>NC_137464.1:67467691-67842621 GCF_964235325.1 Thermobia domestica
CTTTTTCATTATTATTATTATTATTATTATTATTATTATTATTATTATTATTATTATTATTATTATTATTATTATTATTATTATTATTATGCGTATAATTTTATGAATTTCAATGGCAACTGTCGCCAAATATTATAATTTGAATATAGGAGAACTATATTATAATTTGAATATTATAATTTGAATATGGGCTGTTCCTAATTCCGGAATTCCGGAATTTTTCGGAACGAAAATTCCAATTCCGGAATCGGAACACAGTTTCAAGACGTTCCGGAATTCCGGAATTTCGGAACGTTCCGGAATTTCGAAACATTCCGGAATTTCGGAACATTCCGGAATTTCGAAACATTCCGGAATTTTGGAACATTCCGGAATTTCGAAACATTCCGGAACTTCTTATTAAAAAAATAATTTTTGCTGTTACCCCGAACTGAGAGGTGTGCGCAAAGCTTAGCTTTGAAACTGGATATTGATTCCGCTGTGCTGAAGGAAGGAGGCAACTGGTTTGTTTCATTCTCTAGATCCGTTCACTGTGAACGATTGCGCATAAGATTTGAAATTTTGTCTGGTTATCCATAAAGTATCAATCATAAGTGATTCAGTGTAAATTCTGTGATTTTGTTGCAGAAATCGGAACATAGAAATTCGAGCTAGTTTTTCCCTTTAATTTGGTTTATCTTCCGAGAAACACCTTTTTTATAAACCACTTTGTATATTCTTTTTTAAATGAATACCGACTGTACCTTTTCCATTTATACGAGGCAACCCTAACAAGAAATTGAACTGCATATCTTTTGATGTATGGCCATTGTTAAGTATAAGTACCTGAAGGAGGGGCAGAGAATCATTTAAAAGAAAATACGATTTTCAGTAATTAAAGGGATAGGATAGTCTGAAATAAAAATGTATATACAATTATTATGCTGCTGTCCGTATTATGTAAAAATATGCATTATTGATGTTACATGAACTTTTTGGAAACTAGAATCAGTATTTCATATTTCAGGTTCAAATCACGCAAAGCTAAAATTATTAATGCATCGCTTGTATTGTATTTAGTATACTGCATGCTGCAAACAGCAAAAAACTTCTTAGAACAAGGGATTACTGTTTAGTGTTTTTTGTAACTTCTATAATCATGATGCTACTGCTGTTTTTTTTAAATGAAAGCTTTATCAAGCATTATTTGCATAACTTGTCAAAATGTACAACGAGAGTAAATCGAATAGAGGTGCAAACTTTACATAATATCTTATAATTATTCACATGTACGCGCTACTCTTTTCTTGTCCTGCGACACTTATTTGAATAACTAACTAAATAAAGGTGTCTATCAGTTAAATACTAAGCATTGGAACCTACGTATGAAGATTAGTTCTAACCCTACTAATCAAAATTTTATGCAAGGTGATAAACGAATTGTGTGAGTGAAAAACATTTAAAATTGGTTTGTTGAGAAATTGTATTAATCACCAATATATTATCAATGTTGTGAAATTCTGATGTAAAAGCATGTTACTTTCTTTAAACAATTACATTGATATAAGCCAACAGAATATGTACATTTTCATACAAAGCTGCAATATGAAGGGTAGTTATGCATTCAGATGAAAGGGTCTGCACCAATGACTAACTAACAACAAGAAAGGTAAATGTTCAATTAGTATACCCGAAATTGTGAGTAGCGGTGGTAAAAGTTAAAAATGAAAGAAATCATTTCGTAAATGTTAATATTTACATTAATAGTATTAGCCTAATGTTCATATTTCGCTCTTACGAAATAATTAATTTGTATCAAAAATTATTCGTACTTCGCGTAAATTGATCTTTACAAAAATTGATGTCTTACTTTCCTTGAGTAGAAAAGTTGGCGAAAACTTTCTTTCTCCTGATTTCTCAAATAAATCAGATAAAAAAGATCAATGAGATAAAAGAAGTTTGTTAAGCTAAAAGTCCCTAAAGCCCATTTTATGCGATGCAATTTTCTATGCAATCTTGCATGCTAAGAGTCATGCGTTCAAATTATTTCGTGTAATAATAATTAATATTCAACTTTCCATAGTAAATTGCACGTATTTCACCTTGTTCGGAGATAGAACATGTGCAATCTACCATGGAAAGTTGAATTCTAATTTTTATTACAGGAAATAATTTGAATGCATGTCTCCTAATTTTGCATACATAATTGCCTTTTCTAATATCGTCTAAAGTCTACTTTCCCCTAATTTAAAAAAAAAAAATCATCTGGGCATTTATATGAAAATTGACATTTAATACATGCTCTTATAATATTTTATCCACATCATTGTTCTCTAACAGTATTATTTTGTAGCACAGAAATTTTGCTTTTTCTTTCAATAGTAATTTACATTTACATTTTTGTTGCATTATTTGATGACGTCTCAGGTAGCATCAGTTATACCATTTCAGGGTTTCCGTTGTCAAAATTTTCACAATTATGTATTACTCATGTGTACTCCTTGTACTTTAGATTAAAAGTTCATTAATATAATTCCAAATGACATGACTACAAATGTTTCGTGTGCTCTTGTATTGTTTGCTTAACAGTAAAACAAATATTTTGGAATTAAGTTGAGTTGAGTTGAATTTCAGTTTAGCGTCCCTTTCAGCAGCGAGGCTATGTGAGACGTGGACCTACTGATTAACGTGGAATCCGAGCCACATGATTTTGGAATTAAAATGCCAAACATGTAAATTGTTTCCTTGTTGGTATTACAAAATGGCAATGATGGCAATACTTCAAAGTACAAAATGGCAATGATTGAAAAAAAAATGTAAAAGATAAAGATAAAATGATGTACTTTATTCCAATAATTGTAAATACCAGAATGCATAACTGTTTAAGACATGTTGCTACTATATTCCATAGATACCAAAGTGAAAACGATAAAGTATTTGCGAGTAAATTTGTGGGATTAAAGCCTTGTAATAATATTTGAGAACCATTGCCTCAGGACTGTTTCGAACTTTTATATTCAAACTTCGAACTAATATTAATATTACGATTCCAGAATCAACAGTGAGCTTCAAAATTTCAGTCTTGAAAACAGTTCCGAAATTCATGCTTTTGAGCATTCCACAATTCCAAACTTTTGGAATGTTACGGAATTTGCGGAATATTCCGGAACTTCGAAACGTTCCGGAATTTCGGAACATTCCGGAATTTCGAAACGTTCCGGAATTTCGGAACATTCCGGAATTACGAAACGTTCCGGAATTTCGGAACATTCCGGAATTTCGAAACGTTCCGGAATTTCGAAACGTTCCGGAATTCCGGAACATTCCGGAATTAGATGAATTCCGAATTCCGGAATACGAAATCGAATTCCGAACACCCCTAATATACTAGGGCTGTTCCTAATTCCGGAATTCCGGAACTTTTCGGAACGGAAATTCCAATTCCGGAATCGGAACAGTTTCAAGACGTTCCGGAATTCCGGAATTTCGAAATGTTCCGGAATTTCGAAACGTTCCGGAATTTCGGAACATTCCGGAATTTCGAAACGTTCCGGAATTTCGAAACGTTCCGGAATTTCGGAACATTCCGGAATTTCGGAACATTCCGGAATTTCGAAACATTCCGGAATTTCGAAACATTCCGGAACTTATTATTGAAAAAATAATTTTTGCTGTTACCCCGAACTGAGAGGTGTGCGCAAAGCTTAGCTTTGAAACTGGATATTGATTCCGCTGTGCTGAAGGAAGGAGGCAACTGGTTTGTTTCATTCTCTAGATCCGTTCACTGTGAACGATTGCGCATAAGATTTGGAACTTTGTCTGGTTATCCATAAAGTCTCAATCATAAGTGATTCGGTGTAAATTCCGTGATTTTGTTTGTTGCAGAAATCGGAAAACAGAAATTCGAGCTAGTTCTTCCCTTTAGTTTGGTTTATCTACCAAGAAACACCTTTTTTATAAACCACTTTGTGTATTCTTTTTTAAATGAATACCGACTGTACCTTTTCCATTTATACGAGGCAACCCTAACAAGAAATTGAACTGCATATCTTTTGATTGTATGGCCATTGTTAAGTATAAGTACCTGAAGGAGGGGCAGAGAATCATTTAAAAGAAAATACGATTTTCATTAATTAAAGGGATACGATAGTCTGAAATATTTGGAAAAAAAAAATTTGACCAGTATTTCCGGTGGCCCCACACCTCTGCTTACTGGGAGGGAAGTAGAAATTATTTGTCAATAATCTAAAGAGGAACATGATTCCCAACCCACCGACGTCCGTGCTTTGTTGCTAGATTTTTTTCTTGATAGTTGGTTGATGGCTTGGCATTTTAATTTGTGATAATCTGCAATAGTGCACAGAATATTATTTTGCTAAGTCAGGTGTTTCCGTTTTGTGAATAAATAGATCATTTCGTAGACTAAAGCTTGATGTGCATATGTAACATGACGTGAACACTAGAGTATAGTTTTCGTGGCATTTCAGTATGCCATAGCATAGCATACGCTATGAAGCAGTGTCCTTTTGAAAATAAGACACTTTTGTATTAAAATATCTGAAATAATACCCTACAAGGGATAAAAGCGAATTTACATGACGTACTCAAAGCACCGAATTTATCGCGCCGAAATCAAAGCTTGGCTTGTGAGCTTGTTACTTGCAAATATAGATACTAAAAATATATTTTAATTACGGAAAAAGAAAAATCAAAATGGCATGGCGAAAAATCAAAATAAGAGAAAAATTTCCTTAACTTTTATTAATGAATAAAGTAGAGATAATATGGGAAAAGAAAGCACTGAGGTCATGGATCGTCTCATCAGAACTAACTATAACGAACTATTCAAAAGTTACATATAAAGCTGTACGGCCAGGACTCTGCCTTTCTACATCTTTACACCTACGCCTCTCGCGCGACAGTTTTATCTTTATTTTTAGCCTTAGTTGCCTAAAAATAAAACTAAATTCAAATTTAGTCATTCAAGTTTAAACTCAACCAGTCGAAATTCAATAAAGTTTTTTCATAACACCACAAAATTCTAGTAATTTGTAATGACAGTTTAATACTATGATGTTATAGCTGGTAGGCAGATATTATTGTGGTACCGTTTAGTATCTTACATAATTTGTTACAAAATAGTGTTTAATATTCTTTTATCTTCAGATATATAAATGTACAATTATTATGCTGCTGCCCGTGTTATGTAAAAATATGCATTATTGATGTTGCATGATGCTGCATGCTGTAAACAGCAAAAAATTTCTTAGAACAAGGGATTACTGTTTAATGTTTTTTGTAACTTCTATAATCATGATGCTACTGCTGTTTTTTTTAAATGAAAGCTTTATCAAGCATTATTTGCATAACTTGTCAAAATATACAACGAGAGTAAATCGAATAGAGGTGCAAACTTTACATAATATCTTATAATTATTCACATGTACGCGCTACTCCTTTCTTGTCCTGCGACACTTATTTGAATAACTGACTAAATAAAGGTGTCTATCAGTTAAATACTAAGCATTGGAACCTACGTATGAAGGTTAGTTCTAACTCTACTAATCAAAATTTTATGCAAGGTGATAAATGAATTGTGTGAGTGAAAAACATTTAAAATTGGTTTGTTGAGAAATTGTATTAATCACCAATATATTATCAATGTTGTGGAATTCTGATGTAAAAGCATGCTACTTTCTTTAAACAATTACATTGATACAAGCCAACAGAATATGTACATTTTCATACAAAGCTGTAATATGAAGGCTAGTTATGCATTCAGATGAAAGGGTCTGCACCAATGACTAACTAACAACAAGAAAGGTAAATGTTCAATTAGTATACCCGAAATTGTGAGTAGCGATGGTAAAAGTTAAAAATGAAAGAAATCATTTCGTAAATGTTAATATTCACATTAAAAGTATTAGCCTAATGTTCATATTTAGCTCTTACGAAATAATTAATTTGTATCAAAAACTATTCGTACTTCGCGTAAATTGATCTTTACAAAAATTGATGTCTTACTTTCCTTGAGTAGAAAAGTTGAAAACTTTCTTTCTCCTGATTTCTCAAATAAATCAGATAAAAAAGACCAATGAGATAAAAGAAGTTTGTTAAGCTAAAAGTCCCTAAAACCCATTTTATGCGATGCAATTTTCTATGCAATCTTGCATGCTAAGAGTCATGCGTTCAAATTATTTCGTGTAATAAAAATTAGAATTCAACTTTCCATAGTAAATTGCACGTGTTTCACCTTGTTCGGAGATAGAATATATGCAATCTACCATGGAAAGTTGAATTCTAATTTTTATTACAGGAAATAATTTGAATGCATGTCTCCTAATTTTGCATACTTAATTGCCTTGTCTAATATCGTCTAAAGTATACTTTACCCTAATTTTTACAAAAATCATCTGGGCATTTATATGAAAATTGACATTTAATACATGCTCTTATAATATTTTATTCACATCATTGTTCTCTAACAGTATTATTTTGTAGCACAGAAATTTTGCTTTTTCTTTCAATAGTAATTTACATTTACATTTTTGTTGCATTATTTGATGACGTCTCAGGTAGCATCAGTTATACCATTTCAGGGTTTCAGTTGTCGAAATTTTCACAATTATGTATTACTCATGTGTACTCCTTGTACTTTAGATTAAAAGTTCATTAATATAATTCCAAATGACATGACTACAAATGTTTCGTGTGCTCTTGTATTGTTTGCTTAATAGTAAAACAAATATTTTGGAATTAAAATGCCAAACATGTAAATTGTTTCCTTGTTGGTACTTCAAAATACAAAATGGCAATGATTGAAAAAAATGTAAAAGATAAAGATAAAATGCTGTACTTTATTCCAATAATTGTAAATACCAGAATGCATAACTGTTTAAGACATGTTGCTACTATATTCCATAGATACCAAAGTGAAAACGAGAAAGTATTTGCGAGTAAATTTGTGGGATTAAAGCCTTGTAACAATGTTTGAGAACCATTGCCTCAGAACTGTTTCGAATTTTTATATTCAAACTTCGAACTAATATTAATATTACGATTTCAGAATCAACAGTGAGCTTCAAAATTTCAGTCTTGAAAACAGTTCCGAAATTCATACTTTTGAGCATTCCACAATTCCAAACTTTTGGAATGTTACGGAATTTGCGGAACATTCCGGAATTTCGAAACGTTCCGGAATTTCGGAACATTCCGGAATTTCAAACCGTTCCGGAATTTCGGAACATTCCGGAATTTCGAAACGTTCCGGAATTTCGAAACGTTCCGGAATTTCGGAACATTCCGGAATTTCGAAACGTTCCGAAATTTCGAAACATTCCGGAATTTCGAAACGTTCCGGAATTCCGGAACATTCCGGAATTAGATGAATTCCGAATTCCGGAATACGAAATCGAATTCCGAACACCCCTATAATATACACAGTTAAAGGAGCACTCTGTTGGTCAAATTAAAAGGACTCAACGATTTATCCCTCTATAAGGAGTTGTTGTTTATGTGAGTGTCACAATAACTTACTCGAGATTTCTTTCTTTATACCAAAAAAAAAACTTATATAGACGTTCCTCAATGAGGAACATATCACGAAACGTTCTTCAAGTTAAGGCTACGTCATAGTTTTCGGCGATGGTCTCGATTTACATTACAATTCTTTAGGTGTGGGCACGAGTCGAGCTAAAACTCGACTCGACTCGAAATTCGAAGCGAATTCGAGTCGAGTTTCGAGTCGTATCAAAGGTAATTTTCTTGAGTCGAGTTCCAAGTTGAGTCACTGTTCTGAGGTCGAGTTTCAGTCGAGTAGAGTTTGATAAATGGCTCGCTCGTTTAGCTTGTTTTAACTCGTTTTGAAATCATTACCTGATTAGACTGGAATCTGAAAACTATGAGAAATGTAAGCAGTAATGTGGAATATTTTTAGTATTGCTCATGAGATGGGACATTGCTCGCATATCGTCTCGTCTCGATTAACAAGACGACAATGGATTTTTATAACGAGACAACCTCAGATGTGGTAAGCCCTAACATAAGTATATACTAAATTTCTTGTCACCAAGGCTAAGACCTGCACGGTCGAAGATTTGATCCGAAGCAGCATGACCCGGGTAGTGATTTTAACCGACTCAGCTCGGTTCAACTGAGCAAACAGCTCGAGCTGACTCGGTGGAGATTAGTCATAAGCGCAAGAGTCTTGGTCTTGCAATGTTTGCAAGAGTCTTGCATGGAAGACCAAGACGAAGACCAATACCAAGATCAGGAATCCCGATGCAAGACCAAGACCCTTGCGCAAGAGTCCCGGTACTACTTAAATTTTTTGTAAAATGTAATAAAGGGGGAAAGTCATTGCATCTTTTACTTGAATTTCTTGGCTTCAGTAAAAGTGCCGTTGGAGTGAATGTGTTCCCAGTAGTTTATGCAACCCGTGTGAGTCTGTCTCCCCTCTAGCATATAGCAACTGTATGTCGTTTTCTGAATTGGTTGTTCGCGTTTTCTGCAGATATTGCTCGCTTTCAAGCCACAGGTGTCATCTTGGGCCATGTGAGATTTTTTGGTGGACAAACACCGTGTGCGTGGGTTTTCTTCGAGTTTTTCCGTTTTCTCCTACTTTCTTCATTCCTCCATTTCAGTCATTTCTCGTCATCACTGTCTTCCTTAGCCTTGGTCCATAATCGTGGGACTTCATACTTCATTTCATAGATACTTCATTTCATTTCGAAGCATATTAGTGGTGTTCTTCTTCTAAAACTAAAGAAAAATGTAGTATTATACGTCGATATTTCTGTACACACAGATGCCGACTACATAGGTATGGCCTTGGCTCCGAGACTCAAGCATCAGTTGAAAATTTTTGTGTGCTCATAAAATTAATATCGAAGTAATATTTTCATGACATTGACAAAAACTTGCATGTGCATGTGACTACAAGTTTGATTTCATAGGCGGATGCTTATACGTTGAATAACTGTTTATCAATACAGTATAACTTTTAGCCTCCTTAGGTATACGGCATGTCGAGGACTGAGCGATATGACATAGAAAAATACTACAACAATAAATCTATATTATAAAATTGAAATGACTATGTTTGTGACTTGAACCACCCGACCGATCGAAAATGACCGATATTATAGTGGAATTTATAGTTTTGGAGGTTGCTAAGGTGAACAGTGATACTTCCGATCCCATTTAAATGCAAATTCAGCACTGCAACTTGGGGAGGGGGAGGAAGGAGAAATATAAAAATTATAGAAAATAACCATTATCAATATCGAATACATGGTTTCGAGATCATCCAGATGAACAGTGACACTTCCGATGTCGTGCCTCGCAACATGGGGGAGGAGGAGATATAGAAATTTATTGAAAATGACCGATATTAGTGCCGAATTCATATTTTTTTGGTATCTCTGAGATGAACAGTGACACTTCTGATGCCATTTAAATCCAATTCAGCCCCGCAACTTGGGGAGGAGGAGGGGCTGCCTAACGAAATGTATTTTTATAAATTCAACCCAACGAAGTGGGTAATTGATGCTAGTAATCCATATTCACAAGTGAGAATGATTTTGTATGGTTATTTCAAATAACTTGGAGTTTGATGCCGTTATTTTGTATTTCTGATATACTGTAGGTCAAAAGTATTTACATAAATTGAGTTAACACAAAAGACAGACAATTGAGTCGTTTTCAGTTGTCACTCAAATTATTCTAAAATATTAAGAGGTTTTATTATAAAAATTAATATTTTAATTTTTCCTCTTTTTTTGGTCAATATTGCTGAACATATCATCATCATCATCATACTATTCTTCCATTATTGGCAGGTCACTTGCTGCAGCTGAGAAGCTTCGATGTACGGTGATCCTCAGCTAATCTCTTCGTCTTGACGTAGTAATATTCTGTTTTAATACCTTCCTTCAATTATAGTCTCATTCACTCCCTCCCTCTCTTCCTTTCCACCATATTCTCTAGCACGTCCCTCAGAGTACAGTTCCTCCTCACCCAATATCCCAACCAGTTCCTCTTCCTTCTCTTAACAATATCTTAAATTCTTCTTTTTCCTCCACTGCTAATATTTTTAACACCTTCTCATTCGTTTTCGTTCAACACAGCTACATTTCTCCCTTTTTTCTTCATGCCTGCGTTTCGAAAGCCTGCTATTTTTTAATCGCTTTTGCGTAATGTCTACGTTTCTGCCCCATAGAGTACATATTGGAATCAGTAAAACAAAATCTCAATATTTAATTGGAAGTTTGTTCAATACAAGGATTAGCTAAACCTTGAAAATGGTTGAAAAGAAAAATATGACGCCTTTAGATGTAAAAATAATTTTTCACTTCACGGTATTTCAATAATCTGTGCCGACTTGATTTTCTTTCATGCGTTTCACGGGTAGCCTCCCCAGTTTGGGAACCAATGGAGTGTTGGATCTAGATTACGAAACGGTGTGATTTATCTTATAAGTAGTGAGGCGTGGCACCCATTAAAAAAATAAAGGTCATCATCTACGTTGTACACCAGAGATGGAGTGGGTCAGTGGGTCAAGTGGGTCAAGTTTTCTGAATGGGTCAGTGGGTCGTGGGTCAACAGCATTCGACCCACTGTGACCCACCACCCACCGTGACCCACTGCGACCCACCACCCACCATGACCCACTATGACCCACCGTGACCCACTGCGACCCACCACCCACCATGACCCACTGTGACCCACCACCCACCGTGACCCACTGCGACCCACCACCCACCATGACCCACCACCCACCGTGACCCACTGCGACCCACCGACTCAGTATGATCTACCGACCCTCTGCTCACTGCATTGTTGGCAGTATCTTCTGAAGACTGGTAAATTTGTCTCTGTTTTACTTTCAAGACCTTCATTCCCCTTCCTTTTCCACTTGTTTCTGTCTACTTACCTGAGGTGAGTATATCTAACCAAGTGAAAAAAGAACTTCAGGCACTTTTGGATATTGATATTTTTAATAGTAATAATAGCAATAGGACTTACACTACAGCTTGGCTTTCGAGACCTGTGAGTTTTTAGAGCTAACTAGTGGAAAAAATACATTTTTGAATCACTGTAATATATAAATTATTTATAAAAAATTGAATGTAACTATGTGTGCCTGATCGTCACGGTCAAATTGCAGTCAAATGAAATTACTTTTGGTATATAGTTAGACCTTAATCCAAATTGGGATATTATATTGCTTTTATTATAATGCATAATATCCTAAGGAGGTAGTGAGGATCCAAATTTTTGCGAAAAAAATGAGTATCTCGCAAGCCGTTAAACTTACGGAGCTGAAATTCTGTGTATTAACTCTTTATTGAAAATAAACAGAATGTGTCCTAGCATTTTTTTAAAATTCTCCTTTATGTGAGGGGGGGGGGGCACTTTCTATATATATGGAAAATTGGTAGTGAGTTGGTTTGTAAAAATGATCGACAACGATCGATGTTATTTAAGAAAAAAATCAGAAACAAAAAATACAGTGCTTGGCTTCATATATCCATTGCTTTCTACTATAATAATTGCTGAAGCTTATGTTTATTATATGGAGCGCTCACAGCACAGGGCAATCAACCCATAAAGTTGTGTGAAAAATAGGCATAAAATTTGTACTCTAAGCTTAATTACACGGAAATTTGAAGTTTTGATTGTACGCATAATTGTATTGAAAATTTTACGCTTTTTTTCCCTTTACGTTGGTCTACTTACCTTGATTTGGAACTTTCAAATTTCATCCTTTTTTCCACTGAAAAGTATTGATAATTCAACAAGGAAATAATTATACTATGATAATTTAATTGAAATTCATCGTAATTTGGCACATGACAAACAGCAGTGTAGTAATTGAAGTTGAAGAAGGAGGGAAATTCCCATTCACCTCTGAATACTTTCCAGAAACCTCGTCTGCTTTCGCTTTCTAGACGGGGGAGGGAACTCGGTAATAGTATCAAACCTCCATGTGTAATTACAAAAATTAAATTTATAAACAAATAAGAAATCATCAGTTTATCAGGCTTTAATTGATAATTTATTCACAAGATTCCCTATCAAAGGAGTGGTAGATGAAGTTTCTGTTCTACATGAATCGACATTGCCAACTGACATGGTCGATATGGAAAAGATGTTGTATGGTGATAGCAAGATGATACTTCTTGCTGAGTATTTCAAACCTAACCAAGAAAAATCGTTATTAGACTTAAGTCTAACAAGTAGATTGTCGATGAGAAGTTGCAGAAATCGGGTAGAAATATTATCAATTTCCACGACAGAGTGCGAACGGGGATTTCCCGATATGAATTTACAGACGACTAATATTAGAAATACACTAAGTGCTCAAACATTGACTAACTTGTTGTTCATCAATGTTAATGGCCCACCGCTAGACAAGCTCAAAGTAGACGAGCTAGTTATTTCTTGGCTGAAGGATGGACATCATTCCACTGCGGATGATTTACCGGCAAAAAGTTACCAACAGGATATAAATCCGATTTCAGATTTGTTTTAAGGTTAAAAATTACGAGTTACGGAAAATGTATACTTGTATTACTAATGGCTTATTTGTGTTATTCAACTTTGTACCTACTTTTTAGTAAGTTTCTTCTTTGCTTTAGGTAAACTACTTTTGAATAAATATTCATAATTGCAATTATGCATATTCGTAACTTAAATTTAACATGGTGTTTTAGTGATTACACAAATTACAATTATGAGCATACTTAATGGAGATGCTCTCACATAGGGTACCTGAACACCTTTATACCCTATGAACAACTGATTTTTCAAGTCTTTTGTGAGAAAAAATACTGTGAACTGAGAAACCATAACCTTTTCCATATTGTACAGGGGTATTTTCCTGCGAATAGAAGTTTCTTGTGGAATGCGTTCAGAAATTAACACTTGCAAGAATACTCTCTTAGTACAAGTATATTTTAGGCACACACTAATTTCCACCCACCTCGAACTATTTCGATTTCCTCACTGACAAACACTTTACCATTTTATATCGAAAGGTCAGATCCACCGTTATTGTAACAGAGTGGTGCTTGAGCGATTGACTAGAAATTCAAACTCCGATTAGTGACAATTTCAGAGTCTTGTTTTATTAAACTCTTTAGTCAGTTCAGAAGAGGCCGTGGGTCGTGTTCAGAGTTGATGACAATGGATTTTGGTGAGTCAGAGTAGGTCAAAGTGAATGAGAGTGGTTCATGGTGGGTGGTGGGTCACGGTGGGTCAGAGTGGGTCATCGTGGGTGGTGGGTCATGGTGGGTCAGAGTTGGTGGTGGGTCAGAGTGGGTGGTGGGTCAGAGTGGGTCATGGTGGGTCTTGGTGGGTGGTGGGTCAGTGGGACGTGGGTCAAGTTTTCATTGACCCACGCCAACTCTGTTGTACACTATCATCACATTACAAAAAGGTAAAATATATTACATTTAGAAACATACATTGTATTTCCGTTACTATTGGCGCATTGTAGAATTTATTATCTCTTATATCCAGAGTAAAATTTACCTATGAAAACCATAAGATTTCTTAAAAGCAAGACTTGCAAGACTCTTGCAACCAAGACCAAGATCAAGATCAAGACTGGATATGCAAGACCAAGACCAAGACCAAGACCGGGGCGGTCTTGCATTTGCTCATCACTAGTTGAGATGAGGCACCTACTCAGCTCAGGTGAACCATCGGCTCGAGCCTGCTTGGTTGGGGCGAGCCATCAGCTCGGTTTGGTTCGGCTCGAGCCGGCTTGGGTAGGTGAGCTACTGGCTCGGCTCGATAGGGAATGAGCTGTGAGCCGATCCGTTCGAGCCGTTGAGAAGCCTAAACCCGGGTCAAGCAGTTTTGAACAAGTTTGGCCGGGACCCTATAATTTGTAACGATTTTTGGTTTGAGCCCTGATGCTTGCTTCTCCGGAACTCAAATCCAGAACCTCGTAAACGATGTTCTTGCCTCCTAGACTTTACGACTAACGAAGTCAGCAGTCAACTAGTGTTTAGTATTGAGATATACCTATCTTCATGTTTATACATGGTTTTATAATAATAATAATAATAATAATAATAATAATAATAATAATAATAATAATAATAATAATAATAATAATAATAATAATAATAATAATAATAATAATAAGTAGAACTAGTAGTAGGAGTAGTAGCATCATTGATAATAATTATACTGTTCATGTAGGATACTTGAAGAAAGTACTTGAAACTACACACAGCATTTGGCTCGATTTTCCTCGTTTTGACTCGACTCGAATCGAAACCCGAGTCAAATTCGAGTCGAATTGGAGGAAAGTTTTTGAGTCGAGTTCTCGAGTCGAGCTCTAACAAGGAACCCTAGGTATCTATCACAGTCGGAATTTCATGAAACTTTGTATATAGAGAGAGTACCTTGGGAAACTCGCACAGCCAAAATTGTAGCTGCAGAATCCAAGACGTTGGGACACTAGGGCTCGAGAAAGATCAAAAGTGGAACGTCAGTACATTAGACATGATGAGAAAATGCACGTTTTTCTTTAAAACTAATCATTGTATCGACACGAAATGAGCATACATGGATACGAGATGGTCGATATCATCTGTTAAAAATTATAAAAATAATATCCGCCATCTTGAAAGAAGCCATGTTGAAACTGGTGTGATTGGTGTAAATGAGAAGAGGGTCGTCCGATGCATTAATTTGAATGTAAATAGCCACAAAAACCTTTTGGTGAAGTCTGTTGTGGGATTACATTATTCCTGTGCTTCTGGTAGAGTGCTTCTGGTACAAGATAAGCAAAATGTATCTCATGACACTCGAGCAGATGCAGGGTAGGAGCGCTATAGGTGGACTGATATGACTTTCTGATTTCTGTTCGAATTAATTTAAGTCTAATAAAAAGTTACAAGTTAATATCAACCATGACATTATTATGAAGATTGAACCCGTCATATCAGCATATCCATACTAATTACATGTTGACTGTGACACAAATGATGTAGTGCTAAAATTATATTTCGCTTGGTTTACTAGTTCCACTGACCCCACTCATAGCGCTCCTTAATCTGCATCTGCTTGAGTGTCATAAGATACACTTTGCTCATCTTGTACCTAAACCACTCTGCCAGAAGCACAGCAATAATGTAATCCAACAACAGACTTCACCAACAGGTTTTTGTGGCTGTTTACGTTCAAATTAATGCATCGGACGACCCTGTTCTCATTTACACCAATCACACCAGTTTCAACATGGCCTCTTTCAAGATGGCGGATATTCTTTTTATAACTTTTAACAGATGATATCGACCATCTCGTATCCATGTATGCTCATTTCGTGTCGATACAATGATTAGTTTTAAAGAAAAACGTGCATTTTCTCACCATGTTCTTAATGTACTGACGTTCCACTTTTGATCTTTCTCGGGCCCTAGTGTCCCAACGTCTTGGACTCTGCAGCTACAATTTTGGCTGTGCGAGTTTCCCAAGGTACTCTCTCTATATACAAAGTTTCATGAAATTCAGGCTCTGATAGATACCTAGGGTTCCTTGTAAGATGATCAAGTCGAGTCGAGTTTGAGTGAAAACTCGCTCATGCCCATCCCTACAATCTTCTTTACCTTCTAGTTTCCAAAGAAGAAAAGACGTTAGAAATTATTTTCAAATTCTTTGAATTATATCAACACGTGTAGAAATAGTGTGTGCTGTGATTATCTAATACGGGGACGTACGCAGGGGGTGGGTCCTGGGGGTCCGGACCCCCCCCCCCGAAATTTCGACTTTTGTATACATTTAACCTAATTTTAGGAGCAATTTTAGATTTTTTTATATAAAATATCCTCACATTGAGTCTGGACCCCTCCCGAAATAAATTCCTGCGTACGCTACTGATCTAACATAACTACTTATTTATTTTTTTATCTTTGTCTGAGGAATTGATGGTTAGCACGTGCGCCTTTGGTGGACGGGGTCCCGGAATCGATTCCCAGTGGGAGAGCCTTTGTGATTTTAACTGTCCTCGATGTTTCTGTGTTCGTGTCCCTGTCGTTCTAGGTGATTGGAAAAAAGTCAAGTAAACGAGTAAAGCAAGTAAAATTAAGTAATAAGTAGTTCAAGTAAGTTACTGAGATATGTTCGGTGAGACAGTTAACTTTAAAAAGAAATGGCAAAGTGCGGGAGTAGAGAACTACCATTACAGTGACCCGGGTTCGAATCTCGGCGTGCCATTTATTTTTTTCTTTATTGGAAGGTATTGTTATGTAATTGATATTGTAATTCTGTTATTCCTTTATTATTATTATTATTATTATTATTATTATTATTATTATTATTATTATTATTATTATTATTATTATTATTATTATTATTATTGCAAAGTCTAGACTTTGTTACATATATTTTATGAATTTTCTGATTGGATTTCACGTCATTTTGTTGGATAATCAACACACTCTATTGGCGGAGGGAAATATCATCCTGTTGCTTTTTATTTGTTTACTTGCATGCTACACCGAGCCTGGATATTACATTTCACCTTTTTATATCTACAGGAAGTACCCAAAAGGTTTTGATTGTCATAAGAGAGTAAGTGAATAAGTACCGAGATCAATGAACTTTGAGTATTAACAACATTTAAAGTATCAGGTTGTCGGCAAGTCATGACGTATTTCGGTAAAATATGACAAATGATGATTTGTGGATATACTGGAGTTATTCGGATCATGCAATAGTTATGTCATGAATAGCTAAGATGTAGAACGTTTTGTGTATTAATATGGCTCTTTGTTTGGTTTGGTTTTACAGATTTGACAATACATAGAAGATGGAAGACCAAAAATTGTATGTTGTCCATATTTTATTGTTTTACTCCAGGCAAGGGAAGAACGCGCGAATAGTGTTTATGCTTTCTACTGTCCGCAATGTTTCTTTGTTTTTGTCCCTGTTTTTAAAGAGTTACTGCAAAAACTGTAAAAGTGAGTAAAGGGACATTCCATGTCAAATCAACAAGTCATCAGGCTTCGCCATCTCAGATTTTTGAAAAAAAAAAAAAAAAAAAAAAAGATGCACAGCTTTATTACAGTGGGAGATTAAAAAATACCAAATATTATCTCTCTCCTCCTGAAAGTGTCCTCATACAGTGTGTTCAAAAATGTCAAAAAAAGGGAATTTTTTCAGTTACAGTAATTATTAAGAGACGTGGAACAAACCCCATTATAAACCTTAAAGATTGCTCTACAACTTGCATTATATTGAAAAAACCTGTAAAATAAAACGTAACAATTGAAAAAATCAAATTAAAATGTGAATTTAAAATTTCGCATAGGGACTCTATGCCGTAAACTTCGCCAACACCTAGTGGCCCACTTGCCGGTAAATGTCGATCGTCGCTATAGCGATGCGTCGAAGGACTGCTGCTAGTGTGTCACTGGCGGCAGGGTTTCATCGAATCGAAAGAGATATTTGAGTCGGGGTATTGAAGTTACCACCGCATAGCAGCGAGGACTTCATTTTGGTCCGCGCTTCTTCGATTTGTCGCGGATGATCGTGAAGGGGCCAACACGAACTATCGCCAGTCATTTGCATGCGGATGATGAATTGTGCCTAAAGTGAGCTACGGGGGTCAAGAGTAACCAACCCTTGCCTGTACATCACAAAATGAAAAATCTTGAGATCAGTGCGTATAATTGTTTGAATTTAGATGGCGACTGTCACCGATGATTTGAAACTGAATATAGGAGAACCATGAAATAAAGTAAATAGACGCATGTCAAAATTACATGGCAAGCAGATTTTTTCTGATACCAAACGATTATCGTCGAAAACACACAGTTAAAGGAACACTCTGATCAGCGAAATTCAAAAGACCTCAACGATTTATTCCTCTCCTAGTGACGTTTCCTTCGTCGCCTTGGTGGTCAAGTCGAAAGAGCATTCGCCTAGTAATCAAAGGATTGGCGAATCGCGCCCATCCCAGGATGTTTTCCTTTTACTTTTTAAAAGTGTTTTTTAGACTCGCCTTAATGTAAACAAATTACTCACTTAGGTGATTTAACATATTTTGAGGAGTAATTTTTGTTTTTCATTGGCGTTTCATCACATCTCTGCCGCTGGTGGTATAATTTTCAAAACGGAAGTGGGTCCAAGACGGATCGTCGCTGCAGGGCCGCCAATTTTGACGAGATGTCGCTAGTAGTCCATCGGTGGTCCACCGACGCTTACGGCATGGGAAAGTACGCTCATAATAATAATAATAATAATAATAATAATAATAATAATAATAATAATAATAATAAACATTCAGCTTCACTCCGTAGTTGTCGTTTCAACTAATAACAATATCGATATGCGGAGTCAATCTAACGAACGTTCTTTGAAGATTAGGAAGTTCTTCCATTTAGGCTTCTATTTCCAGAAAATTCACGCACATGGTGTTTATTGTCCATAAAATCCGTATGACATTAGATGGGATCGATCTTATGTATACATGAAAGTCGGAACCAGCACTACACGTGTCATTATCGAATAAATCAAGTTTGTGTGCAGCGTTACAAAAAATATTTAATTACGTCTTGTGCGCGTGGACATAGGTTCAAGTCCGTTGGGGACCGTAGAACACAGTGGTTCTTAACATACTTTAGCCAAAATGTACGTCCCGTCGTTAGATCAGCTATTCGTTTTAATCTTTCGTAGTAATTATTATTGATAGTGTTTAGTACCGGTAATTGCTTTGGTCTTTATGTATTGTTATTCTTTTCTTTATTTTAAAAATATATCCAAATAAATGCGACCATATTACCGTTACTTTGAATGTAAACGCCATTTACAACGGATAAAGAACAAAAATTTAAAGTTCCGATGTGGTTGTAAAAATATTTAAAAAAAAAAAAAAAAAAAAAGTGGAAGTTTTGGTGTTCGGACGCACATTCCCAATAGGGGCAATATAGAACTAGAATACATTAGGCGTTATTGAGCGTAATCATCATGGTCAAGCAGTTTTCGGCAGCTGGTTTTAACGCTTTTGATGACCATGAGTATGGGTCAAGAGTAACCCCTATAATCCCACGTTTGTTTCTTACTTTTTTGCTACATCGGAACGTTAAATGTTTGTTCTTTATCAATTGTAAATGGCGTTTACATTCAAAATAACAGTAATTATGGCTCATTTATTTGGATACTTTTTTTAAAAAATAAAGAGAATAACAATACGTAAAACAAAAGCAATTACCGGTACTAAACATTATCAATAACAATTACTACGGAAGACTATAACGAATAGCTGAGCTCCTAACGATGGGACTTACACTTTTGGCTAAAGTACGTTAACAACCACTGTATTCTACTGTATAGTCCCCAACAGACTTGAACCTATGTCCACGCGCACAATACGTAAGTAAATATTTTCCTAACGTTGTACACAAGCTTGAGTTATTCGACAATAACATGTGTAGTACGGGTTCCGACTTCTATGTATACATAAGATCGATTCCATCTAATGTGATACGGACTTTATTGTGGATAAACACCACGTGCGTGATTTCCTGGAAACGGAAGCCTTAATGGAAGCACTTCCTAATCTTCAAAGAACGTTCGTTAGATTGACTCCGCATATTGATTCCTATGTATTATTTTTCGTTGAAACGACAACTACGGAGTGAAGCTGAACATTTATTATTATTATTATTATTATTATTATTATTATTATTATTATTATTATTATTATTATTATTATTATTATTATTACTTTTATTATTATAAGCGTACTTTTCCCATGCCGTAAGCGTCGGTGGACCACCGATGGACTACTAGCAACACCTCGTCAAAATTGGCGGCCCGCCGTGGACCCACTTCCCTTTTCAAAATTATACCACCAGCGGCAGAGATGCGATGAAACGCCAATGAACCACACAAATTACGACCCAAGATAGGTTAAATCGAGCAAGTGGGTAATTTGTTTACATTAAGGTGATTCTAAAAACACTTTTAAAAAGTAAAAAAAAAAAAAAAAAAAAAAACATCCTGCGGTGGGCGCGAACCACCAATCCTCTGATTACTTGGCGAGTGCTCTTTCGACTTGGCCACTTTTTTTTAAAAAAAAGGATAGTAGTGAATAATACACTTGCGATGGATTTGACCTTTGACCTTTAAGCCTGGCCTGGGAAAGATCCCATGGAACCTAAACCCGCCTAAACCAGTATGTTGCTATGCTAGAATAAGGAAGTATACTCTTGGACAGCTATCAGCTCTAGAAACAAGATTAACATGCCTTTTTCGTGTTCTTGTCGTGTATTGGCTAGTTACTTGAACCCCCAAGCCCCTAACCGCTCCTGCAAAGAGCATAAACGGAACGTATGTGTTTGTTTAGATCATTCCGTTAGCAGCTGTTGCAAAGGAAGAAACGCCAAATTAAAGATGGCATCGTGAATGAATTTAATAGATAAGCTTAATATGCCATCAATGGTACCCTTTACAAAAATGCGCGATTTAGAGATTGGCGCACCATTTCGTATTGTAAACTGTGAGATAATTACAACGATATATAGTAGGAAGGCACGTGTAACATTTGAAGGAGGCCAAAAAGTGATTTTACCAGGACGCTGTGCTAAAAAATTGGAAGCAGATAATGGTGCATTATTAACGTATTTACAAAGTCGAAATGTATGTTTAACACATAAAGGAATGAAGATTAATTTATCTGGACGTAAAATGCACGATCTTGAATTTACTGAGTTGGTATATTCATCGTAACTGTATGGTGGCATGTAGAAACAAGATGAAACATGAATTTTCCTCTTCGTCCTCTCCTCTTCATGCATGCGCAGTCATCTGTATGCATAGTTGTGTTATTCTCTGTTGATCAGCTACTGGAGTAACATGTCTTTGAGTGCTTGTGCATCAACTATGGATACCAAGAAACAGTACTTGTTAAATGTGGAATATGGACTTAATTCAATGAAAACCAAATTAATTTATATTGGACTGGATAGTGATACATTTGAGCCAGTGATCCGTGTTGGTAAAAGATTTGCGTTTGGAGTGGAGTTAAATGTGGCAGAGTGGGAGATACTTATACATTTGACCCCGTTTGTTACGGACTATTTAAATTCTCAAGTGGAAATTACATTTATAAAATCTCCTGGCGGAAAAAACGAACTGGTGGTGCGAAAACTAATGGGTGAAAAATTAGTGATGTTAGAGAAGAAAGGAACACTTCATGCTCCTCGAAACACTGTGTACTTAACTTCAAGTGATTGGCTTTATTTCTTGGCTTTATACAAATACTACCGTGTATTGAACATGCTGTAAAAAACAGTAAAGTTTGCAGTGTTGTGTTACGTGAATTTTTTAACTTGTGTACAGATACTATTCGCAATCATGTACAATCGCAGTGTCTTACATGCTGAGGACTTGCCGGAATCCATACATGTGTAGATGAACAGAGTATTATTAACGGTATGAACATCAGTTTTCCAAGTGTATCACTTAATAAGAACAGTGATGTGAACATTGAAAGATTAAAATCGGAAATGAAAATATTTTGCAAACAAAATCTCATAGATTCAATTATGGCTGATTTGTTTGATAGAGGCACAACGATGGTGGGGAAAACCGATTTTCAACCTTCGGAGGGTATCAACGAAGTGGACGTCTGTTTATAAAGAAGAAAATTGATTTATACTGAACAGTGTAGTTATAAATTCAAAAATAAAAAATATACTGAAAGTGAAATGTTTTATTTGTGTTTTGTGCTCGTTTCATACACTTCAATATCATGGGATTTTTTATTAGTGTACTCTTATTTTTATAATAAGAAAACTCTAACATATTTCCCTGTATACTATAAGTGTTATGTATAATAATAATAATGAATTCAAATACTAGAAATGATTGTTAAATAAAAGCTAGTATTTGAAATTATTATTATTATTATACAACTCTGTCTTAAATATGATAGGCTTTGTTTATTTTGAAAAAAGAAACTTTAAAATAATTAATATTAAATTTCAAAAACAAAATCCTATCACCACCATCATAATAATATTGAATTCACATACTTCTTTTAATTTACGAAACGATAACTGATTAAGTATTTGAATTCATTATTATTATTATTATTATTATTATTATTATTATTATTATTATTATTATTATTATTATTATTATTATTATTATTATTATTATTATTTAGTTATATGATTACATCATTATATTAAAAAATCTGTGCTAGATTCTTTTTTATAACATCGTATGAAATTCTTTAATTCAATGAGTTTAAAAAATGTTTTATGATATATTTATTAAATTATATAATTGATCATAAAACATTTATTTATTAGGAAATGAAAGAAAATAATAAATAAAACATTTGTTTTCAGAGAGAAAAAAGATTAATACAAAGTATTTATTGATGATGATAATATTTACACAAGAGAAACGAAGTATAGTACATCTTTTTTTAAAGGGATTTCATCAGTTCTTTTTTCTTCTTCATATTCGCTGTGCAAATGATTTTAAAGTCACTTTTTTACACAACACACAGTTCTTTAATAGTCCTTTTTGGCAATTCGCTGATGACTCCACAGATGACATATATGACAATGCTGCTTCTGCTGCAGGTGGTGGTGATGCTGGAACGTAGATATAACTGTGCAATGATGCCGCTCATACACACGCTGACGATCCTTTACTCTCTGAAATGAAAAAAAAATTGGAAAACATAACTTAAAATTTATTTTCTCTATAATCATGAACAAATAAAACAAATGATAATATGTATACAAAACACGTTATAATAATAAAGAAGGAAAATGACTACCTGCAGTAATAGAAAGAATTTAAGGTTTATCTATAATAAAAAATATCCAAAACAAACGAAGATGAAATAACATCAATAATAATAATAATAATAATAATAATAATAATAATAATAATAATAATAATAATAATAATAATAATAAAGACATCAGAATATGTATACAGAAGAAATGATTACCTGTAGTAGTAAATACAACAATCGGAGGTCATTTTTCTTGGAGTTAATGAGAAGATATAATGAAAATCATTTAAGGATTTTCCTTTAGCTTTAAAGCAAAGAGACAATTTCATACTTTGAATTTGTTTATTATTAAATATATAAGAAAGTAAATTTCTACGTAGAAATTGAATATGTTGTATTACATATGGAGGAAATCCAAATGTATCGAAGTAGTGGGCACATCGATCAGTATTAATATAAACGGAAATCCAATGAGTACCGATTTTATTAGTGCGATCGGTATTTATGATGATAGCTGCAGGTAGTGGAACATGCATTGGTACTCATTCGCTGCATATACGCCTATGAAATGATTGTGAAATAAAGAATTTGTTTGAAGTGCATGCAATAAATCTAGTGTAGAGGACATCATGTATAAAAATGTAGACATGTACATATATGTTACGGTATTTAAATAATAATAATAATAATAATAATAATAATAAAAATCATCATCATCATCATCATGTACCTTTAAAAATCCATGATGATGTTCCTCTGATGATCCACTTCTAAGAGAGATTGGAACTCGCCATATGTGATGTATGAGACAGGTGCTGGTAGAGAATTCTTAAAATGATCTTCCAGATGAACACATCCATGTTTGATGATATTCCAATGCTGCAGAGCGCTGGCTTCTCCATCTTGCGTAACGTCAAAAACAAAGATAGTGCATCCTTGAGGAAAGGCAAACCGAGGAATATTGTTGCCATGATTGGCAAAGTGAATACCTGATCCACAGAATAAGGTATGATATGAAGAAACATAGAGGCTGTTTTCGAAATTTGGTTGTAGAGGTTTTGGAGGTACAGGTTTTGCATCAATGTATAATGAGAAGAAATTGATGACAAAATGTTTGAAATGAATCGATTTGAAGTTATCGTTCCTGTATAGGCATCATTTTGAGTAAACGCCACAATCACTCGAGTTGGTAAGATTCCCATAAATAAATTATCAATTATTTTTGACTGAAGATCCTTTGGAATGACGAATGACTTTATTTGCACTCTTGTGAGAGGATATTTGGCTGTTGTTGATTTTAGAAGCTTGTTATGTGCTAGTTTTATTGTAGGACTACCATTAATCTTTTTAATATGTAAAGCAGCGTCTAAAATATTCACTTTAGCCCCAACAGATGAATAACTAGCGATGAGACAAACGTTTGGCTTTGCAGGAATTAACTTGATGCGTAATTCTACTCCTTGGATTAAAAATTTATCCTGATTAAAAATATCACAATGAAGATGTCCAAGCATATCAAATTTTGCACTGTTTTTTGTTACTTCATAACGTTGTTGAAATCCTCTATTACCACTTGCAGAATGCACATTGAAGATCAGTATTTTTTAGCAGAATCATCATAATTTAACAGTTTTTCGATGTATGATCGATATAGGTGATTATGATATGGAAATGAAATCAATTTCTTATTTAAATACACTTCCACTTCACTGAACATAGAATTTAAAAAGTCATTAATAGGAGCCACAGCTTTATCACTTTCACCAAATGCTGATCCATCAGGCTTAACGATTTGAGCTTCAATATAAAGAAGTGTATGTGGTAGATCTATGTATCCATCACTTGTTACTGGGATGACAAATTCTATAGGTGCATTATTAGCTAGTGAACTGATTGGTTTTGTATGTAACAACATGATTATCGAATACTCTGGTTTGCGTTGGTTTTGTAGAAAAAATATCTAGTTCAATTTTTACACTAGCTATCCAATACTATGAGAAGCTTCCGTTCTTAGCTTTGCAAGAGGGAAATATCATATGCTATACCACAGGGGGACCCAACGCCAATCAATATATATAAGTATACTCTTCGCCAGAGGGGGCCTTGTTGTCAAAATAGCTATCCAATACAAGACGAGAAGACGAAGACCAATCAATTGGGATCACTGAATATCAGAGAATTGGGGTAGGGTCCAAAATAGCCACCCAATGATATGAGAAGCTTCCGTTCTTAGCTTCCCAGGATGAGCGGGGCCGGGGATTCAAATAACTAGCTAATACACGTCAAGAACACGAAAAAGGCATGTTTCATCTTGTTTCTAGAGCTGATAGCTGCCCAAGAGTATACTTCCTTATTCTAGCATAGCAACATACTGGTTTAAGCCGGTTTAGGTCCCATGGGAACTTTCCCAGGCCAGGCCTAAAGGTCAAAAGTCAAATCCATCCCAAGTGTATTATTCACTACTAAGATCAACTGATCATACCTTAGTTTCCTGAGGAATCCGAGTTTCCTCGTATACAAAGGCTCTTTGACCCTTATCAAATTCGACAGGGACAGCAACATATACATATCCAGGACAGTTAAAATTCCAAAGGCTCTCCCACCGGGAATAGAACCCGGGACCTCATACAGCAAAGGCACCACCAAGGCGATGAAGAAAACGTCGCTTGTAGAGGGATAAATCGTTGAGGCCTTTTGAATTTGGCTAATCAGAGTGCTCCTTTAACTGTGTATTTTCGACGATAAGCGTTTGTGATCAGACAAAATCTGCTCGCCATGTAATTTTACAACAAAATGACGCGCGTCTATTTATTTCATGGTTCTCCTTTATTCACTTTCAAATGATCGGTGAAAGTAGCCATCTAAATTCAAACAATTATACGCACTCATCTCAAGATTTTTCATTTTATGATGCAAGGTTACTCTTGACTCCTGCAGCTAACTTTAGGAACAACTCATCAGGAAAAAATAATCTAATATAAAAAAAGAGTTTGTTTGTGTGCGGCCTGGGTACCAGACGAGTTGACCGACAATTACCAAAATTTGGTCACAGGAACCTCGGTCGAGAATCCAGATAATGACGAAGTTTTTTTTAAATTTCGAACCAGGGGATCTCAGGGGAGGCACGCGTTTACACGTACTGGCCTGGGAACCAGACAAGTTGACCGAGAGTTATATTTTACACATGGATATCCTGGTCCAGACCACGGATTAAAAAGAAGCACTTTTGTTAATACTCGAGCCAGGGGGTCTCATGGGAGACGTTTACCGGGATATGTAAAAGTAGTAGAAAATGACCGATATTACTGTCGAATTCATAGTTTCGCGGTCGCTGAAATCAATGGCGAACCTTCGATCCCATTAACTTTCAAATTCACCCTATTTGGTTGAGGGCCGGACATGCAAAAGCAATCCAAAATGACCGATATTGTGTCAAATCCATAATTTTCGCGGTCTCTGAGATCAATGGTGACACTTCCATTAGCGATGACTTGCAAATTCACCTACCATGTATGGCGGTCGGGGCCAACGGGGGGAGGATACCAAGACATCTAAAAATAGAGCAAAATGGCCGATATTAGTGTCGAATCCATACTTTTCTCGGTCGCTGAAATGAATGGTGATACTACCACACGCGTTGACTTCCAAATACTACCCCCATGCGAAGAATGGGTATATTCAACTAGTATATAATGATAACCACATAATTCATGTTGGTCCCTTCGCGATGCTCCACGACAAATCGAAGGAATGCGGACCAAAATGAAGTCTTCGCTACTACGCGGTGGTAACTTCAATACCCAGACTCTAGATATCTCTTTCCACTTGATGAAATACTGACGCCAGTGGCACACTAGCAGCAATCCTTGGACGCGTCGCTATAGCGACGTTCGACATTTACCAGCAAATGGGCCATTAGGTGTTGGTGACGTTTACGGCATGGAGTCTGAACTTGCACGGCGTAATTATTGCATAGCATGTTATTTCTGTAATTTTTCCTGGATTGTATGTTATTTTGTTTATTAGTGGGCACTAATTTGTCTCCAGGTCCTCGAACGATTAATTTCGGCTCGCACTTTAATGTAAATAACCTTACTGAAAGAAGCCGGTTCGTTTCAAAGAGCAGAACTAAACTTAATATGATTTGAGATATGGCAGCGCAGATGAGGTGGCAGAGCAGGGTAGGGGTAACGTAATGGACTAAAGAATAATATAGATTGAAAGCGTAGGTTCTAATCCTGGTAAGACAAAGGTCTTTTTTCACAAAGTGATCGTAAAGAATGAAACAGTGACTTCTGATGCTAGACGAGCAGTCCGTAAACATGTGGAAGCAAAATCCTGTTTCATGATAGATACGATTTACAAATGTTGGTTGGGAAGGGCAAATAACAACTATGGGGGCTACTAGGACAATTCGAAACACTTAATTGGTCTGTAGTATCCACTTTTCATGTTATTGTTTTTAGAAAGAAACACTATACCTCTTATTAAATGTTTCGATAGAGTAACCATTGGTGTATCGGTATCATCCTAGACTTCCAAACGGAAGACCGCGGTTCGAATCCTCATCAAGTACCATATTTCTTTCATAAAACATTCCCTACCAACGTTGGTTGGAGAAGTTACAAGGCGAGAATCAGAATAAACAGTGTCTGCAGTCTTCATCATACAGAGTAATGAAAAGAAGTTTTCATATTTATATTCGTCTTTCTATTTTCTTGATGTTTCCTTATCATGTCTAGCATCTTTCTCTTTTCTCTCTCTCTCTCACACACACAAATACACAATTTATGTCAAGGAAATACACAAAGTCTCTTTTTTCTGTGAGTTACCGAGTCTCAATCGAATCACCGTCACTGCGATGACCCGTTTCAGCTCTAGCGTGTTCATTCTATCATTGCGAATTACAATGTTATATCCGCAATAGGTGGAATCGAGAGTGGATATTCGGAACAGACAAATGTTCAGAAATAACTAGAAAATAGCCCCCTTTTGAGTTATTTCAAGTGAGATTTTAATTTCACCTGAAATTCGTTTCCATCCTTTAATTTTTCAATTTGTTTTATCTACGCATGAAATGCGTAATAACTATTGCATGATTATAATTAATGTTACAACTGTTGCACTAACTGTTGCAACTGTCAAAATAATAACTGTTGCGAGTAGTAAATTATTTGCGACGTCTATAGGGAATCCAACATCCAATTTTCCTTTTAAATATTTGTAACTTTTCATTATTATACAATTTCGACTTTTAATGTCTTTTTATTGTAGGCTCTTTCTGATAGGAATTTAGCAGTAAAATAGGACTAACTCAATTTTTCTTTCACTCTTTTTCTATTTTTGTTCAGTTTGCATAAATCATCTGTAATGGGATGTATGCCCTACACTACCTACTAGGTTTATTATAATGTATTTAAGACCTCTACGTTTAACGAAGACTACCGAATTCGCAACCGAACCACGCGGAAAGATAATATGTATGTTAAACTTTTGTCATGATCCTAGATGTGTCTCGGAACTTTTCAGTTTCAGTGGAAATTAAGTACTTAATTTGATCACAGTTTGATATTTATTTTGAAAGTATTAAATGAATTTTTCAAACCTCCTCTAGGCATTTATTTGAATAGTTGTGACAAAAATTAGGAAAACGTTATTTCTATATTACTGTTGGATTTCTGGAGATGGAGCTTCATAATGCTATTTTCTTTTCTTACTACGTTTAAATCCAATATTTTTATCTGTACTCCCTTTCCTTTTTTCTTCTATCTCCTTTTTTATCTCTCTTTCTTACTTTTGTATCTCTAATAGATATCTGTCGGTTTCAATTTTTCATTGAGATATGTTTAAGTTTCTCTCTACATCAACTTATGAATATCGTTTCGTCTCATTTTTATTCTTTCACTTTAATGACACTAGTACATGTATATTTTGATATTAAAATTGTGCTCATGTTGTTGCTGATTTTAATATGGGAGAGAGGAAAGGGAGGGAGAAGGGGTCTCTCTACCAGACACGATTGTGGGATAAGAAGATATATTGGATGGACTAGTTGCAAGGTGTTAGCTGTCGCTTTTTTTATGCGGAGTGTATAAATTCAGTAATTCATCATGAATTTTTTTATAACGAATATATAACATAAATTGTGAAATCTACTTGTTAAAACTGTCGACTTCTGAGAGTCAACAAACTTTACACTTTCCGGTATCGATTACCTCCAAACCCTAGTAGAAAGAATTAGCTCGGGATAAGGGAACTTATATATTTAAAAAATACAATCTCAGCAAAGTGCAGACATCTTTTAGTGTGGGAGGAAAAATGAATTGAATCTCTCATTTCTAATTGTATTAATCTTGTAGTTCGGAATCTGTATCAAAATTACTGACAGAAATAAGGACAAAGAATTATGATTACTACATAGAACATTCCACTTTATTATCACAGAATTTCATCTTCCAGTTTGCTTAGTTGTGAAAAATTATAAAGTATATCGCTATACTATGTAATGTATGTCTACTGCCGCACATACCAAGATAAATTACAGTAATAGTTTTCTATTAAGGGGAAAGTACAACTACTTTAATTTTAACAATTTTTTGGCTTAAAATGTTTGTTCGGGTTCACCGCCTTCCCCATCAACGATGGATACGGAATGCAAGAACATACTTAGATTTTGATTATTGATTCCAGTATATTTCAAGCATCATTTCTCGGATATAGAACTATGCAGTATATCGATATATGGATATCGTCGATATCGATATTGACACATTCGATATCACAAATATATCAACAACGATATATCCATGTCCTAAATTTTCGATATCGATCTTGGGTGGCGAGTCATAGGGGGCCTCTAAGACTTGCGATGGGTAACCAAACAAAACTTAATTTTTACAATAATGTCTTCCAATGACAATTTATTTATTACCACAGATAGCAGTGTAAATAAATCCACTTGCAAATTTGCAATATTATATACTTTAATTTCTTAGGCCCAAAACTTTTCTCTTCCCGAAAAAAAGTAAGAAAAAAGCACCCGTGAGAAACAAGTGCTTCGAACTTTGACCTAGAATTTATCATAAGAAAGTGTTTTTGTTCCTCTCTCTCGGAGATTTCAATCCCGTTTGGCTTTTGAGACGGCTCATTCACAATAACTGCACACATGTCCGCTTTATGCAGACATGCTCTTAGGCAGAATGAGAGATTGGGAAAGGAAACGAGTTTTCAATAATAATAATAATAATAATAATAATAATAATAATAATAATAATAATAATAATAATAATAATAATAATATAACAATTGGGTTTACAAGTAGGGTCCCGTCTGTTTATCTTGCATGGGAGGCCCGCAAATCTACTATGCTAATGGTGTCTCTTAGTCTGTGTTTGTCTCTCTTTCCGTTTCCTGTGCTGTTAGGCGTTTATATTAAACCTTTACATTGTGTAACCTATGTTCTTATTTCCGAGTTTTTTTTTAAGAGAGGAAACTGCTTTCCTCTTATATCTATTTCTTACCATTCGTCTTGATTCGACTGCTTAAGTAAGATCATTTTGTAAATTTTGTGTCATTCATTTCCCTCACAATAATAAAACCGTCATTCTTAACAATTTACTTGATTCTCTTTTTTGCAGTTTGCGACTCTGATATATTTGTAACAGAATTGAGGTTTGGTCCAACGACTTTCGAATTCTGAACCAACACAACGGCCGAGCTTTCTGGGTTGCCTACTATTGCAGGAAAATGAGAATTGCAGGTGGTACTGCACTTTTGGAGTTTTGTATACAATATTATTTTATACTGGAATTAACTGTGCTAGCAATGTATGGCGAAGGGGGATCAAGTGATGAGAACACTCTTACAAACACGTATTTTGATTGAGACAAAACGACAGGGATTTTTGAATCAGAGACAGATTAGTTTGCACGTAAGTGTGAGATGTTTGAGTTGCTACGGGTTTTCTATGATCCTCGGAGGTCACATGATCTAAAGGCGGGACATATAAATTTGGGCACGCCCCTGTTACGTAGTATGTCATAGTTTCACTCATTATACCTAGGTAGTTTCACGGTAGGGAAAACGAACTTCGAACTGAAGTCCGCCATACATATAGGCGACCTGTATTCCATAGTTTAATACCATACGCAATTACTGAGACAACCTTTGGCATAGAAAAGCTGAAGAGCAAAAATTAAAGAAAAAGAGCATATGCATTTCTGCGTTAGGAGTTACAGTGCAATTTAGATGTGTTCAAAGCACACAATAGTACATCAGCTTATTTGTGTTTCTGTGTGAGACTTTCGATTTCACTGCCTTGAAACTACAGGATGGACCAAAGAAAGAATTACCATGCAGAGAAATTCAGAACACTCAATTTGATTAGCACCTAGAAGTCTATAGGACACTTCACTATGATTGTGACTGCCGCAATGACCAATATTTGCACTAAGAATTTCATCTTCCTAGATAAGCCGAGGAGACGGAAGCCAAAATATTGCAAATGAAAATACTTTAACAATTTCATCTCCTGGGAGAGCTAAGAAGACAAAGACCAAATCTTCTTAAAGGTGTCCTCTAATATCCACAGATAGAGGATCAGCATCTGTGTTCTCGATTTCTTTTATTGGGTTTCTCCTTCCTGATATGATGTCCTGTGTATTTGATCGAGTCTTACACCAAGCAAAACGTTGACTACTGTAATTCCACAATTAAATCATAGGTTAATGAACTTCTTGGGGGTGTTATATCATGAAGTCACTACCGAGTTGGTGTAAATAGAACATCAACACTACATTGTTGATCAAGAAAAGGAAAAGCATGCGAAGATCTTCCGGCAGAGAATGCGATTAACTTATTTTCGGCATTGGTCTGGTGGTACAAGGAAAGACCAGCGTAATCACAGTAGTCACAGACGCTTACACGGGGCTTAGTTCAAAGATGTCCTCGTATGGCTTCGGCCTAATCTCTCAACGTTGACTCAAGTGATTTAATGATTTGATATAATGAAGCTCAGTCAAAAATGGATATGCGCTTTGTTGTAGTGGTTAGACCGCAATTCGGATATGTTTGAAACACATCTAAGTCCCGCAACATGGGTTTTTGTGTTTTGGGATCCTCAGTCTTGGAACTACAGCTTGGATCAAGAAAAGTTATTACCATGCAGAGAAATTTAGAACATACAGTGTCAATTGAATATGTGTCTTTTAGTCAGATGACACATTTAAATAAGTTTTGAAATCCCTCAATTGAATCAGCATCTGTGTTCTCGATTTTCTTCTAATTGGGTTTAACCTTTGTTACGTGATGTCCTGTATTATTCGAAGTTTACACCAAAAAATTGGGATATGCAAGACAAAGTGCATAGTAATCTTGCTCTTGGCCTTGTTTTTGTGATTACCAAGTAGCGATGAGGATATTTTCTTGCTTTCCGTATAGTATGAAAGACCATAATCAAAATCACACTTGGTCTTCATTTGTACCGATGAGGTGAGCATTCTTGGCGCTTGTATAGCATGAAAGACCACCAAGACTACGAAATGCAGGACCAAGACTTGACTGTGCAAGAAAAAGATAAGACGTAGTATTAATGACCAAGACCCTACGTGCGAATTGTTTGAATTTCATTTGTTGGGCTGAAAGTGATGAAATAAAATTAGTACTTTATAATTAATTATCAGACTGTATTTTTAAATTTTAAATTACAAAATTCATATTATGTATCTTCTTGCTTGCAACTATATATACTGTAAAATACGTTTTAATTACCGAGAAAGAAAAATCAAAGTGGCGCGGGTCCCGGAATCACAAGAACCTATTTTGAAATGAAAGTTGAAGGGTTGGAAAAAATCATAGCTGTTCTCCCGTTTCCTCAACCCTTATCATTGTAGTTAAACGATTTCCTTTTGTCTCCTCTAAGAGACTCTTGCTACTGCCTTCCGAAAAGACCCCCTCCCGTCCGAGCAGGTGACCTTGAATAAAAATTTCGTCGCACAGAACTAAAGCAAGAAAAAAATAAATTTCTCCCACGTCAGACATTGGTATCAGTTATAAAAAGAAATAACCAAACCTCAAAAGTGCCAAATATTCATTAAGATGCATATACAAATCCCCCGCTTGACCTAGCTAGTGGTTAACGTGTAAGACTTCGGTACACGTGGTCCGGATTTAATCTTCATGTATCACAGCCCAAGATAAGGCTTTCTCATCATGGCTGGTTTTAACTTCGGCTATTTGTTGGACGGCAGGATCGTAAACCAAATTTGTGAAGTCTCCTATGAACTGTCTTTGTGTTTACATGACAACCTGCATCACGAGACAAACCGGAATCTTCCTAATGAAGAATCTGTCCCGGAATCATAAAAGGTTTTGTGATTCCGGTATCACACAACAAATAGTACGTGTGATAACCCTAAAAATAAATATTGATTTTATTTTTATTAATACAACAATGTTTGCTGGAGAATAAAACCTAATTTCCTAACAATAAGTCGTGGAACCCTTGGTGACATCCGCGGATCCCCAAGGGTCCGCAGACCACCTTTTTGGAACCAAGGAACTAGACTATCAAAGATTAAAAACGTTTTATTTTTACGGTTGATAGTCTAGTTTTTGTTTGTTTTTAAAAGTTTTAAAGTTTTTGTTTGCTTTTTAAGTCAAAAATGCTTTAAAATGCAATATACGAAAACAATTTTCTTTCATTTTTCCGGGCAGGACCCCCGAACCCACGCTTTCCTGGAGTATTCCATACACACCAGTTCTTCCGGTAGGCTGTCTCCCCTCAAAAAGTTTGTGTGCTGCTGACGCCAATGGATTAATTGAATGTACAGTATAATTTTATACTGGAATTAACTGTGCCAGCAATGTATTGCGAATAAGGATCAGGTGACGAGAACACTCTTACAAACATGTAGTTTGATTGAGACAAAACGACAGGGATTTTTAGGGAGTCAGAGACAGATTAGTTTGCAAAGAAGTGTGAGGTGTTTGATTTACTACTAGTTTTTTATGAGTAGCGGCAACAGAAACAAATGAAAATGAAAGTGAGGTTGTTGGGAGCCACGCGATTTATCTTCGGAGGTCACCAGATCTAAAGCGGGACATTTAAATTCGGCCATGCCCTTGTTACGTAGTATATCATAGTGTCATTCTATTATAGTTTCACGATGCGGAGAAGAAAATGCGAACTGGCGTCCGCCATACAGTGGGCGGCGTGTATTGAGTAAGATGTGTAGTACAGATATTCTCATAGTCTAATACTGTACGCAATTACTGAGACAACCTTTGGCATAGGAAAGCTGAAGAGCAAAAATTAAAGAAAAAGAGCGTATACATTTCTGCGTTAGGAGTTAGACTGCAATTTAGATGTGTTCAAAACAGACAATAGTACATCAGCTTCATTGTGTTCCTGTGTGAAACTACAGGATGGACCAAGAAAGTTATTTCCATGCGGAGAAATTCAGAACACTCAATTCGATTAGCACTTAGAAGTCTATAGGACACTTCACTATAATGGTGACTGCCGCAATGACCAATATTTGCACTAAGAATTTCATCTTCCTAGATAAGCCGAGGAGACGGAAGCCAAAATATTGCCAATGGAAATACTTTAACAATTTCATCTCCTGGGAGAGCTAAGGAGACAAAGACCAAATCTTAAAGGTGTCCTCTAATATCCATAGAGGATCAGCATCTGTGTTCTCGGTTTCTCTTTTATTGGGTTCCTTTGTAACATGATGTCCTGTGTATTTGATCGAGTCTTACACTAAATAAAACTGTTGACTACAGTAATTCCACAATTAAATCATAGGTTAATGAGCTTCTTGGAGGTGTTACATCACGAAGTCACTACAGAGTTGATGTAAATAGAACATCAACACTACATTGTTGGGCAAGAAAAGGAAAAGCATGCGAAGATCTTCCGGTAGAGAATGCGATTAACTTATTTTCGACATTAAGCCACAGACGCGTACGCGGGGCGTCACTATTCAAAGATGTCCTCGTATGGCTTCGGCCTAATCTCTCAACGTTGACTCAAGTGATTTGATATAATGAAGCTCAGTCAAAAATGGATATGCGCTTTGTTGTATTGGGTAGACCGCAATTCGGATATGTTTGAAGCACATCTAAGTACGGCAGCATTAGTTTTGTGTTTTTGTGTGGACCGTTGGGATCCAATGCCTTGGAGCTACAGGTTGGATCAAGAAAGGTTTTACAATGCAGAGAAATTTAGAACACTCAATTCGATTAGCACTTAGAAGTCTATAGGACACTTCACTATAATGGTGACTGCCGCAATGACCAATATTTGCACTAAGAATTTCATCTTCCTAGATAAGCCGAGGAGACGGAAGCCAAAATATCGCCAATGGAAATACTTTAACAATTTCATCTCCTGGGAGAGCTAAAAAGACAAAAACTAAATCTTAAAGGTGTCCTCTAATATCCATAGAGGATCAGCATCTGTGTTCTCGATTTCCCTTTTATTGGGTTTCTTTGTTACGTGATCTCCTGTATTATTCGAAGTTTACACCAAAAAACAGGGCACACTATTGTAATGGAATATCCAAAATTTTGCATGTCACACAAATAAGTGTCTGACCATTACTTTTGTTTTAGATTTTTGCTTTTCAACCATGTGTAAGGAATCTCAAATTTACCCAGACTTTCGGTATTAAAAACAACACGTGGTTCAAGATTTGGGTAGACTTTAAGAGCTTTCTTACCTCAGCAATGCTGTTGTCATATTATTCGGTAACTACGTTCCTTAGCTACGAGTATCAATGGTACAACACTCAGGTTATTCAGGTAGTTTTTTTTTTTTTTTTTTTGAAAGTGAACAAGACGTCCCCTTCCCTTCTTTCCAATCGTCAACAAATGAATGCAACTGCTACTCTTAAGTAAAGATCAAGAGTAAAAGCTTGTTCCATAGCAACGATTCAACAATGAAATTTTTAATCGATTGTTGTACCAAGATCCTATATTGAAGAATAGGCGTTGTACCAACGAGTTGTGTTGTTTTATTAATAACTGTCACTCGTTTTTATTAACCCTTTCCGACACAGTGATTTTAGGGTGAAACCAAAGTTTTAACTCTTTTCTGCGTGCAGCCTAGTGGATTTAGAAGGAAACCATCTTTTAGTATGAACTTTGCAAGCCATCTAAGGACTGGAGTTTAAATTATTTTCAGGATTTTCATTCACGCTGAAACTGTATAGCCAATTGACGTTGAAAGTTATTTTCTTTCTCTTCATAAATTCATTCTTTGGGAAAGAAAGGGTTACATGATAATCAGTTTTAAAGAAGTGGTCAAAGATCAAAGAGTATTGCGTCAAGTCTCTTCAAGGAGCACGTGGATAGAAGAATTATTGTCACCTTAATTAACAGGGCGGCGATTGCTTCAGGAACGCCGGAAAATACAAGTCATATTATTAGAGCAACCCAGCGTACTCTACTCAGTATAAACCTTTTATTATAGCCTGATAGATTCTCTGACATAACCCTTACCGAGCACGTTTAGGACAAGGTGAGACGGTACCTGTGCGCTATCCGAACTCCACCAACTATGCCAAACTCTATAGTTAATGTGTATAGTATATAACACTTTTATAATATATAACGGAATATTATAAAACTTACTTCCAACAACAGACCGTGTTTATATATGTTGGACTCCCAAAGAAGCTTACAGTTTAAGCTGTGCGTAAAGCTGTCGTACATGAATTGTACTTTCCCCGTATTCTGTGGGTACTGTGATTACACTGGTCTTTCGCCAAAGGTATCATTCGATTCGTTGAGAATTTGGATTTCGGAGCATTCTGCATCTATAGCCATTTGTGAGTCTCTAACGTTTGAGGGATGATGTCCCTCGGCGAGCACACTATCCGGGGAAAGGAAAGGAAGGAAGCGGCCTGGGACAAATATATTATTTACCACCCCGGCATTTGGCTGGTGTGAATGAGGAAAACACAAGAAAACCACATTCAGAATGACTGACCTGAAAAAACAATTTACATTTTTTCGACCGAGTGTCCCGAGAATAATAATAAGCTAGAAACCAGTGTTTTTTAGTTTTCCGGAAGAAAACTAAAATTTGCCGGTTTTTTCAGGCCTCAAAAACAATAGCTGCAACATAATTTTTTTTGGCTTTGTAGCAATAACACTACACGGAGCCACTATCATTCGATTCGTGTTGACAGACATTTCTCCGAAAATTCCATTTATACTCGACAAATTCTGAATTTTTGGCATTGTTGACCAGTTCTCTACTGGAAAGTAATGCCCATCATTCGGTTCGTATAATAATATTTTCCCGAAAAGTCCATTTTTACCCGGAAAATAATAAAAATTCGGGTTTTGGGCAATTTGGACAAGTTCCCAATTGACACGTAATAGTAGTCATTTCATTCCTATTGTCAAGTACATCCACCAGCAAAAGTATCTCCCGACAGCTCTTATTCCATTACTTCGGGTCCAGATTATTTGCAGTTTGTAAAACAGCTGAACAGATGCAATCCAACTTACATGTATCTTTCCTAGGCACTGACAGCAGTTAGTAGCATTGACAAGGAACCCCTTGAGTGCGAGGTTGGAAGTGCAAGCTCTAGTAAGGCTCATTTGAAAGTTTAGTATGAACAATGATGACAGGAAGAATATTAGTTGCTAATGACTTAAGATGTGCATCAGGAGGGCGACAGAAAATAAGTGTCCGAGAGGTGCAGAGATCAACCTTCTATGGGATGTATGTATTACACTTCAGAAAATGATTATCGTCGACATTCACGAAATGCTCAAAGCAAACCATTAATTTTCATTATGAACACTGAATGAAAAATGACGCGAAACAGTGATCACAAATGTTCGCACTATCAAGATCGAAGGCAAACTCCTTGGGACTTACAAACCGTTCAGGGCGTTCAGCTACGTATCCACTCTTAAATAATGTATATAAAATCCGGTTGCCATCATATTCCATCAGTTCTTATCTCCCTGTTACACCAACATGATTCCATATGCATTCCTTAAAAGTGGATACCTACTGAACATCCAGAACGGTTTGAAACTCCCAAAAAGTGCGCCTTCGATCTTGATGGTGCTTACGTTTGTGATCACTGTGGCGCGTCTTTTTTTATTCGGTGGTCATGGTCCAAGTTAATATTTTTGAATATTTCGTGAATGTCGACGATATTCATTTAATGAAGTGTAATACATACATCCACTAGAAGGTATCCATACATACATCCACTCTGCACCTCTCGGACACTTATTTTTTGTCGCCCTCCTGATGCACATGTTGAGTCATTAGCAACTAATATTTTTCCTGTTGTCATTGTTCACACTAAACTTTCAAATGAGCCTTACTAAAGATTGCACTTCCAACCTCACACTCAAGGGGTTCCTTGTGAGTCAGATCTTTATGTAAGTAAAATTGCGAGTAGATTACGCATGAAACAGTTCTCCATCCTGAGAAGAATCTATGGTTCGGAACTTGTTGTTCAATGAACACCATACATTAATCTTAATATTGTTGTGTATTTAATGTGTTATTTCATATATTGTATATTCAAAGAAATAAAAACGAGGATCACGCACAAATAACAAAATGCTTGAAAGTAGGCAAAAAATATCAAGGTTACAACAACTGCTGGAAATAAGTATGTAAATCATTGTCTCCATTGACAGAACTTCTCCAATTCTCCATCTCATCGTTTCTTTCTGGAGAGATCTTGCTTGTCACACTGAGTTTGCATTGTAATTGATATTGAAACATTTGAAAAAGTATGAACTTGGCCGGGATTTGTATCCGGGTCTGCCGAATAGAAGTTCAATGTGCTAACGACCGCGTTACTGCAGTTCTCACTCAAACCATTAGCTAGTTAAAATCGTTGCATGTAAGACTATACACAGTGGGGTATTTTGGATTTTGTTTCGGGGGGCCTATGCACAACACGTGAATAAGCACTTATACTTTTCCTTTTTGGTGCCGACAAATTGTAATGAGGTGTTGCATATAACAAATCCATTTCGGGGTGCTTGAGCCCGATGCTACCCTTAAATACGCCACTGACTGTACACAAGATACTAATGCTCGTACACGAAACGTTCTTATGTATCACAATGACATGTTTCTAAGTTATATAAATCTTTGTCAGTGAGAAAATATCACGAAATGTTCTTCCAGTTGAGGCTACCTTATCGTTTTTAACGATGGTCTCGATTTACATTACTATTCTTCGTCACCTTAACTTCTAATTTCCATTATTTTCGCATACTTTGAATTGTATCAACACGTATAGAAATAATATATATATATATATATATATATATATATACTCAGTAACAACTAGTTTTTCTTTCTTTGTATGAGAAATTTGTAGCAGAGTGCATGAAATTCGTATGGCAGACCCAAGTCTTAATCCCGTCATAGCAATTATTTTTTCTCTATCTCCGTGATTTCTTTACCTGCTGTAATTCTAGGAGTGACGTGGTTATTCGATTATTATGCTTTATTACGTCAATAGACTTAGCAACCCGACGTTTATATTGAGCCATGAATTATACAGAATAATACGTTCATCAGGAAAACAGCCACCTGGAGGCAGGGTATGAGCACATTTTCTGACCGAAGTAGCCTGGATTTGTTTGATCCAAGCCTTAGTTTTGTTAATGGCAATCATATTTTGCTGGGAACTGAGAAGGAGCCATAACTCCTAAAGAGCTCGATACAGATATGCGAGACTTCGTTTTTCTCTTTGTAATTCAGCACCTTCCCATTTAAAAAAAAACTATTTTCGGCTTAACATATTTAACCCACCTCTCATTTAAAGTTGGTTTTTAATGACATTGTCTAAGACTGTACTCCCATTTAGTACGAAAGATGCATTTCGTTTCTGCATGCGGGGCCGCGGTGGCTCAGTGGTAGAGCGTTCACCTCTGGTGCTTGGGGTCCCGGGTTCGATCCCAGCCCCCACCAAGTGAACTTTGTGGTGGACAAACACCGTGTACGTGGGTTTTCTCGGGGTTCTCCCGTTTCCTCGCACTTTCTTTATTCCACCATTTCATTCATTACTCATCATCACCGTCTCCATTAGCCTAACCGGCATAACCGTGGGACGTAAAACTCAAAGATTTCATTTCATTTCTTTTCTTTTTGCATGATTCAGTAATTGATTCTTCAATTTCCACGGGGTCTTGCCGTAAGTAAGAGAAACACCTAGGTTGTATTCGCATATCTAGAGTAGTGCTGATTGGTCACTGAATGGTATAATCCGTAAATGAACATCGGTGAGAGGGTACTGCCCCGCTATTGACAGCTGTACACTACTGTTTATTTTGTTTACTTCATGCTTTATTTGCTTCTTCGTTTCATTATATTTCATTTAGTCCATGTGTTGTTCTTTAATTATTGTTCTAATTTTAATTTTGAGAATTTATGCAATATCCTCCTTATTTTGAATCTGTACCCAAATACATACATAAATACATACTAAAAAGTTCGGGTTGGCGAAAGAGATTAAAATTATCGTAAATGCTGAAGAAAAAGAAAAAATAGACACAACGAATTTGGCTTTTAAAATAAGGGTTTTCCTCAGAGATAAGGAAACATATTTAATAATTAACATTTTCTGCAAAAATTGATAAGTAAAAACAATATGTATTTCCAACAAGTTGTTTACAATGTAAAATCGTAGAACTTATTAAACTTTGTATATTTGGTTTTGTTCAAGCGCTAAATAATTAAAAATGAATTGTCAGGAAAGTTAGAGATTTGGTGATTTCTTAGCCCCAAAACCTCCACTCAGCTACTAGTAATGACAATACACATAATTTAATATATCAATGTCTTTTCAAAATTTTCAGTTAATTATTTACAATACCTTTATATATTGTGTTTGCTATATGTCAAAGGAAAAATTCGACATGAATAACGTAAATATGTCTGCAAGTAGTCATCGTTACGATTTGCTGATTATGAGGTACATTAAGTCTTCTAGCATTATATATATATATATATATATATATATATATATATATATATATATATATATATATATATATATAAACATCAACTATTGATATTTCATGATTTTGAATTTAAAAAATAAAATGCATGTATACTTCTATGACAGCAATAGTCAGGTTTGATCGCCCACCACAATGTACTTTAGAAAGGTGTTGTCCTGTACTGCAGTAGCCACCAAATCATCATATTATTCTCTCTTATTGGCGGGTTTTTTTTTTTTTTTTTTTTTTTTTTTTTACTGTTCTGTTAAAAGATCAGAGACATTTGCAAACCAAACTCACACCTTCCTCATTTTCAGGTCCTTGCTTAAAATTAACCAAAACTTTTCTTTGTTTATCTCGAAATATGGTTGACAGTTGCTGTGGAGTTATATGTTTATCAAATTTCAACGATATTTCTCCATATTTGCCTCACTCCTTGACGTTCAATGGAGTTGTGACCTTGTATCATCCTCAACACTTTTGTATCCACATCTGCAACGTTTCGATAAAAAGATTTATCCAATTTGTAACAAAGCGTAATGTTAGAATATTGCTCTATTTCGTTACACGTGTTTCGTACGATGACTTCACACTACATACATTTGTCGCAATCTTATCCAGATACAGACTGCATCAAACCGGCTTAAATAGACACTAACAGGAAGCTTAGACAAAGGTGTTTCCAGTGTTGTTATCCTCGTACTATGGTAATATTTTAAAGGGAGGCAGCTGTATTCGTTAAAGTTTATAAACATACCTTATAAATAAATACAGATTAACTTAAAAAAAAATGAGTATACACTTTGAGTAGACGTTAACGCTGTAGAATTTAAAATATATATATATATATTCTACATTATTATTATTATTTTAGGAGAATAGTTCAGATTCAACGGAGAGCTTCTACTCAATCGATTACCTGGATATGACGATAGCAAACAAAAACCCGGATTTGACAGAAGACCGTGAGGAAGGTATCACTGGAGACAGTAGTAGCTGGAGTACTGTTTCTGAGGTATGTCTGCAACAGTTTCTACTGCTTTAGTACCTTGTAATTTTTATCTTAACATTTACGAAAATAAAGATAGCTCTATATGAACGAATTATCAGACTTCCATACTATGCTGTCCATAAATGTCGAAGTCTTATACAACAGTTCTTTCCGTTCGTATGTCGAAAGATATCAGAGCAAAAACGGTCAGTTTTTCTCAATCATTTCAGCGTTGCAAGAATAGGTTCTATCTCCTCCCTTAACTAGTTGTTAAGCCCGGAAGAGGTTCAAATTAACCATTTCCTGTTTAAACGTTGGTTGCCATAGATCAAAAATGGTAATAGACAGCAACAAGCGGTTTTTTTCTGTAATCTATCATCGCCTTAAGAGAACATACCGTCACAATCCACAATACTCTACCGAAACCACAAGTGGTTGAAATTACTAGTACTTCCGGTTTTAATACTGACTTCAATAGAGCAAAAACGATAAAAGATATATATATATATATTTTTTGCCATCGCTTCAGAGTACAAGAATAGGTTACATCGCCTCTGTTAATTCTCTATTCAAATCGGAAGTGGGGGCCGCGGTGGCTCAGTGGTAGAGCGTCACCTCTGGTGCATGGGGTCCCGGGTTCGATCCCAGCCCCCGCCAAGTGAACTTTGTGGTGAACAAACACCGTGTGCGTGGGTTTTCTCGGGGTTCTCCCGTTTCCTCCCACTTCTTCATTCCACCATTTCATTTATTACTCATCATCACTGTCTGCTTTAGCCTAACCGGCATAACCGTGGGACGTAAAACTCACAGATTTCATTTCATTTCATTTCAAATCGGAAGTGGAAAAATCAACTATTTCCGGTTTCAACGCTGATCACCATAGAAGCAAAACTGTAATAGATAGCGACAAACGGTTTTTTGCAATTGATTCATATACTCTAGGGGATATACCATCACTTCTAACAACACACTACGAAAACCGAGAGTGATTGAAATTTACAAGTACTTCCGGTTTTAATACGACTCTCCATAGAACAAAAGCAGTAAGAGATAGCAAATAATGGCTTTTTGATAAGGATTCAGCTTCCGAGGAACACGTCTTATCTTTGATCTTATTCCTCTATTGCAACCTGTAGTTACATATGTACTACTTCAAGTTTAAGTATTAAATTTGTATAATTTGGAAGTCTACCGTAGTTTCACACGAAACTTGTTTGTTTAATAATATATCGTTTATTTAATACAGTGGACCACAGTTCACGACTCCCTCTATTCGTGCACATATCGGTTCACGAATGATATTTCGGGCTATGAATGCCCACACGAACACACACTTGTATCCACGCTATCAGCAGTACTTGTCATAAACATTATTTGTCAGGGTGTGTTGAGTTCAAAAATTTATTTGCACTTTTTTTGTATTATTTTAGTCTTCATTATGTCTAATTTAGGATAATTAAGAATATTTTCATTTATATCCTTCATCACAAAAAAACACTTAAAAAGGTAAAAACAAAAACATGTTTCTGTGGCCAGAACAGATCAATTGTGTATATTTACATTAATTTAAATGGCAAAAATAATTTTAGCTCTTAAACAGCTTACGAAACGGATTAAATTCAGGACCCAAGGGTTCACTGTATTTAATATGAATATTTAATTCTTATTCAAACATTTTATTTATTATATTCTGTATAGTTGTTAAATATATTTTTCCAGTGGTATACGCAAAATAAAATCAACGGGGAGAAGGGGGCTTCAAGGACTTTATTTCATATACTTTCAGGACTAGCATGATTTCTATATACAGGATGTTTCAAAACAACACCGACAACGTTTGGAAGGTGATTCCTGACACCAAAATAAGACAAAAAGTATAGACCAACTGGATGAACAAATGCTTCCTTTTGGAGTTATAAGCTGCCGAAAACGTGAAAAGAATGAACTTTAAAGATCCATAGCTCCAAAACTATTGGACCTAACGTAGTCGGATCAAGACATCACTTAGGAACTAATATGTGTACTATTCAAAAATACATGTTTCAGAATCCAAAGATACGCAACTATTTTTATAGAGGTAGTTTAGCTACCGGCATATAATTTGAAGTACTCACCAACTACCTCTATAAAAATTGTTGCAGAAGTACTGCACGATTCTGAAACTTGGATATTTGGGTAGAGCACATACTAGTTTCTAAATAAAGTCTTGACCCGATAGAGTTATGGATCTTTAAAGTTCATTTTTTTCACGTTTTCGGCAGCTTATAACTCCGAAAGAAAGCATTTGTGCACCCAGGTTGATATACACTTTTTGTCTTATCTTGGTGTCAGGAATCACCTCCCAAACATTGTCGGTGTTGTTTTCAAATACCTTGTCTATAGGGTGCGCAAAACAACACCATCAACGTTCGTAAAGTGATACAGTATATCATTTGACGCTTTTACGTATTAAAATACGTGAAATATACTGTGGCATATCACATCCCAGCATACGTTATTCTCAACACGAGGAACCACGGAGCTGGCGTTCCCTAATACGTCAGATGTCCCGCTTAAGCATTCCGTATTTACTGTTGTCAAAGCTTACCTTTTGCCTACGTAGACTCACCTTTTAAGTCACAGTATATCTAAAAATTCTAGTGGTAGCATGTCTGGGATTTATGTCATGAGGGAATCCCTTGCGCACACATTGTACATTACTGAAATAATGTATTTTTGGATGGCATATGCATGACTTCCTTTACACTGGTATGAACCACCTCTCCACGGTCTCTCGTGTTCGAAATAATGAATGTTGCAATGTAGCTTTTCCATACTTTTGAGCAGCTTTAGCTGTAAAACTAAGACTTTTCTCCATAGGTCCATATGAATTTTCTTTGTCTTAGTCTCGGGAATTACCTCCCAAACGTTGTAAGTCTTGATTATTGAAACACTCTATATATATATGAAGGAAAAAGTTCGAGGTTTAACCCCCCCTCCTGAGCAAGATATTACGGAAAAATTAAAATTTACTATCTATGGTGGAAGTACATGTTTTTCGGTTTTGATATAGCATCGTGAGACATTTGGGGAGTCACTTGAATTACGAGATTCCAACCTCCGAAAAAATCGCATTGAAAGCCGATGTACAAACCATGCTCAAGCTATCAGGCTGGCAACAACTCGTGAACTGAGGCGATTACTCATAATTGCGCTCCAACTAGGTTTTTCAAAAATTGCTAATGTGTTTAAAGTAAAGTATTGTTGATGGTTATCCATTTTACGTGACTTACCTCTGTTTTTCTTTCTTTGATTTAGCACTCGTATGACAACAGTAGTGGTGAGAGCTTCTGTTCTTTATTTGGTACTTCGACCTCAGTTATGTCATTGCATTCGCAGCCAGTGTCTGTACCATGGCTGAGAATGTTATTTGGCTATTCACCGTACACTATATTTGCCATTATCAATATGTCTGAGGCTCAGCGTGTCAGCGGTCTCAAGATTTTGTTGATAATGACCACTCCAGAGACTTCGGTCCTTGGAGTGTCCTTATCTTACATCGTAAGTTGTGAGAGGATTCGAGTTGGAATGCCATGGCAAATCGTGGACTTGCCCGATTACGATGTCAGTGGCATTCCTCGAGAAGACTCTCCTGTGACTAACTTCTTTAGAAGTCTATATTGTTTGTGGCGATTCCTCCAGTTCCAGAGGTGGGGAACACGAGCAATTGCACCTCCGGAAGTAGAGGTTCAACCAGGTGAAACTGAGGTTGAAGTGCAAGTAGAAGAAGAGGAACGATTACACTCTAACGATCACGAAGAGATTGGAAGCCACAGGGAGAAAGAAGCCAGTGATGAAGAGAGGAGGCCTAAGCGTGTGTATGGCCCTGTTGTTCGACCGCCTCCCCGTTCCAGGTAATACTTCAAAGTCTTATTTATTCATATATATTATTCTGAAAATGGTTGTGGGTTATGCACTTTTAGCGACCGTACTATTTCTCAGGTCCAGCTTGTTAGAGGCCTGCGAATTATATTAATGACTTAATAAGACTCAAAAACTTAATTGAAATTATTTACAATAAATTAATTTATTTTATTATTTGTTAGTGCACTAAATTGAATTTATGTTCACACGAATTCTAATTTCTTTTCTATCTTAGTTTTTCTAGGTTCAACAGAATAAGAAGCTTAATCTTCCGGCGGAGACAAAGCGGAACGGTAAGACAATAAAATATAAATTAATTTTTAATCAGTAGTTTCTTATTTTATTTATATTTATGAAATTTATAAATTTATTATTTTTTTTTTTTCTATTTGTACTAACGCTAAGTGTAAAAATTCTGACAAAAGGTATAAATTGTGGGTGTGAAGATATTAAGATATAACTTCTGAAGAAACTAAACTGGCGCTCACAATTCTTAATTTAAAATCAGAAATGCGTCTAACTATTCGTTAATGCCGAAAAATTCAATGCAAGTCACCATCTTCTTCAGCGTATGCATCAAGAGAATCACGACCCAAATATTCTTTGTAGATTGAAAAGTTTGAAGCAAATCATATATATATTTCGAGCGATCAGGGAAAATGATATTATCAGCTGAGCTTTATTAGTTAATACAAACTATTTACTGAACTAATTGATTTTATTTTTATTTTTCACCATATTACCAGCAAGCATAACTCGACAGGTAAAAAGAAAAAAATTCTCACAACACAGATGAAACATCAATAATTAATTGAAACAGAAACATTAATGTATTATAAATTACCATATTTGCTACAAGCTATCCAATGTTAGATGTAAGCTTAACCATACCTGATTTTTTTTTTTTTTTAATTATATGATGGAAACCATAAAATGTGATTGAAACGAGCAGTATGTGTTTATGTAAATAAATAACCTTCTGAAGAAGATGGAGATTCCCATTGAAAATTTCGTTATTGACAAATATTTAAACGCATTCCGAAGTTTAATTTAATAGCTCGTTAGGATATAGTTTAACTCAGTTTTTTTTTTTCCTTCGCTGCTACCTCTCTGAAAAGGAAGAAGTGAAATTGTCATCCATACTTATAGTTTCGATCGTCTATTACAGAAATAAAGCGAAATCCACTAATCAATCGTACCTTAACCCAATTCTAGAATACTCTTAGCGTTTAATGAGAAAAAAAAATGTTCACAGATGAGAAATACACCAATCGATAGAACAAAATGACATGTGCGACTGTAAAAGGTCATGCGTAGTTTTTGAGAAAATGGAGGGGAAAAAATAATTAATTTATAAACTTAAATAATTTATCCTGTACGAGAACTTATTGAGATAAAACATGTTAAAATAACCCTTCATTAAGCTTTTCATTAAGACATAGATTGTTAATGAGATATAGCCCGAAATTATTTATTTATTTTATTTATTTATTTATTTGTACCCTCAACAGAGTATAAAACTCCAGTTACAGAAGGTTAACATTAGTGTTTATGTCCAGTTAACCAGTAAGAGTAATAATGATACATAAGTTTAAATACATACATAAACAAATACATAATAACACGACAAGACAAATAAAATACATTAAGTGTACAAATAGCCATGAATCATAGGATTTCCATAACTTGGTTCCTGAAGTGACGCTCTTTGTTACTGAATATATCCAAAAACACATTCTCTTTACTTATTGCATTGTAAGCAGCACTAATTCTCCAAGTAGGTGACATATACAGTATATTCGTTCTTCCTTTCCGGCAAAAGAATATGTTATTATTTTTTGCACGCGTTTTGAGGGACGGGGCTTGAATAAATAGATTTTGTAACAGCGCTGGACAGTCAATTTTATTATGCAGAAGTCGAAAGAGAAAAATTAAGTCAGTTAGTGTTCTTCTTTGTTCTAACGTCCTGAATTTAAAATTGTCAATAAGATTGGTATAGTGTTCAAATTTTGGATAAAGACCGGTCTTTTTGTAGGTAAAATATCTCAAGAATTTACTTTGCAATTGCTCAACTTTCTGGCATTCAGATTTTAAGTATGGATTCCAGATAACTGATGCATATTCTAATTTAGCCCTAACATACGAAAAGTAAAGAGTCTTCAACGTCATCTCATTTCTAAGTTCATTACTCATTCGAATTACGAATCCGAGGTTCCTGTAGGCTTCATTAGTTATTTTATCTACATGTTGGTTGAATGTTAACCTATGATCAAATATTACTCCCAAATCTTTCACTGAGTTCGATTTATTTAAATTTGTCCCACCAATGAAATACGAATATTCGCAAGGAAACTCTTTTCTACTGAACGTCACAGACACACATTTATCTACATTCATCTGAAGTTTGTTTACCTTACACCAATTCATTACCTTATTTAGGTCTTGTTGTAATAAATAACAGTCTTCTTGTGTTTTGATTTTGGCATATATTTTGAGATCGTCTGCAAACAGTAGTTTTTCTGAATTTGTAATGCAACTCGGAAGATCATTGATAAAAAGTAAAAAGAGAAGAGGTCCCAAGTTCGATCCCTGCGGAACTCCTGAAATCATGTCGATTTCTTTAGAAAGAAATTCTTTATAGATAACGGACTGTTTACGGTTATGTAAATAAGAGGAAAAGAAATTGACCATCGCTGGACTAAAGTTAAATAAAGCTAATTTATGTAGTAAAACATCATGTTGTACGGTGTCAAAAGCCTTACTGAAATCAGTATATATAACATCTACTTGACCATTGTTGTCCAAAGAAGAAGCTATATAGTCTGTAATAATACCTAAATTTGTAACTGTCGATCTACTTTGTAAGAATCCATGTTGATATATCGAGATTACAGGGCGCACGTGATTTAGTATTCGAACATATAGGATACTTTCAAATATCTTGGCAAATACGGGTAAAATTGCAACAGGCCGAAAGTTTTCAATATTGTTTTTCTTTACTGATTTTGGAATTGGGCAAACTATTGAGTGCTTCCATTTGTCAGGAAAAACATTGTTTTTTATTGCAAAATTAAATATTATACTTAGAGGATATTTGAAAATATCAATACATGCTTTAACAATATATGGAGGAATGTTGTCATTTCCCATTGATTTATTAGATTTTAATTTTCTGATTGCCCTTTCAATCTCTTCTATGGTTATCTCCGATATAAAAAAAGAGCCTAACATAGTATTATTATCAATGTTATCACCAAATGAATGACTACTACCGGTATCGTCAGTTGACGACGCTAGTCTATATATAGACTGAAAATGGTGTGCGAAAGCATTTGCAATCTCATCATTTTTGCTCAGGCTACGTCCTTGGTACAACAGTGGTCCAGAAGAGAGATGTCGCGTTTTACTCTTAATATAGTTCCAAAATTGTTTTGGGTCTTCCTGTATGTTAATTTCCGTTTCTAAAATAAATAATTTATACTCTCTTGCTATTTCCTGTTTCACTTCCTTCCGCAATTTACAAAATTCATTGTAATGATATTGACAATTCCCCTTTCCCCTCAGCCAAAAAGCACGGTGGTACGATTTCTTTTTTATTTTTTCTATTATACTACTTGTAAACCAACATGGAAAAATTTTTGTGGACTTTTTTCTCAAGGGAATACTTTTGCGAAAAGCGTCATAAATTATTTCGTAGAATTGGTCCACCATTCTATTTACATCCCGGTAAGTTCCCAGACTTAACCAGTTAATTTCATGTAGATCTTTGTAAAGTCGCAAAAAATTTCCCTTTCGAAAGTTGAAACCTAAAATATTTTTATGGGATTTCGATTTTATTGCCCTTTTACACAATATATTTATGAGAAGGCACGGATGGTGCATGTCCTCTTTTACGAGAGGATGAAGCTCTCTTTCTACAGTAACATTCTCAAGGTTAGTGAGCACGAGGTCCAACGTTCGTCCTAAGCTGTTGCACACATTATTAAGGGATGTTAGATCATAATACAATAGGAAATTATATAAATGCTGATATTTGCCTGTCAAGAAAAGAAAATTGCGTTCCATTCCAATTATCATGAACTCTTAAATCTTTTATTTTTATTTAACTAAAATATTGTCCAAAAATAAGACAATTGGCGCAAAGTCCCTATCTTGGAGCTGGGGGGAATGTCCCCCCAATAATCCGATTTGAAATGTGTTTTTTTTGGGGGGGGGGGGGAGAAATGTGATATTATTTGTGCCCGATTGCAATAAAGGAACGTGGGATGAAATTGATGTTCCTTGCTATTCCTTATGTCCTTGATGTCCCTGATAATATACAACAGGTTCACCTCGGAAATCAGATTCATCTACCGTAATATGAGTCTCATCTCCCCCATCCCACCCTTCCAGAATAAGCCTCAAATCTGCCCGCCTCCCAATGTTGAAGACACCTGTGCTCCCTTGATCCTCCACAGCATTATTTTTCTACTTCATAACTATTTTGAACATCGCTTAAAAAAAAAAAAAAAAAAAAAAGGAACGGTATTAACCCCCCCCCCCCATGTTGAAGACAGATTTGCGCCGATGGATAAGACATACATAAATCGATAGATCCTTGAAAATGAACGAAATACTATGCTTTAAACTAAATTATTATGCTTAGTTTTGGGAAAATAAATAAAAAAAAAAAAGGAAGATACTAATTTTTGTGGCGCTAAGAAGTGTGTCGTTGTTTACCAATAATAAATGACTGTTTTTAATATGTTGCAAAAAATGGTACTACACATGTGACAAAATTCACTTAAAGTAGATTATACTTATTGTTGATATAACACTGTTTACGCATATACTACTGAATTCCCAGCTGTTAATGCTGTTTATATGCAACTAGAGATATTATGTAGAAAATAAAAGTACAGGGGTATTGTTACAAGTAAGATGAGTCATCGACGAAACGGATTTGAACTGAAACTAAAATAACTTGATTTATATTTCTCAGGAGGAAGCAACCCGAAGACGAACCACTTCACTACCAACAGAAGAGCGAAGTCATTCCATCTCTCTTCCTGAGACCTCGCACATGGAGCGTGTGACGATGGTGAAAGAAGTTTTCGTGGAGGAGATCAAGGAGATAAGCTAATTTATTGTTTATTTATTTATTTATTTATTTATTCCAATGATATTAGTAACAGTGAATTGATTGAAGTCATGCAAATGCTTATTTTAATATTTAGTTTGCAAAACTCGCCGGTGTTGAGATAAGCCTAGAATTAAAATCGATGTTTAGAATACTCGGATGTTGCTTTCTTTTTAACCCAACAATCGGCATGTGTATAATACCCTTGGTGTAACCACGTTTTCACCAGTGCGTTGCATCGCATTCTTGTAAAGACTTTCCTACAAGAAGTTATTCTCAGAGGTGAGATACGAGTTTCAACAAGGAGGGAGTTTCTTTTATCTGTAGTTACGTTGTTTATTAAAGTGAATACCTTCTGGCTTTGCGGAACTCTCAGCAATAACTTTAATTATTTTTCTTGCCTCCTTCATGATTTGATGAATTTCTGCTTTAGGAAATCCTTGACTATCTACAAACACTTGAAAATTATTTAATGTAGTGTTAATCATCTCTTTTAAAGCTGGGAAGGAAAGGAAAATAAATATATTAGATTCTCAAAAACAATACTATTTTTTTCTTTCTTTTTCATAAGTGCTCCTCTATTGGCTCTAGAGGTGGAGAGGCAATTTTAACAACCAGTTCGGGCGAATCAGTGCAAACTAGCCGAATGACATCACTGATACTGATTTTTTTTTTCCCGAAACGTAAGTAGCTTAGAATTATCATTATATATATTTTTCTATATGAAATTTCAAGAATAATAAATAATGCTTCTCTATTGTCATTAAATTTCTATTGTTTTATTATAGCACGAACGGCGACAAGAACCAACAAGACCGAGAAAACAGCGGCAAGACGTCACCGAGAGGTCACCGCGAGAACAGCAGCGGGAAGTCGATGATGATAGCTCGAGTGTACATCCAGTGCAGGTAAATTGTGACTCATATATATACATCTATTGTTTGTATATACATTATTTGTATATTTGAAAAATTGATAGAACTCTAAAATGTTTATAGATTTATTCATATAACATATTTTTATTACAGGAGCCGCCGTATCCTTTATCTTGGCGTAGTAGATTTCTGTGTGTGGGCTAGTTGTGCAGCTTGCTTAGTGGTCGCCCCATTTTGTTTGTGTTTCAACGCAGACCCATGCTACAACTGGTGTAAGTTATTTTGATATTTTAATCTGTACAAATTAGTATTATCTTCATAAGAGTTATGATCATTAATCTTTATGAGTTAATCTTTTATGTACCAGTATACAAATGTTTACTATGTATCCCGTTGGTTACACGGTGAAATCATGTTATAGCACTGATTACTGATGCTATCCGTTGAACTGAAATGCAACTAATTCATACCTAGCCCAGTAGATTGCAACTTTTTGTGGTAAACAAGCCTAGTTGTCTATATTTATTTATTTAAAATTATATATATATATATATATATATATATATATATATATATATATATATATATATATATATATATATATATATTTTAATCATTTAAGTTTTCTCTTACGTAACATCGTGATCCATCTGTCAACAGAGATCAAGCAACCTATTTTTTCCCCCCTCCATTTTTTGTTGACACAATGTTGTTTGTGTCAAAATTCGAAATTGTCTTGATCATAGCGATAAGTAAATGGCAGTTTTCCTCGTTTAATAGTCGCAGTTGGATTTTCGTATTTAAAAAAATGATACAAAAAGTGCTACTATTACGCAAGTGAACACGATAGTTTGATTATGAATGTTTAGGTCATTAGCGAAGCCATGACTACTTATATCTCGGTCTTGCTTGACTTTTACCCGAATATCACCCATTTCTTGTGTGATTGGACGCCTACTGTGAAGAGTATCTTGGATATAAAAATTTCCAAAACGAAAGCGACTGATATCTTATCTTGCCCGTAAACAGCACAAATTTCTTAACAGATCTGTGCAATATTTACGCTTTACTGAAATAAAATTGAAAAATGTAGCGCAGTTTTGCGGGAAGTTCACCTATCTTCATGGCGCAGTACCTTACGTCTAACTAACTAACTTTATGGCCTATAGAGCCCAGAGATTCAATACCGCGTTCACAAAAGCTTTGCACTGACTTCCATCCTTAACCAACTAGATCCAGTTCCTGTTTTGTATTCCTATTTCTGCGAGATCCATTTTAATATTGCCCTCCTATCTACGCCTACATCTTCCTAATGGTCGTTTTCCAATTGATCTTCCAGTCAAAACTTTGAAAGCGTTCCTACTTTCTTCCAGTCTGGCTACATGACCTTCCACCTGACCCTCTTAGATTTGATGATCCTAACAATGTTTGGTAAACCGCATAAATTATGTAGTTCCTCGTTATGAAGTTTCCGCCATTCCCCTTTCCCGTTCCTCTTTGGTCCGAATATTCGTCTCAGGATCTTGTTCTCAAATACTTTCAATCTACGTTCTTCCCTCAGAGTAAGCGACCATGTTTCACAACCATACAGAACAACAGGCATGATTATCGTTTTATATATTTTAAGCTTCAAATTCCTCGATAGAATTCGCGACGACAAGAGATTTTGAGCTGAATAATAAATAAATATAGATTTTGAACTGAACAAGTACGAATTCCCTGCTTTTAGTCGACATTTAATTTCTTCGTGAATATAATTTCCGTCTATTAACATTGATCCTAGGTATTTGAAAGTATTCCCTTACGTTTATTTGTAAGAATCCCATCACTTATACATCTACTAGCTTCAACTGTCAACTGTGAAATGACCTTAGACCGGACACGCTGCGACTTATATACCCAAAGACTTGAGACACTAGCCCCATTTCGTACGCGAAAAGCCTACTTTTTTCTACGTAGACTATCTTATATAATACTGTATTCAACGTGTAACCTCCCTCTACATATCATTAGTCCCCATGAGTATTAATAGTTCCCAAATGAATCCAAGTACAAAGAGAGAAATTACAAATAATACTATTTTAATTGTATAAAATATAATAATTCAAATCCTCATTATTTTTATATTTTTGTTCGTTTCAGATTTGAGAGAGGAAAGAAGAAGAAGGTGGGAAAGAGATTATGGAACTATGGATCTTCCTCCAGCGTTACTTCAACTCCGGCACCAATCAGAGTGCTGTCGTTATTTTAAGGAGTATGTTTGTTGTTGCTGCTGCTGCATTCCTTGTTGCGACAGTGATCGAGAGTGCTTCCTCTAAAGAGGAATTGAGGTAAACAGATAAGAATCTCTCAACATAATATATCTTTCGTTTTATCAATTCGCGTTAATGTCCTTATCTGTTTTATGTATTTGTAAGTATTTATGTATTCGATATTTCTCTTTGACGTCTGTGTCTCGGATTTTCTGTATTAATTTCTGCAGTTATGATTTCGGGTAATTTGACGGACTCTCAACTCGGCGACTTTTAATTCATCTTTTTCAATCCTTTAGGTTGTCATTTTGCCGAAGGGTTAAGTATTATGTTGATAAGATTTAATTCAAACTACCTATCGTTTTATCTCAGAATATTCCAGTTCCTCTTTAAATTACATCCATTAGACCAAAGGATGATGTATATGTATGTGTATATAATCTTATGTAGTAATTGTAGTTATTCAAAATTCAATAGTAAGCTTTTGCTCATTCTCAACGACAAGTCGTTTTGTAGAATCTAATACAGTGAAACCTCACAATAACGGACACCTCCATAATATGAACAGATTTTTTAAAAACCCCGTTAAAACTGTTGTATTATAATAGGACAGGAGCCTCAGCAGTCTTATTTTTCCCTAATGCTTTAGTAAGCTCTTTGTTCTCAGTTGATACATATTCAGCACAAAAAAAATGCTTCCTTCAATTTAAAAATAAAACTTGATCACACTACAGTAAACAGAAATACTCTTCCCTACAAAACATCTTTCAAATTCAATCTCAATAAATTGGTGAACCACTACACACAACATTCTTCATTTTCCTGTACATCTATCCAAACTAAATTGCTTCCTGGCGTTACTCCTTCAACACTTTCTATGGTGGAGAACCAATTATAAGGCCAAGAATTCTACGTGAAGTTTCTTTTCTTCCCTGAAAAAGTCACTACTTTTGTTTCCCTTGGTACTTGCATCTTCCCCTGCAACCGCACATAAACACATCTCTTCAATGATACTTTTATTTGTTTACAAAACGAATTCCTACTTTACTCCTCCAACAATTTGAACATGACTCCAACAATTTGTAACTGACAACTTTCATTTACAGACAAATAGCTATGTCCTATCAATGCCCGTTATTCAAAGGTATCACTGTAGTAGGAAGATTTCTGCATGAAGTTTATATTGTATTGAGTTTATAACAGTATTTAATGATTATTGTTACACTTTTATTCTTCAAGAAAACAGAAATCATCATTACTTAACCTCAGAAGATCAAAGAATGTTTCAAATTCTTTCATATAAGTTTCATATAGCACCAGGAGTACAGGACTTGTTCCAACGATTCAAGTGAAAAATGTTGAGCCATCCTTCCTATATCACTGGCCTGTCACGCTGTGACCTTCACATCTTCGGTCTGCTGAAGAAGCCGCTAATGTGGCAGGATTTGATGAGATGACATTTCACATATGATGAAATTAAGGCCACCGTACAACAGTGGTTCAAAGACCACCTTCCCGAATTCTGTGTGGAGGGATTTAAACGGTATCGCAATTGGACAAGTGTCTGAATGTTTATGGTGACCTCTAAGAAACATGTATGTTCTAACACTTATTATAAATACCTATATTTTAATCGAATGGTGGGTTACTTTTCAACCCTCATAAATAAAGGATGAACGTATGTTTCAGTCTAGTCTCTAATGACTGTGAGTCACATTAAGTAAATATTTCAGTGACTGTAGATTTTAAGTACAAGAGAGGACTATAAAATTATCAAGTACATAGTATTAAAAAGTCACGTCAATGGTGCTATACTCACCAAACAAATTTCATTTATTTTAGAAAGTTACGGGAGGTTACGAATTTCAAGCCTCAGACTTAGTGATCGAAAGTTGAGAATGCTATCACTCAGTTTGAGGATAACCGAAGAAAAGGAAGCTCTACCTTGCCATTTACATCATTTTCACGAATATTCCAACTGTTTCTTTACACAATACATATGCACTGTTATAGACTCAATATAGAAATCAGTAAAAAATAATAAAAAAATAAAAAATATAAAAAGTAAAAAAAAATAAAAAATAAAAAAAATTAAAAAATATAAATATGAAGTAGGTTGAAAGTAGTGTTAAAGTAGAATAGTTGTGTAGGAAGTAAAACGTAGTGTAGTAGTACCGTAGAACAGGTATATAATATAGAAATAAAAAATATATTGAGTAATGCAGAAATCTGAAAAACAAAAGGAAAACAAAAGTAAAATAGATTCCAAGCGAAGTAAAAAAAAAAAAAAAAAAAAAAATTAACCCTAAGTGCAAGTCATTTGCTAAGCGTCATAGCATTAATTTTGCTCCTTTCCCACAACTGGATTTCTGGAACATACAACTGAAAATTAAATCACATATATAAGTTATAAGAGTGTGCCTTTGCATATACTCAAAAGGATTCTTGGAGCCCATATTTTATTCGTTAACATAACCATTTAAAACATCACATTTATTAGAGATCAACAACTATCAAGATAATATGTCATTTAAAGGTTAGAAAATATTTCATATTATTACACAAGCACGGAAATATGCTAGCTACATTTTATGAAGCATTGTACAATAAGAACAAATTTCTTTTTCAATTTACTTCAACAGACAAGCAGATATGTACTTCGTCTTCCTGAAATTTGTCCCTCACGACGCACTTTGTCGGTACGATGTCTAGTGGATCTTGCAAGGCTTTATGGAACAGATAGATCGATGTTCATCAGGCAGTAACGGATCCATCGAATGAGCTGATCCGGGTGTGTAGCATGCCATCCCTTAGCATTAACAGCAGCCTTCAAAATTGCCCAGAAATTTTCGGTGGGTCGAATTTCTGGAACATTAGCTGAGTTATCTTGTTTCGGTACAAATTCAATATTTTATTGCTTTGAGATGTTCAGTCACAACTTTGGCGTAGTGCACGGATGCTAGATCAGGCTACAACACATATGCCCCTGGTTCATAGTTTGCACGTATGTACGGTGTTAGCCTATTTTTAATGCACTGTACCAGGTACGTCTGGGCGTTGATAACAAATCCAGATCGACCAAGAGCCTCCATGAGAAAGTTCACGTGTTCCATGGCGCTCTTTGAATGATAGATTAGAGCATTAGACGGATATGTCTTTGGCAGAAAAAGACACTGTCATGATCATTGTACTCTAGGGCTAATTTCCAAAAAAGCATTAGAATTAGATTGTAGAAGTATAGTATAGTGTAGATTTCATATCAATATTAGTTTATTAAGGGAAAAAATTAAATTTAAAGTATTTGTTGTAATCAAATGAATATTAGATTAGTTGAAAAATAGAAGTCTTTACGCTTGGAATAAAAATAGACGACACATTTGGTAAATCTAACAATTTTAATAATGTACACTGTTTGACAAACTTTAAAAAAAAGTTAACTAAAATTAATTTGCATACTTTGGAGAGTTTCCTTTGTTTCAATTTTCATGGTTCCTTCTATCTTTTATTTATCACGAGTTCTTTGTTGTTTGTCTAGATCACTCTCACAATTTACCCCATCTAGCATCAGCAAGAAGAGAGAAGACTTACATCTAATATTCTTTGACAGTTATGAAACGTTTAGCCATTACTCCATAAGGAATCTAATTTTTCTTACGTAACTTTATAAACAGAACATTCATGTCGGCAATACCTTCATATATTCCTCTAAGACGACTTCGTAGCCAAACAATAATAAAATTGAACTTGAAAATAATTTTCATCGAGACTAACTAACGTGCAAGTTCAATCTTCAAATTAATCAAAGCTCTGTGATCAAAATAGGTGCACAATGATTTCAGACAATCTTGCTTCATATCAAAATGTGAATTCTCGTTGCAGCTGCCTTTGCTAAATATATTTCAATCACTCGATGTTTATCAGTCAATCTTCCATTCTTTCTAGGATGATCTTGTTCACTTCAAGCATAGGTTGCTGGGCAACATGCAAATTTTAAAGCTTTTCTCCCCCTTGGGAGAGCTGTTTTATACTTTGATAAGGTCTCTTCTTCGTAAAAGCATCTAGATAGTCTACCCTTGGTTTTTCTCTTCCTGGTTTTCCTTCTGCCTTTCCCTCTATCAGCACGGTGATGCCATTGGAGTGTGGAATAAGATGGCCAAGCATGCTGTTTCTTCTTTTTCCTATTATCTTCATGATCTGTCGTCCTTCATCAGCTTCCTTTAGTACGTCTTCATTCTTTTTCCTTTCGATCCATGATATGTTCAGCGTTCTGCACCAACACCACATTTCAAATGCTTCGAGCTTGAATATTTCAGATTTTCTCAGTGTCCACGTTTCTGATCCGTAAAGCACCACGCTCCATACCAGAGCCTTAATAAATCATTTTCGAACATCCAGCGACACATTTCTTGATATTATCAGTTCTCTTTTTCTATTTAATGCTTGTTTAGCCTGTGCTGTTCTGAAACTTAAGTACATTTCACTTCTTCCGTCCGAGGTTATTAGACTTCCTAAATAAGGGAACCCTTCGATTTTGTCTTCATCTAGACATAGGTTTGCCCCTTCCTCTCCTGCTCTTGTGCACTTTATCACTTTGGTTTTCTTCTTATTTATCTTCATTTTGCATGTTTTTCCACTTAGTCTTTCAAGTTTGAAAGTCTGTATAAAATAATAGCTATGTATAAAATGTCTCATGTACCCTTTGAACTAACTTTTTATAATGGGGCAATACTTCAGATAAGTCACTATGCTTTACTTTCCAATTTTCAATGTTCATTTTAGTTTTATTTGGGTTTGTTTCAACTTTAGGCCATGATTTTTCAATTTGTTGTAAATATTCTAGTGTTTCACCATGTACTCTTCAACAGCACAGTAACATCATCTCCTTAAAGAACAGTTCTGTTAATTTCAAATATTCAAGGACGTGTCTCCCAAGTCTAATATTGGTAAGAACTTAAATTTCTATTACTCTGTCATTACAAACATTCCCTAAGATCCATGATTTTTTATCCAATAAAGAGCAACCGATTGTTCTGTGTGATAATACGTAAGAAAAAAAACTATATCTGATTTACATTTGATAAATTGAATTGTTAGTTCTGAGCTGTAAATTAGTCGCTTTTTCAATAATCCCTAACATGACAGCACACACTTTTCGCTTTTCTTTTTTTAAAAAAAAATGTACATACAATTTTTACTAAAATGACAAGAAACATGAACAGCTAGAATTTTCTAGAATGGCCATTTACGAATAGTTTCTGATAACACTAAAAAGTGTTTTTATTTCTTGTTAAATTTCCTAGATTCTTTCAGAGAAACGGATGAGTGCCAATAACTATTGCAAGCTTTCTTGCAATAATAGTTTCGGAATCACCATCACAAGAAAAGATTTATGCACAATAGGCGAAATAACTATGTTTCTTCACGGATTTTTCCACGAAAATACTTATTTGTAAATAATAATAACAATAATATAAATAAAAAATAAACAAATAAAATAAAATAAAGAAAAAAGAAGCATAAAATTAATCACTGAAACATAACGGATCACAAGTTTATACACAATAGACGAAATAGTTCCCTTTCGTCATGCATCCTTTGACTCTACTTAAACATTATATAAAGAACCAAATAAAGAAAGAAAAATCACACACTATCTCTAGTGCATCATTGAGCTTAGCTCACTTACACATATTCCTATGCTCATTACTCGAACTTGGTTTAGTTAACAATGTACTTCTCAATAAAAGCGAACATATCCTTGTTGGCTACTGGCGTTACATTTATTTCAGTTATTTCTTTATAATCCGTGGAAACATTACTTAAAGTATGATCGAGTACTTTTCACGAGGAAAGTACTGCAATTCACATCAAATGTGACTCTTATAGTCTATAGTACCATTTCGTGGCTGAATGGCTAACGTACGTTCTTCCATTGCACCTAATATCGGGTTCGACCCTGAGTAGTTGTTCGGATACCTGTCTCGTATCATCCAGATGCTGATAAGGGATGTTGATTTTCAATCAATCGTCGACCAGAGAGATGTTAAAATTCGTAATTAATCATTTTCATTTGCTGAGATTTCTTCTTCTTCTTATATTACACATTTTACCAATCTCCATATGACAGGGTGTTCACTTAACCGTGGAACCGTGAGTTTTGTTATCAAACTTCAAAAATCTAGAAAGTTTTCAGATGAATAGGAATAGCTTATCAGAAGAAAGTAAAGGTCGAAAGAAATTATATTTTCTTTTTAGTATTTTTCTGTTTCTTATATGTTCAGTTGTCATCATAAGGCTTAACGAAGACAAGTTTAGTTATTCCACTGCAACATGCCAACCTTCAGACGATTTTCGTAGTCATTGTGCGGTCAGTAAAGGTTGATTTTATCAACTTCCCTACCGTAAATCTTGGACCATAAAAACACGCAGAAGCGCTGCATTCGATTATTTAGTTTCAATGGGAACCCTGTATGAGTGTCAGAATTACTTCTGTTAGGTTTGTTCTTTCTCTAAACAGTCATGTTCTGAAATATACATCATATCTCGGTGAAATTTGAGTTTTACAATTCTCTTCCATTACAACCGTGAGCGATAAATTATACACACATTCTCATTCTTTGGTAGTACTTGTATGATTCTTTCTTCTAAAAAAATCTCTAGAAAATATTATAATCTTCATATCCCCTTCTTCCTTCTTCCAATAGCTTCGGTTATCTTTAGACGTCTTCTTTCAGCTATTTCTTTGTCTTCAAGTGGTTGCATAAGTTCTCATGCGTCCTTTTAACTCATATTGATACATAAAGCGTCTTCAAATGTCTGAAAATCTCTTGATTTTTCGATTTGCATCTTAAGTGCTATAGCACCAATGATGCATTACATATCTTAATTTTCACAAATCCAAAATAAACAGTTGTATTGTATTGTGAGAAAGTCAACAATACATAGTTAAATAATAGCATGAATGAAAAAAACATAATTTCACTCCATTTATTAACACATTAATTTTGTCAAGCAGTGGCATATAAATGTACATATTTATTGTATATTTTTAAATAAATAAAATCCCCTTCCTGTGGGACGCCTACACGTGCAAAATGATATCTACTGAAATCTGTTCAGTAGAAATCTGGTGCAGTGAGGCAGTTTGTGCAGTTATTTAGAAGCAAACAAAGAAAACCAATAACCAGATAGTGGTTTCCTTTGGACAACAAAAAAGAATTTATTCTCCAGTTTGCATTCATACGTTTCATATTCAAAGTATAACATCAAAAAGTAATCTGATAGATATTATTTCGTAAAAAAGATAAATTAGTAAATTCTACTACTATCTTTTGGCTGTTGCTTATTAGAAATTAGAAATTCTACTACTATCTGTTGGCTGTTGCTTATTAGAAATTAGAAATTCTACTACTATCTGTTGGCTGTTGCTTAATAATAGTTGTGCAGTGTCTCGTGGCGAAGGGAGTGTCCAGGAATAGCTCCTCTTCATATGATGACGCTATCCCTGGGGCGAAGGGTCCACTAGAGGTAAGAGGTAATTAATATAGTTATAATTAGTGTAGTTTTAACTAAGTTTAGTTCATAAGCATTGTATGAGTTTAGTACAGTGTATTTTTTTTATTTTTTAATGTAAGCGTAAGAGAGTAATATTTTTGAAATATCCATAAAAACGAGAAAATAATTATATGTCATGTTTTCAATTATCTTTGTAATTTCATTGAAAATATTTTGATATATATATGTATGCATATTTTCATGTTAGAATTTATTCTAAATATTTATCTGTGTATGTTCTATGAATAGATAATTATGAAATGTTCATATGATTACGCTACTGCGTAATTGTATATTCAAATGTGTTGTTTTGTTCGTTCATATTGTTTATAATTTCATTTTGTATATATCAATGTTTTTGTTTAACTAACTTCTTTGTTAACTTTACTAATTATTTCTAATATAGTTTTATACTCAACTCAAATGTTTACTCCTGCTTTTAAATATTGAATGTACCTTAACAGTGAATTTTGTGAAGTAAGTAATTAAGCTGGCAAAACAGGATAGTTTGTGAGAAACTTTCTGTTGGAAAGAAAAACAAACATTGAACTTACGAAGTTGTAAACAATATCTTAACAAGATATTGTACTTTGTTCTGTAACGTGTTGTGTTATTACTATATAAGCATACACGAGGGATATTTTCTCAATCTCTAGTAAAGTACAAATAAGAACATGAATACCGGTATATAAATTAATAAGAATAAATCCATTCATCAAAGTAGTCATTTAACAATTTGACGTAAACGTTTCAACGACCAAATTTGGTCATCCTCAGTACACGTTTCTTTAAGACATCACACTGCTTGTGAAACTACATATTCTGATCTGTTGTAGAAATAATGTTAATAAATTTTGAATTACTGCCTTTAATTTTCCTTGTCAGGTAAAAAATGCCTGTGAGCTGTACATCTATACAATGCTACTTTGTTAATACCACTTTACTTGATATAAAAGATAAAAACTAGTATGGATTCCCCACTGAATCACAGGTCGTTTACTTCTTAAATCTGATTTGTTTGTCCATCTTACCTAAATTCAAAATTTATTCTCAGTTCAATGGGATCCTGCAACTTATATAATATTCCTCAGCACATTCGTCAATTCATCTAACTTGCTATGAAAAACCGGTACGAATATTCCACTGAATCATTTTGACGCAACTTCTAAAGTCTGTATTATTTTCAACTTTGCTGACACTAAACTAAAAATTGTGGCAATGCCGTCCAAGATACATATCTGTACTCCAAATTTAAATATTCCTCTTAACAAAATTATAAATCTTCGAACAACACTTTATTTTTCACTTGCTAAACAATGTCCTAATGCTGCTAACTCAAGATACCACACTCTGATATATCACATAGGAGCAGTCCTATGCTATTTCCACATAGCTGCTATTGTGTTTAAGGTATTTATCATACCTTGGTAAGAGTTTCCTTCTGTCCTCCGCAAAGTAGATTTCTTTCTGATCACTTAACTATGGTCGTCATAAGCCTTTGTAAGCTTTGGGATGCACTTTCATCTCTATAATTTTGAACCGCGCACATATCTCACCTCTCGTAACAGTTTTGTCCAGGAAACCCTCTCCTTTCGCGTCGTAGCGTTCCACACATTTCAAGGCCGAGTCTATTTGCGGAGACTTGTGATCAGTAATGAATTTTTGAAACTCACAGTGGACCAAGTTTCTTGTACTCAAGCATTATAGTCAAAGTGCCATAGAGAACTGATCTTGAAATTCCAGGGAAGACAGCAGACATTTCAGAAGACGAAAATCTACGTCTTTAATCAACCACATCGTCACAGATTTCCGCCCGTGACTGCCATTGCCATACACCTTGGTACGTCCCTTTTAAAACTTTCTGTGCCCTCGTACACATAACTATCATTCATTAAGTTCTCGCTGTAAAGATCATTCAATCGATGACAAATTGTGGCTGAAGCCTCGAGAAAAAGCGATTTACAGCATTAGATCACACTTGGTGAGCACTTGATATGTTTCTACGCTTGATACTCGAAAATTATTAACCTGGAGATTGAAAAAATAAACATCTATATTTATAGTATGTGAGGGTAGGTAGGCTGATATAAAGGTAATAAATCGTAAGAGTCGGTCATTAGGACTAAAATAAGACACACCATATATATAGTGTGTAAGTGTGTTGGTAAATAGCTAGATATAGAGGCAATTTTAAATCTTAAGAGTCGTTCACTCGGGCTAAAATAGGATGTAGTCTTGAAACATATATATATACAATATATGTGTGTAGAGGTAGGTAGATAGATAAATGTAGAGGCCACCATAAGAATCATTAGACTAAAATAGGAAATAATGTTGAAATATATAGAGACTCATAACTCTTGTAAATTAAAAGGTATCCAGTAATATTACAACAGATATAAAAATATGTTAATACAAAATTGAGTTATTTGGTATAATGTTGTTTGGCAAACTTATAAAATTAGTATTTAAAAAAGTAGTCTTGTCAATGAACGAACTGAATTTTCCTTTTTTCCTTCATAGGGTTGTAGAATTAGAAGAAATCGCAATTATTTCCAGGTGTATGCTATTTCTCCTTTCGTGTTGTAGTAAAAGAGTATTTAATTTTTAAAAACAATGTTAAATGGGTTAAATTATGTAAGATGTGGGTTGCTTAAGAATGCTAAGAAGTTAGCGTGTGTGTGTGTTTTAAGTAAGATTAGATGGTAAATAAGTAGTTACTTCATCGCTTTCTACGTAAAATTACATTCTCCCTCTCCCTCTCTCTTTCTATTGAAGAATAACACAATAAGATTGTTTAACTAATTTTTCATTTCATTTCAGCAAACTGGTAATTTAGAGGTAATTTTGTTGTTCAAATTTCATATATATTGCATATCAGTAAATAAGGTTACATGTGTTGCTTTGATGAAAGATAAGTTGTACAAGTTTTCCATTACAGTGAAAAATTTTCCTTTTTCAATTATGTTCATATTTTGTTGATTTCCAATATTGATGAGGTCATTATGGGTATTAGTATATTTATAAGGTTGTAATAATAGTAATTTTTCACGTAGAAAGTTTTCAACATAATAAGTAATAATCTGGTTTTATTCATATTGCTTAAATTGTGTAAATAATATCATAAAAGTAATGTCCCTATATGCTACTTTGAATTTAGTTTAGTAAATTTTGTCACTTGTTAGTCCATTGTATTGATTTTATACAATGCTCTTTAGCTGTTAAATGGAAACCTCTTCTCTGGCTTCTATCTTTGATCTGTGGTGTATTAGTTAACAACATCGTCAATTGCCTACATATATAATAATTAAGTTCAAATGTATTTTGAGTATCTTCAGTCTAGTCTTTTGCGGTTTGCCCAGTTTGCATAAGGTGTTTGTCGCCGCATGTTGAGAGTCCGTCTATGTTCGTCATTATATGTTCTGTGTATTTGTTCGGTAAAACTTTCAATTGACATATTGTTTATTATAGGTCTCATTTTGTTCCGTTTCTGTCTTCAAATAATCTTGCTTTACTCCTTGGCTATTTAAATAATTAATCTTTTTTCGCTGAGACTAATTTTTCAGTTTGTTCTGGAGTTCTTCATAGGAAGAAGCTATTTAAAAGGTATATTTATTGATGACTGATATCGTAAGTATTGTAATCTTCTTTAATTTCCTATTAGATTGGTGCAAAGTAATGCAGGATCTTGGTTCACAGGTTCAAATGGCCACAACTTGAGTGAAACTGAACGAAATGAATTGAAATAAAAACTAACATCATCAGTATAGTTCTGCCAACAAGAAACAAGGTTATTTATCCTAGTAGCTTGAAAGTCTAATAAAATCTCATAACACATTCTGAGCACTGATTTGGTTATTGAAAACGTGTTCGTGCAAGAAGCAGTCCAAGTGTAGAAAAAAGTTATAAATAGTGGGCGAGAGGTCTGACGAATATGTTGGACAAGGCAGTTTCGTATCCTGATGAGTGTTCAGCAATATCGTGTATATAGCATTTTTATCATTAACATGATTTGAGCCTTTTATGTTCAACAATGGTGGCCATAGACGTTGTAGATTTGATGCATTTGGTAATTTCCTGATAATTTTAGATCATAATGGATTCGCGTGGATTGAGGGCTTCACTACATCTAAAGATAACTACACAGTTGTCATGATCTTCGGGTATAACTGCTGTTTTAGAAAGTGTTTAGGAGCAGAAGCGCAATCTAGCTATTACGCGAATTGTCATACAAGATTACAACGCGTTCTAAAACTGAAACTGTTTTGTTGTGCAGGAGCAGCGTTTACCACCATAATCCTAAATTCAGTGGTAGAGCGTTTACCTCTAGTGCCTGGGGTCCGTGGTTCGATCTCAGCTCGTGCCAAGTAAACTTTGTGGTGAACAAACACCGTATACGTGGGTTTTCTAGGGGTTCTCCCGTTTCCTCCCACTTTCTTCATTCCACCATTCCATTCATTTCTCATCATTACCGTCTCCTTTAGCCTCATCATTACCGTCTCGCCGGCATAATCATGGGAGGTAAAACGAAGATTTTATTCATTCATTTCATTTTATAATCATAGTATCTGCCATTATTGCAGTTAGTTTGCCGAAACTGAGAAGCTTCCATGCATCACATTCTTCAGCTAATCTCTTTGACGTAGGAATTTCCTTTTTTAGTACCGTCCATCAGCTGTAAGCTCTTTCGCTCTTCTTCTTTTCCACTCCACCACAGCTTCTATCATGTCCTTCGTGATACAGTGCCTTCTCAGCCAATGTCCCAACCAGTTTCTCTTCCTCTAATTGTACTTTTCTCCCTCACCATTTCTACCACTTCTCATTCTTTTTCCGTTCAACCTAGGTAAGTTTCTCTATTCTTCTTCACAGCTATATTTAGAAAGCCTCCAATCTTCCTTTTTTTTCTTATTTACAAATACCAAATTGTTCGCTCTTGTGCTAACAATTAGTCCATCTTTACATCTTTCATAATTTCTCCAATGCCGTTCGACGGAAATCCGGTACAACTTCTTGTGTTGTTATCCTCAAATCTAGATATCCTTTAATTTGTAATCAACATTAAACCAATGTTCGGGACTTACTTTATCTTCCAGGCTGAAATACGCATGACAGAGCTCGATGTACTGTTAACCTATTTATGCACGCTATAGTGAAGTTTAAATTCGTGGAGGTAGATTCGACAAAAATTGTTTCGCTCCATCAAAACGAAAACATAATCCGTACTTTCTGCGAAGTGTATAGCTAAAATAAGTAACACACAAGCTGTTGAACGATATACAACACGGTATATATAGGTAATACCGCTATGACCATAGTCATGTATTAAATTAAGGTACCCCAAATCCTGCATTACTTGTACAACAACTCACTGCTTAGCAAATAGTTATGAAGGTACAATAGTTAAAATAATGTGTTAATTAAAACTAGTAGTTTAGCAAAAATTCTAACCAAACGTTTTCTTTAAGCGTTATTTGCTAGGATCTTTCTGTTATTCTTGTTTCATGTTTGTGTTTTGTGGCTTTTCCAGGAATGATAAAAAAGAAAGATATTATGATAGCACTTAACTAGTGTATAGGGGAAGAAGAGAAATGTTTAACCTGGTAATAGATTATATTTAATAATAATTATAGTAATAATTCTTTCTCCTCAGTCATAGGTTGGTGGGCAACATGGGAATTTTAAAACTTCTCTCTCCCTTGGGAGAGCTGTTTATACTTTGATAAGGTCCATTCTTCGTAACGGCATCTAGATAGCCTATCCTTGCTCTTCCTCTTCCTGGTTTTCCTTCTGGCTTTCCCTTTATCAACACAGTGATCCAATCGGAGTGTCGAATAAGATGGCCAAGCATGCTGTTTCTTCTTTTTCTATTATCTTCATGATCTGTCGTCCTTCATTAGCTTCCTTTAGTACGTCTTCATTCCTTTTCCTTTCGATCCATGATATGTGCAGCATTCTGCACCAACACCATATTTCAAATGCTTCCAGCGTGGATATTTCAACTTTTTTCAATGTCCACGTCTTTGATCCGTAAAGCACCACGCTCCATACTAGAGTCTTAATAAACCGTTTTCGAACGTCCAGCGACACATTTCTTGGTGTTAGTAGTCCTCTTTTCCTATTGAATGCTTGTTTAGCGTGCGATATTCTGGAACTTACGTCCTTTTCACTTATTCCGTCCGAGGATATTAGACTTCCTAAATAGGAGAACGTCTTAACGTCTTCGATTTTCTCTTCCTCTAGCCATACACTTGCTCTTTCCTTTCAAATAATTAGATACCTTAAAATAAACATGGAAAGGATTTTTTTAAACCTTTATTTGAAGTTAAATTTCCCTAAGTAAGGAAAAGAGTCTAAAAATACAGTGATATCTGTGTATATATTGGAAACATCTTTTATATTTCATAATTTTAAATTTAAAATCTCCGCAATCGTCGTCTTACAGTTTTCAGTTCTGTTCCTATTTATTATTATTATTATTATTATTATTATTATTATTATTATTATTATTATTATTATTATTATATTATTATTATTATTATTATTATTATTACATAATACGTAGTGTGTACTACATTATGTCTATAAGGAAAATAAATGTTACAAAAAATATGATCAATTGTATGGTACTAGTATTGAGAGCATGAATTAATGAATTATTATTAAGGTTTCCGATCTTGTACCTTATTAATATTTCATTTGTTCTGGCATTAATCAATGAAACCAATTCAATAACAGAAATGAATAGTTAATATCCTTTAATCTTAATTCATTTTGCAAGAATTAGTCTACAGTATGTGCTACAGAATAGAGAATGCATTTCAACTGGAAATCGAACATGCGCCGAAACAACTTTAGAGGCGAAACACAAACAAACAAACAAACAGACATAACCTATGAAAGAAAAATACATATGAATGAAATATATGTAATATTCTTTTGTGGCTTCTATTCATTTAGTGTTACGTTAATGTAATTTTATTTTATTTTTAAGAAAACTGCAGAGGTGGCTGCAGTACATTTTTAACTCGCCTAAGCCGGTCCCCAGCCCGGTGCAAAAGCAGGAGGGAAAATGTACGGCCAACTTTCAAGATTCAGCGGCACCTGGAGTCAAATTTTACGAAGAGAACCATGACTGTGTAAGTTTAGCCTAAAATCAATAAAAATATAATAAATTAAAATATGCATAATAAAATTGTTATTTACGTTGACTGCGTAATTAATTTTCATACTCAGCCATGTTTCGTCCTTATACTAGCATGACGATGCCTACAAAATAATGAACAATGAATAATAAATAATGTGTAAAGTGTGATAATGGATAATAAATTGCGTATAAAGAAAACTACGCATTCAAGATAAATGACAATTTTACTGTTTAATCTTATTTAAGGTATACTCGTTTTAAGTAGCTTTTACCTACAGACTACCTCATGTTTCGTGGGGCTTTCCACTATTTGTAACTTATATTAAAAATATGAATTCTTCAGTCGAAAATCGAACCCAGGACATTGTAATCTGTGAAATCGACTTCTACTTATGATATATAGGTAGATAGATTTATATGTAAAACTTACTAAAGAATTAGAGCAAGATTCCTAGTGGTTAGGGAAGTCAGGGGAAAAGACTGGAAATCAGGGAAAGTCAGGGAAATTATGAATGTAGAAGTATCGTATCTTCAGAGTACTTGATTGTCAGACGTTTATGGGTAGATACTAATGATCACAGTATGGGACGTTGCTCAGATTTTATGGGAGGTAAGTGGAATGTACGTATGAGCAATTGATTATATTTGTTTCTATGGAATAAATGTTCTCATATATAAATATTCACCGTTATTTATTCCTTATTTATGTGTCAACGTCATCCGACACCTGTCATGAAAGTCAGTGAACTTTTCTGTCAGCGTCGGGGAAGTAGATTTCTCCAGATCAGAGGAACCTTGTATAGTTTGAATTTTAGCACTTTAAGCTAAAATTACAGTTTAATTCAGCCATTAAAAATAATATCGTCATTTTGATGTTACGTTCTAGACTATTCCGTCTGTTTGTCTCTTGAGGCAAGAAAACAAAGTAATCTATTTGATAAAAAAAGTGGCTCACCTTGTGCTCTGTGTTTATTACTTTAATTGCATATTTTCTTTTTCTCAGGAACGTGATCAGCACCATTTTTATCATTGTATAACCGATCCTTAATTTTACGAGAGTGGTCTGCATGCTCCACCTTTCACATAGAAGGAACCTCGTAGGATAACCAAACCACAGTTATTTTTCAACATAGTACCCTGGAACATGAACACACTTTTCCAATCGGCTTCCAGTGCTTCAGTTCCAGCGGAAAAAAAGTTTTTTGATTGGTCCTGCAAGCATTCTTTCACAACATCCATAACCTCTGAATCACTGGCAAAATGTTTTCCACGATGTTTCTTCATGTTGGGGAACAGGTGGAAGTCACTGGGGGCCAGGTCTGGAGAATAAGGGGCATGAGGAATAATTTTGAACCCTGCTGCATGAATTGCAGCCACCACAACTTGGGAGGTGTGGGCAGGAGCACTGTCGCAGTGGAACAACACACCATGAACCAACATTCCGCGGCGTTTTTCCTTGATGGCAGTACGTAATTGTGGAATTAAGTTTGCAAAATAAACACCTGTGATCGACTTTCCCTGTTGGAGATAATCTATCAAAAGAATTCCTTCTGCATCCCAGTAAACAGATGCCATGACTTTTCCCTTTGATGGTTGAACCTTGAATTTCTTTGGTGATGAAGAATTGGAGTGTTTCCATTGCATACTTTGGCGTTTACATTCGGGATCGAAGTGTGAACCCACGTTTCATCCATTGTAACAAGTCTCTTCAGAAACTTTGGCTTGTCAGTCCTTATTGTCCGTAACAGATTCTGACTTGTCACACAACGTGTCCTCTTTTGGTCGGCCGTCAGCATTCGCGGGACCCAACCTGCAGAGATCTTTTCCATTAAGAATGTTCACTGCCAGTTGAGATGCCACATGTCTCATCTATAGGGTGGACAGTCACTCACCGGTCTGCTAAAATCACGTCATGTACTTTTGTAATCATTTCTGATGTGGTCACCGTTGCAGATGGACTACCACCATGCTTATCTTTAATGCTCATTTAAATCCACGACACCATCTCTTCACTAGGTTATATGTGGGGCTAGAATCTCCAAGAGTTCCCAATATATCTGCATGGATGTTCTTCAGTGTTAGATTTTTCTCAAGTAAATATTTTATCACTGTTCGGACTACACTTCTTACTCATCAGCCATCAATAAAAACAAAAACTGTTGTAAATTCTTGAAACTTTGTGGATATTAGTCTAAAGTATGCTCAATATTATGTATAAGTCTCTACTGTCACTAGAAATGGGTCATGCTGAACCACCCTCGTACATTTCCTATTGAAAATCTTGTTTTCTTTAATTAACAATTAGTGCAAAGTATTCAGTGACTTAATTTTGATTTTTGATTACCCTTAATAATTGTGTATTTTACAATTCACTATGTTTACAAAAGTTCCATTTACATTAACATCGGACTTCCTTAATATGTCTTTAATTTATGCTCAATGTGGTTGTTAATCAGTTCATTTTTGGCTGTTGCAAACACTAATTCCACTGGCAGATTTAACATTTCCCAAATTTAGTGAATTTTAGAACTAAGGTCGTTGAACACCTATTTTAGCTAGTGTAGTTTGTCAATTAGATTTATTCTGAAGGCTAGTTTAAATTTTTATTGACATCAAGTGTGAATTTGTGAAATAATTTTCAATTGACGATTCAACTTCAGTGAAGGCAACTGGAGAATGCATCCAGATCCAATGTTTGAAGTAATGTAAAATATCCTCAGGAAACATCTATTGAAATCCTATTTAGGCTCTTTTAGAATTTAATCTTAACGGTGAAGTTGTGTAAACTGGAAATGATCCGTGACAAAAATATAAATAATATAATGAAATATAAATAAATATTTCGATTAATTTTATGTTTTACTTGAGATGTTAATGAGAAGTTGTTGTTCCATCTGTGACCTAGGATGCTCTTATCTAAACTGAGTTTAGGTCCTTTGGGCCTGATGAAAAAGAACTAAAACACATTTATTTCTGTCTTATTGGAACAAGGTTATGAAACTGTAGCGCATTCTATGTTATGTCCTGTATCCTGCAGATGATTTGAGAGACCGGAAGTGGGAGGGGTCTCCCTTTCTTGATAGGCTCTTTAATCGTGGTTGAAATGTTCCTCTTTGTAATACCAATATAGGATTCATTACATTCGCACGAAATATTGTAGATCCGTAAAGCCAGTTCATCCTTAACATGATTTTTGTATGTTTCGAAAGTGATACCAGATTTTATGAGAAATTAATTGCAAAGTTATTGCCTACTTTTTTTAACCCTTCAGAAATGCTTGGTCAGAGAGATAAAAAATACATTTCTCGTCAACTTTCCTGTTGTTTGTTTTTTCATAATACAGTAGAATCCATCTCACCTGCCCTCGGCTGGTCCGCCACTCCGGTTGATCCGCCCGTGCTCGAGCCGAACTTGTCTCGAGTCATCGGTGACTCACGAGGCCCACTGTCATTTACTGCCGTCGCAGCATTGTTTACTTGCTGTTACCGCATGTGAGCTTTAGTGGTCCATCATCTCTTGTATCGTTTCTTTCGTTGTCCGAGTTTTCTGTACTCGTACTGTGCAGTTTTTAGTGCTTACTGTTCGTTTGTTTTTACTGTAGAGAACAATACAGTCATTTTTGAGTTCAGAGATTGTTCATTTTACTGTAAATCCACATTTTTCTGTATTTTCGGATAATCCGACCTTTTTGCGTTCCCACCACACTCCCAGTCCCAAAGGTGACGAATTAGGGCGGTTTTACTGTATTCCCATGCTGAACTTTTCAAATTTCCTAGCATGTATGGGACAAAACCATTTTTCTTCCTTAATCAAACAGTATTTCGATGTTTTTATTGAGTTCTGTTTCTTTTATAGGATACCTGAAGGCTCTTAAAAGAAGTTTATCCAAATATTCGCTTTGATGGCGTGCGAATGTGCCAATTCTTTGTAGACCGAAGTGAAGAATTTGTTATGCTTCCTGTAAATGTGGATGTCCAGAAAATTAATTCTGTTTTCTGACTTTTCTTCTGTGACGACTTTTATACTATTGTAAATGTTATTGAATTCTTTGATTAGGTCTGACAAAGAGACTTACGGAAGTGTCACTCACCAATTTGAATGAAACTTTGCATACTTGTAGAATATCAAAAAATAATCGACACGTATTTTTTGTTTCGGCAATAGGGAAGATTTAAGTGTGGAAACCACCCTTTGAACGTTAGGGTGGTAAAACAAATAGAATTTCAGCAAATTCTAACGGTGGGCGGAAAACAAACTAATGGAAAAGTGTATCCTAATTGTGTTCAGCTAGATGAGAAAAATTGAGGGTTACAAATATGTGTGCATCCACACAAGATTAAGAGTTAATAAGGCGTAAACCTCACAACATTCCACAATGTGCAGTCGCCCCTTGTCAGTCTGAAAGCTCAGATAACGTGCTACTTAGTGGGGCCGCGGTGGCTCAGTGGTAGAGCGTTCACCTCTGGTGCTTGGGGTCCCGGGTTCGATCCCAGCCTCCGCCAAGTGAACTTTGTGGTGGACAAACACCGTGTGCGTGGGTTTTCTCGGGGTACTCCCGCTTCCTCCCACTTTCTTCATTCCACCATTTCATTCATTACTCATCATCACCGTCTCCTTTAGCCTAACCGGCATAACCGTGGAACGTAAAACTCAAAGATTTCATTTCATTTCATTTTTCATTTCAACGTGCTAATTAATTGTGTAATTGGGGATGTCAGAACTGACAAGTTGCGCCCAGAATTTTGTAGACATTGAACTTGGTAGAGCATAAAGTATAGGATCTGACCTGGGTTTCATACAAATAAAATCGAGCATATACAAAAGAAACAGATTGTGATGTCAAAGGGGTTGAAGAGGGTGAGATGGAATAATTTTAGGAGTGGTTAGTCTACTCGCACTTACTTGCAAATCTCGGTGTTTTCTCCTCGACAAGTCTTCCAGTGGGTTGATGACCGTCCATCCTTTCTCTCTGGTCTGCTGGGCGTCCAAGTAGTCGTGAGTTAAGGGTCTTCGAAACCCGGGCAGGAAAACTAGCGTTGCGAAGAAAGTAAATTCAATCAAAATCGAAATTTCTCTTTAACGAACTATCCATTGCAATCGATAGCTATGACGTTGGCTAGGACAAAGTGCTCTCTAGGCTAGAGCAAGGTAAACTTCTCGTAAACTCGAAATTGTAGCTTGCGTTCCTACTTGTTGACTCGTGTCCAACCTAATCCGGACTACCCTTCCAAAAGTCTCTCAATGGTTTTTGTTCGATGTCCCTTCTGGGTCGTTGACTGTTTCTTCAGTCTCGATGAAAAGTGTGTACTCATAGATTAACCAAAGGTGAGGTGATGATAGGAGTGCTGACAGGGAAACAATCTGTCGTTTTTATTGATTAAGAAATTATATGTGTTGAAGGAATTAACAGACAGCAAGAAAACTACCTTGTAGGAAAAGTAATCTAACTTAGAATAAAATCGAAAAATGATTCAACATCAAATAAGCGATGATGCTTTTCACTGCATAGAATTTTAAAATAAAATGTCCCAAAGTCCGAAATAAAATGTTTCATTATATGTCCAAATACACATCTTCACAGTATCAACAAACAGAATGGTTACACAATCACTATCAACAGACAGAATGGTTACACAATCACTACAAACACAGGTTCGTATCGAGGGAGGTCCCTCTAAATTTTTCACGGTAGACTTGTAAATGAACTGTAATATGATTGGATTGCCCCCCCCCCTAACTTCTACCGGGCCCCTTCTACATATTTGGATTCGTTACGAACCTGGAGACAACTCCTCCAATGTCAAAAGTAAGGAAAGATCGGTTACTAGTTTTCAGCTTGGTATCAAACCTTGTTTTCTGAAAGAAAGAACAGAGCCTCATGTAACTATATGTAACAAAACACATATCTAATGTCCAAGCTGTGTCAAAGCAGAAGCATCTGACCTAGCCTGGTTGTTCTGCAGAGCCATAGTGGGCTGGCTGAGTCTCTCTTACGGGAGGATCACAAAAGGATGAGGTTCAGTTGTCACGCATAGACTAAATGCCCTCAATGATGAAATCCATTACAGAAAATGCTTCAGTGCATCACATACTCAAACTATCTGAGAAAGCTACAAATTAGCTGAATCAGCAACATACCATTGTGTGCTTTGACGTTGCAGTTGTAAAGAAAAAAAATGAAATGAAATCTTTGAGTTTTACGTCCCACGGTTATGCCGGTTAGGCTAAAGGAGACGGTGATTATGAGAAATGAATGAAATGGTGGAATGAAGAAAGTGGGAGGAAACGGGAGAACCCCGAGAAAACCCACGCACACGGTGTTTGTCCACCACAAAGTTCACTTGGCGGAGCAGGGTTGTAAAGAAAGCATATGCACTTGTATGGCAACAACCACAAAAATTCAGTGATATCTTAGTCAAGCTGGGCACATTTCTCACTTCATGCGCTTTCATTGGTGCCTTGGGAAAATACGTGAGGGTAGTGGCTTTGAAAATATTCTAATAGAATCAGGAATTTGTACCAGCTAATTTATTTTCCTGAAAAAGTGATGTCAGGAAAACACTACAACTGAGCTCTCCGTGTCCACAAAGTTGTCCTTGAAGCCCTGGAAAGGCTGCTTTTGGGGAAATATGAGGCTGCAAATTCAATGAAAGAAGATGTAAATGTACTTTTACTGAAACTTGCTAATTACCGGTACCCATCCTGTGAAAATCTTTCTGAGATTCTTGCAAATAACGCCTGCAGGAAAAAGTTTGTCATGTATTCAAAGTTCAAGGATAAGGGAGAACTTGGGAAAACTGTACAAATGTAAATGCAGTATATGGACTATGCTTGGATCCTTCTCCAGTTTCACAGAGCAAGAAAGGAAAACAATTTTGACCTTCATTTGTCTTCCCTGGAGAAGATGTGTGCACTTTTCTTCAGTTGTGACTACCAAAACTATTCAAAATATGTCACTGTGTATTCTCTAGACATGTTGAATTTACAGCAGTCTCATCCAGGAGCAGAACATCATCTTAGGTAGGCTTCAGCGTCAACGATCTAGTGTTCCTTCACCTAGAAATACTATGGATATAACTACAGAACAAACATTAAATCAACATGCAAAATCACATGGTGGTATAATTGGTTTTAGCAGCAATCATGCTGCATACTACAGATGGTGTACGACCAGGCACGATAGAGGAAGTTATCTTCAAGCAACTTTGGAAATGGCTGGTATTGACACTTCAGAAAATTCCACACACAAAAAAGTCAGACCAGCAGAAATTACGCACAGTGAAGAGGACATGTGCAAAGTCATTGAAGCAATAAGTAACTTTCTGAATCCCTTCAATGTTGGGAATAAGGATATTTATACAGCATATCATCAGGTGCTCCAGCAACCAAAGCAATTGAGCAAGATCTATTAGCGCATAAAGTAGGAAAATACGCACATATCACACTTATTAAGGACAGAATCATTGACAAATCAAAGAGCTTTTAATGCACCTATTACTAAATAAGAACTCAACATATTTGCAAACTTTGCTGAAGTTTCCAAGGTACCTAGGCCAGCTAATAAAATTAAAGGAGCAGAACGAAATGTTTTTGGGCAGCTTTTTCTTCTTGCTTTGAAGCATGATATTAGCGTGGAATGAGTTCTGAAATACCCTCTGGGTCCAGTACCATGGGTTTTGGCAACCAGTGATGGACTTCTGTGAAGACAGATAAATCCCAACTTATGCATATGCTAGAAAAAGATTGTCACCTTGCAAACAGACCAAACGAAGATGGTGTCATTTGCATCATAGACGTTAATGTTCTTTACCAAACTCAAACTTCTATGCCAAATACATTTGGAGAGTTAGCAGAGATTATATTTGAACAACTTCCCCAAGTATCTCGAGTTGATTTTATGACAGGCACATCCAGGTTATTATCAATTAAAACTTAGAAAGAGCAAGAAGAGGCCCAACTACAGGTCATGTAATAAAGGGAGAGCTGACAAAGGTTCCCAGAAATTAGAAAAAAAAAATGTCGATGATGTGATTACAATAAACAGAGCTTGACACTGTTTCTGTTAAATGAGTGGAAGAAAGCCAAGTATTCAAGAAAGTTACAAAGAAGAAGGATGTATTTTGTTTGTGAGTGTAAATGTATCTGTCTCAGTTCTCCTGGTGGTCAAGAAACAAGTGCAGTGGAAATTAAAGAGCTTCAGTCAATCCAAGAGGAAGCAGATACAAGAATGATTCTACATTGTTTGATGTTTCTAAAAGTTCTCCTCGTGACAGTAAAATAATAGTTAGATCTCCAGAAACTGATGTATTTCTTCTTCTCCTAAACTTTGCACAGCATATAGAGCAGACCTATTTGATACAGGTACTGGCAATAAGAGGCGTCTCATTAATGTGCATTTTGTCATTAATGAAGTTGGAAGGGAGATGTATTCTGCACTGCCAGCACTTTATGCTTACACGGGTTGCGACACCACTAGTGCCTTTGTAAGGAAAGGTAAGAAAACACCACTGAAGACCCTCATGCACCATCAGACTACATTCCTCTCTCTTGGAAGAAGAGTTCCTTGCAGTGACTCATTTGAACAATTGAAGCAATTTACGTGTATTATATATTGTGGATCGGCTACAGGAGACATAAATAGTCCTTGCTATGAAAAAAATTCTACGGAGATTCAGTCCCAAACCTGGAACATTACTATGAACTTACAGTGGAATAGATACATGGCTCCTGCCTCCTTGTAGGAATTCTCTAAGAGTGCATGCAAAAAGGGCCAATTATCAAGCTTTCTTATAGTATTGTGCAAACAAGCAGTTTTCAATATCCCATCACCTTCTGGCTATGGATGGAATGTTGTGAATGACCAGATGGACATTCAATGGACTGAGGGTTACCTAATGCCACAAGAACTTGTAGAAGTGTTGCTGGATGAATCAAAGACTTCTGATGAAGACGAGACTCCTGAGTTCGTTGGTTATAGTGATGCAGTGTTTTATGCAAATCATTGACTGTATTTTTATATTCAGCAGTTGAATTGTCTATTATTATGTATTCAACATATTTTGAGAATCAGTTTCTGTTGTTTGGCAAAATGCTTTAGAGTTAAAATTTGTGAGCTCTTGCCATTGATAAAACATATAGATAATATGTAACTGCCTGCAAACAAGATTTTAAAAATCTTAATCAAAATCGCTTCAACGTGAAAAATTTTTCCCTTCCAATGCCTTATATACCTCCAGATTTTTCCTACCACTCCATAGTCACATAACATCAATTGTTCTGTTTTCTTTAATGTAGTGTACACTAATATGTACGGTATGTATTGGGGACATTTTGTCTGATGCCAGCTGCTACAATTGATATTAAATCTTTTTCAAATTCTTGATCATCTCCTACGGATTGAGCTGTTGTGCACAAAAGTTGCTTCATTGGAATCTGAGTCCCATAAGCTGTCCAAGGAGGTATGGTTTATCTCCTTGTCGCTATTAGAAAAGTGTCCCAAGCCGTCAACGTGGTCCCATTCATTACCCTTATAATATAGAGGTTTACAATGGTATTAATTTACCGATGTATTTTTCCATGTGTATTACACCTATTATCCTGTTTTTATACATTATACACGAATGGATAGATTATACATTACGAAAATTTTGTTTGTGTACAAAGGTTGTAATTGTTGCAACTGCCTGCGATTTAAAAAATACTTTTTTTTTTGAATTCTTGGTTTCGTTCTTCTATAGATTAGGTATGTTGGGCACAAAAGTTACTTAGTTGGAATATGTGTCTCATAAGGTTTCCAACGAGGTATCATTCATGTTCCTGCCACAATTAGAGGGATCACTAGGACTAGCAATGTGAGGGTCTACAATTTTCGTAAAATCCCTGTAATTTCCTTGATCGCATTTTGAAAAATGCCTCCAATTATTCACTCCACCAATATTTTGTTTGCAGACCGGCCGATTTCGTTTATTTAGACATTACTTTAACTAAAAAATATGGTCTCCAAAAATCCACATAGGGGGAGATGATTTCAGTATCTGGCTCATGGTCTATAAGGCCCGTCTGCTGAAGAAACCAAGGCAGATAGAAGCATGAAACATTTTGTAACCTTGAAGGGACATAAAAGACAACATTATGCTGATAAGGAAAATTCCCCATGAAGGGGGCCTAAGGGGTTACGAAGGGTAACTACGAGTACTTCGACCCTACTTACGGACGGCCGCCATGATGGATAGAGACGCGATAGCGACAAGCAGTTTCCAGAACTGGTTTCTATATGTCATTAGCTTTCAAACGAGGTACCACACAATGGGGGTTGCTTTTTAAAATTTTATGGTTACCCCTGTAACCCTCTTTAGCGCACCTCATGGGGGTTCTCCATATCAGCATAATGTTGTGTTTCATGCCCCTTGAAGAATACGAAAGATTTCATGTTTCTATCTTCCTTAGTTTCTTCAGGACGTACTATATATATATATATATACGTGTGTGTGTGTGTGTGCCTTTGAGGATATAAAACTTGGTTTTGGGTGGGACGCAATGATGCTATACCATCCGGGTGTTCATGGACGTATCATGTCACTTAATATCTATCTTTATAACAGAAGTTTTTAACGTAAAGAAACAAACTACTGCTTAATCAACTTCAGAACATATTGCTTGTTTCTTGAAACAATATAAACTATTCATTTAATAATTAAGCGCGAGCCGAACTGAGCCCGAGGGTGAGCCCAGTTGAAAGAAATGAGCCCGAGCCCGAGTGAGCGCGAGCCCAGTTGAGAGAAGTGAGGTCGAGCCCAGTGCAAAATGGCCATCTATGAACAAAAATTATTCCATCAAGTCTTTTTCCATTTGTTGTACTGCATTCTATTGGTTCTCTCATTGATTGTTTTGCAGCGCTCTTAAAATTATGTCATTTACTGCTGAATGACGCGAGTGACTGTCTGTCTACCAGTACTCTTTAAACATGACAGTGTAAAAAGTCTCTAGATCAGGCAGCGCAACAATGAGGCACACTCGCATCTAAACGTAGCGCTATTTCTATCCGGAAACTTTCGTGAGAAAATTGCAAATATTATATTCATTTGCATTATTTTCAATAATTCTGTAGAAGTACACAAGAGAAATTGTCTACTGCAATTAAATGAAAGGAAGAATATGACCAATCTATAATCTTGCTATGACATCAACTTTTCATCTAGGAGACATGGCAGACGTTATTTTAAATATTATATTCCTCCAAAAATGGTGAAACAGCAAATTCAAAATAATTGTTAAGGAAGCTTGTTCTCCCTCGCGTGCCCTCGTTCTCGCGAAGGAAATTGTTCCTCGCCCTCGCGCACCCTCGCCATCGCAGTGGAAGTTGACCTTCGCCCTCGCAGTGACGGTTGGTCCTCGCCCTCGTTCACCTTCGCCTTCGCGAAGGGGGTTGTCCTCGCCCTCGCGATGGGAGTTGTACATCGAGCTTGTGTTGGGAATTTCTTCCCGCGCACCCTCGCCATCAGTCGAAACTTGTCCTCGCCGTCGCGCACTCTTGCCCTCAGTGACATTTGGCCCTCTCCCTCGCGAAGGGTGTGTCCATCATCCTCGCTCGCTCTCGTGTTGGGAATTTCTCCTCCCCCTCGAGTCATTGTGGGCGAGGGTGAACATCTCTGCCTCACACCGTGAGTTGAATGCGAATGGAGATAAGGCGGAGATCTTTTGTTGTTGTGGGTGTATCCAACATACTACCTGGTTGTAGCAGTTCAGTTACACCGTGAACTTACGTAAGGACAGAGTGAACATGGGACCTCCACAGAGCGTTATAAGGGTGTGTATGCTGTACAAGTTCAAATTGGGCTCAAACGCCACTCCAGCGGGCGGAAGAATTTGGCAGGCCTTTGGTGAGGGTTTTGTAACTAGCGGACAGTGCAGCAGTGGTTTAACAAGTTTAAGGACGTTGACGAAACACTCGAAGACGCACCACATGCCGGAAGACCAACACAGATACCAAATGATCTTCAGGCAGCAATTGAGGCGAACAGTGGTCAGACATGTGAGGAACTGGGACTACAATTCAGTGTGACTGGAGAAACCATTCGGCAGCACCTACATCAACTTGGAACCACTACAAGTTTGGTCGTGGGTCCCCATGATTTGACTTCGGGCCAGAAGGCAACGCAAGCAGACACCTGTATTTCTTTGCTGTCTCGTCTGAGGAAGGAGCCATTTATGGACAAAGTGTTGACATGTGATAAAAAGTGGGTTCTGTACGAAGCTCCAGGGTGCCGTCATCATTGGTTATCATCCCATGAACCGGTTCCAAAACAGCCGAAAACAGCACTGTACTAGAAGGTCTTCCTGTGTGATTGATGGACTGCTCGCGGAATCGTACATCGGGAACTGCTACCAGCTAGTCAGAGCGTCAATGCAACTATATACTGTCAGCAGTTGAGCCATGTTCAAGAAAACTCAAAACGCTGGAACCAGCAGTTCTGAATCGCAACTGGGTCCTCCTGTTACAGGACAACGCTAAGCCTCACGTGGATAGGATGACCCGGGACACCATTCTACGCCATTCTATCAAACTATTGCATCCGCCATACTTCTCGGACATCGCACCGTCCGATTATCACCTGTTCCATTTCTTGGACAATCACCTTAGAGGATGCCAGTTTAAATCCCTAGTAGAGGTGCAAAATGCACTTGAACCTTCTTGCTTCACGGCCCATCAAGTTCTACCGCGATGGAATCCATGGCTTTCCAGAACATTGGCAGAAGGTCATCAATGCTGATAGGGACTATATTTGATCTTCCAGGTACGTCTTAGGTGACATATCGATGTTCGAAGGTAGTGGGTGAAAAAGCGACTTTCTTGGTTTCCTTTATATCATACTGCACTTGTAAGGAGTTGCATGCTACAAATAATATTTTTAAAGATAGAATTGCTGATCTCTTGTATTGGAAGAACTGTAATACATTTTCTGTATATTGCAGTTTGTATAAACGACAAAGCGTGGACGGATGGCTGCTGATGCGGTGTAAGCGAGCGATCTGAGGCATTAGGCTTCTGATATTGAGACAACCCATATTGGGTTCGATTCCCCTTGGAGCTCTCTCATGGCTATATAGTTAGCGTAAGCGTCTTCTGCATGGGAGACCGGGGTTCGATTTCCGGCGGGAGTTCATGTAACTCTAATTTGCATAGCCATGACAAATTTTGAAATTTTCTTACATTCGTATACTTCCACTTCTCCGCTGCTACGGGCAAGAGATTCCTTTCTGTTTCCGCGCTGCACTGGGCAGGACACACTTAACACACCTCTGCGCTCCTACAAATAAGAGGTTTCTTTCCGTCTCCGCGATACTCTGAGCAGGAGGCCCAAATCCATAACGAAAGGATTATTACTAAAGATATCTACTTATTTGTAGTGATGAATTTGTATAGAACTTTTTATAATAAAGGTTGAGAGAAAAGAAAACGTGTATACCACTTCTCTACCATATATTACACTATTTTTTTTTAAATACAGGATGTGAATATTAATTTTATTTTTAAAAAGCTGAGAGCTGGGTAATTTTTCATAGCTCTAATCAGCAAGGATAACTATTTACTTATTATATGCTGTATTTTTGTAAAATTTCTTTTCTTATCCTCTGCCTCTCTCTCTCTCTCTCTCACACACACACACATACACACAGTTGGCTACCTACATCACCTTTATTTTCTTGTCCATTGATTTCTGTGGGAAATGACTTTTCTCTTCTCTTTGAAATAAAGTGAAATTTCAATCATGTGGTTTTACTGATTTCTTCTTTAAGTCTAGTTAAATGTGCCTTGATTTCTCAAAATGAACTTGCATCATATATACTTTTAATATTACTTCAATTAATTTTTATGAAGTAAATGGCATTTAATAGATCTGAAGAAGAAGAAATAAAAAATACTTCCTCATATCAATCAATGGGTTTTTAAAATGGCGAAGAAACACCGTTCAAAACCTGCAAGAAGTTTCTACAATTATGGAGCTGAAATTTTGTGCTTTCAATCACTTCAAACAGCAGTTAGAAACAGACAGTTAAAATAAAAAGCTTTCAAATAATCTTTAATTTAGCGAATTTTGTTCCTAAGATTAGAAGAAAATGCAAATCAATTTGCTCTGAAATCACCATACAAGGTTTCTACAGATATCTTAGTTTAATTTTCTAGACTTCAATATATACACAGGGTTGTGCCGAGCCGAATGACACATTTCAAAGTTGAATATTCCGCAGTCGTAATAACTTATATTGGTTGCGAGGTGGGAATCGAAAGAGGAAAGAATGCTACGTCGCAATGGTCAGTCGCAATAGAGTACAGAATGTCCTGTTACAGGGTGTCTACTAGAATTCCCAAATAAAATTTTGTGGCGTTTTCATGACCTTTTCTTTACTAAACCATAAAATTTCGTAATATTAAACTAATAACAATACCTATATTCTTTAGCATTCATCTTTACCTTATCTCTACTTTCGAAGGCTGTTCCCTGAAGCGATGCGATGAGTTTACATCGAAACTGCTTAATGATGCCAGTTAAAGGACAATCTCAAGAGTGAATTTGGGTGTGAGTTAGGCCGAATTTTCATGCATGCAGTAGAAGCGTGCTATGCTTGCAATTTGGTAGCGTCTAAAACCGACCATAGATATTTTTGGCAGTGAATTTTGACGTTTTATACCACAGAATTTTCCAGTCTCTATTTATATTACAGTTACAGATAAAAAAAAATCGTGATCCAAAAGTTAAATTTCGTAATCGATAGACACCCTGTGTTACCTCAGTTCGTACAGGGTAACAGGGAGCCCATTTCAAAGTTGAATATTGCGCAGGCACGATAGCTTAGAGCGGGTTGCGGGTGGGAGATTGGAAGAAAACAGGATGTCATTTCATAGGAATACCATAGTTACCATCAAGGATGTTATAAAATAGAGGATCTACGTATACAACAAAATCTTGAACAGTTTCGTCACTCCCATTCTGCCCGCCCCGCCCAATAAGATCGCATTGTTTCGAGCCAACATTCATGGCAGAAACGAAAGTATCCAATCAGACAATGGTGGAAAGGACAGTAGCCAATCAGACGTGCCGATGCTCAGTTATTTTTTGGCTTCATTGAGGTAATAGGATGAAAATAAATATGGGCAAATCCTCTATTTTATAACATCGTTGGTTACCATGGACATCGCTGGAGCGTTGAACAATGTGTTTTCTGTGTTCGTACTTACCAGTAAAGTTTAGCGACTGTTCATACATTTCATTGTTACCTGACATTACGCTAAAGGTCCATTGTAACTGTTGCAGTGTTCTTATAAAATGGCATCCTATCTAATTCCATCCCCGAGCCAGAACGCACTCCAAGCCATGTGCGTGCGCAATATTCGACTTTGAAAGGTGTCAGTCGGCTCCGCACCGCCCTTTATATATATATATATATATATATATATATATATATATATATATAAACTTTCTTACAAATTTTATATCATATTTTAATATTCATGTTTTAATTTATATTATTTCTATTACTCTGAGCGAAGAATACAGACAGAAAGTATTTGAGAATAAAATCCTGAGAGGAATAATTGGACCCAAAAGGAACGGGAATGGAGAATGGCGGTAACTTCACAACGAGGAACTGCATAATTTATACGGTTTAACAACATTGTTAGGGTCGTCAAGTCTGGGAGGCTCAAATGGGTAGGTCATGTGGCCAGAATAGAAGAAAGTAAGAACGCTTTCGAAGCTTTGACTGGAAACCCAATCGGAAAACGTTCATTAGTCAAACCTAGGCGCACATGGGAGGACAATAGATGGATCTCGCAGAAATAGGAATACAAAATAGAAAATGGATCCAGTTGGCAGAGGACGGGAGCCAATGGAGAGCTTCTGTGAAAGCGACATTGAACCTCTGGGTTCCATAGGCCAGAGTTAGTTAGTTAATTATTATTAGTTCCACCTGCTTCGTGGACTATAATCAGTGGTGCTATTCAGCCGGTTCACACCGGTTCCCTAGAACCGGTTGTTAAAATATTTCGAGTTCGCAGAACCGTTTGTTATACCAAGACATGACGGTAAATTTTACCCTGTTATACTCACGATCAGTAAATTTTAGTTTAAGTATTTTTGTTTCTAGAAATCCTTACAGTTACAAGGTTAAATACATGATCTCTCAGAACAAGGTATAAGCTTTATTTTTTTAATCTCAAATGCTTAGATATCAAGAATGAGAACTAGGATCACATGACTGTAGTGGTGAGAGTTATTTATATTTGAAAAGCATATAAATATTATCAAGAATTGTTGATCCATTCCTGAATTAAGATCTTTTCAATACTTCTTGACAAGTATCTATCTTGGATAAGTTCTTTCCAAGATATTGGCAGTGCTACCTAATTTCGTCACACCACCTTGTATTCAGATGCTGTGTAGGTCTCTACTTGTTATTTGTGGTATTCAGTAAAAAATAGAGAGTTATATCCATCTACTATCTTTCTCTCAATATATATATATATATATATATATATATATATATATATAGAGAGAGAGAGAGAGAGAGAGAGAGAGAGAGAAAGAGAGAGAGAGAGAACCGGTTGTTAAAAAATTAGAATAGCACCACTGACTATAATAGTATACGTAGTCCACGTATAGTGATTACAGACAATTATAATTGAATGTTCAATTACATAACAACTCGACTGACATAAACTAGTTACGAAATTAATAATACATAAAATTTTAAATGCTACGTCTTGTTCTCTCTCTTTTTTCTTTCTTCCCTTTTTAAAGTTCTTGTACTATTTAATGTCAATGCCTAATTCCACGTAATGTGCTCATTTCTTTACGAAACTGATATACACTTGAAAACTTACTTAGACTCAATTTTCTTTCGCAATATTTGTACTTTGTTTTCGATGCTTAATTGTATGGAGCCAAGTACGGGACTTACGGCCTAAGTGAAAAACTCCTACACTCACCGGGCATTGAACACGGATCGCTGGACTGGCAGTCAAACACTATACTAATTGAGCTACTAACCAGCCCATATCGATTTATCTAATATTATAAAAATATTATTATCTTTTAAATATACGTTTTCTATCTACTAGCAGCCTGCTGTGATCTATTTTCAGTTTCTTTATTCGTAAAGTGCATAATATATATTTGATAACTTTTCTTTACTACTCGTATGTTTCCTGACTTCCCAGGTCTGTAGAAACCCTGCCATGAAAGGATGTTAGGTATTTTGAGGTACTAAACTATTTGATAGAGTTTTAAACAGTTGTCCGATAAACAATACCGAAATTCATGTTCACTGCTGTCTACATCAGTTTCTTCCAGTCAAAAATTTAGCTAAGGTAAAAAGAAAATGTTCTTTCTGATGACTTATTAATACTCAAGATAGTTGATCGCAAACTTAATACAATGATATATATACAAAATATTGGGTTATATAATCGAAGCAATGGCTTTCAGAAGACATTAACAGGAAAATTTCTGACCGGAATTTGTGTCTGAAAGTGGATCTACAATCTTGCTTTAAAAACCTTGGTAAAATTCTCTATTCACAGTCATACGTATGACTGTATATATTATTATTATTATTTTTTGTCTATACTCAACTTTCAGTAAATGTCCATGCAGTAAATAATTCATTCTATACGACGTGAATATAAAACTTAAAAGGAGTGGAAGTGTTTTTAGTCAAGAATGTACAACTAAAACGCATTATTACCAACATAAGTTTTAATCTGAGTGTCAAATAAAAGGATAGTGCTTTGTAGTATTTATCTATGAATACAAAATTCTACAAAAATATATTTAAGTAAATTTCTTAAAATAACTTATTCTTACATCAAATTATTATAAAGATAAGTGAAAACACCAACTCTGTTGGTTCCGTCTGTAAATCTTAGGGCAATATGCATAGTCATTCTGCGGGTTACTTGTGGGCAATTGAGAACTTGTATCGCATAAATCTTTCTCATGGGCTAAATAAGCCCTCAACCTCCCCGTAACTCAAGGGTTGGTTGTGGGTGCTACGATGCAGTCCTTGGAAGCCCCCAGCAGTTCGTGTTGCTACAGAAAGTGGATGTGCTTGATGCAAACCAACCATATGTGTGTTAACGAATTTATCGAGTTTGTTGAGCAAGGTGACTGATAATCGAATGATATTTTTTTGTGACAAGCAATTTAAAAATAGGCACATATTCTTGAAGGATGATTGCAAGATTTTTATTTCCGCTAGTGCAGGTATTGAATACAAAATCAAGGAGTTGACTATGAATTCTCCCTGAAATAAAATATTTGAGTGCTTTTCGGTTCTCGATAGTAGTGGTTTGTGTAGATTAAGAATCACGGGATCAAATTGATATAACAGTAAACTCGCATTCCATGGTGAACGTCCTAATGCCTTTTTAGACTCTTTTTCCTGCTGGCGCATACCCACTATCTCACTTGGCACAGTTCAAAGGTACACTCATGTCCAAAATGATTGTCGCATATCTATAACTGTCTTCTTGTAAGAATATAATTTGATAATGATTTTGCAGGGTACTTTTAATACTGATATTATGTGTATAATCGGGAAATGTATATTTGTGGTAAATTTCATAGGAAAAGAATTATAAATACGAAAATTAGAACGAGGAAAACTAAATGTTGCTAAATATAAAAAAAAAAGTTTTATTTTCGTTTTATTCTTATTTACTGCTCTTTTGACATGAAATTTGCCACATACATGTCTTTGCAGATTATACACATACTAACATTATAAGAAATACCGGGCGAATTCAAAAACATATTTATACACATGCGACAATAATTTTGAACATGAGTATACCACCAGAAAATATAATAAATAAATAAAGTTAGTTCACTGATTATTTCCTAATGTCTTCTACTCTCTCATTTTGTTCACACCTGCTCATTAACTGCGTACAAATTTATAATATGCCTGCAAACTTACGGCATACAAGGAATAAAAGCAAAAACATGCGTGAAATTGTACTGGGTGTCAAATACTAGATAACTACGCATTTATTTCGCTTCAGAGCACGACGAACTTTAAGCAATTATACGGGATTATGTCCACAAAAGGATGCGTGTACAGAAGACAAGTGCAAGATATACCAGCGATCTCTGTTAGGTGATACTTGCATTCTAGCTTTACATTACAACTGCACAGTAATGAATCAAAATTTTTAAGACTGTTTTTATGTTCATAGTTTACTTACGTAGGTAATAACTGTATCTGAGCAAATGTTATGCGAAGTTAGCTTGTAGTGACTACCTAGCATAGACTGGTGTGTATTTTTCGTAGTTGTTTTCGTCTACACATATACTTTCCGTTGTTAACGCGCTGCGCGGGACCGAGACCCGTGCCTACGGGATGACCAGAGGGGAAAATGCGACCATCTCCAAATACTCTAAAACTTTCAGGCGTTCATTCATATGTACGTATGTATGTATGTATATACGCACGAATATAAGATGAACTTAAGTGAGCCTTCCAAAATGATTTCAGCCAACCCGGTTTACTGTTCTGGCGGGACTCCAGCTTAACTCTTCTCGGAATCGCAAAGATAGCTTGTAGCTATCAAAGTTTAGTGCGTGGCTTCAGAACTTGTTTTATATTATAATGCATATAGTGCATGACGTATGTTTGCACGCATATTATAAATATGTACACAATTATTTGATAACACGCTAGTAAAAAATGGGCAAATATTTTAAGTCGATTTGGATCGAATTTTGCCACAAAAGCGCTGTAAGCCTATTTATTTTATTGCTGTAACACACACCCTCCTAAAGTTAATCTCCACCAATAAATACAACGTCGCCTATAAAATGCGGTTCTTGACGATGCTGAAAATCTAATTTCCGAAATAGGAATGGTACATGTAGTGAATTTTTAGCGGGATCCCAATTGTAAATTTGCACCCTGACATGTTTGTCGCCTACACAACTAACTTCTTTATTCTCCTATCTAAGTAAACAAACTTTCCCTGCAAATTAAAAAGAAAGACCCTACATTCTTAATCTGCAGCGTTTCTCTTCCTTCTGCTATATTTTTGTACTTAACAATGTCGTTAAAATTTCTTGCGTTTTCTGTATGCAGATATAATCTTTACAGTTGCCGAAAGTCATCCATCTTTCAAGGGATCACTTCCAAAGCTATGAGCACAGTCAACGGAAAAGTTGCGGTATCACCCACGTACGGCTCGTCTAGTAAACCACTACAGGATTGACAACATATGGCCCTAACTAACTCACATAAAGATCTAATCAATGTACAAACACATTTTGCCCTTTTGGTGTAAGGGTTTAAAATCGAAATGAGATCTCTTGTTAAACTGGTTGTTTACGTAGACATTCTTTTTTTTTTTTTTTAACATCGATTTCTTTACGAAAGAACTGGCGACTTAACAATTCTTCTGTATATGCTATAGAGGAGTCAGCAAGAGAAAAAAAATGAAATCTTTAAGTTTAACGTCCCACGGTTATGCCGGTTAGGCTAAAGGAGACGGTGATAATGAGAAATGAGTTAAATGGTGGAATGAAGAAAGTGGGAGGAAACGGGAGAACCCCGAGAAAACCCACGAGCACGGTGAGTCAGCAAGAGAAGCTCTCTGACAGCTCGCAGCGGCGTTGTTACTGCTCACGTGTCAAGGCTTTTTCAGTGCATCTATAATAGCAATTTTTTTAATGGTGTAAAACAAAGTGACTGTGGTTGATAACCTTGCATTTTCCCTTCGCATGTGGAAAGAAACTTCAGGGACTATCTCATGATGGCTTCTCTATAACAATGCATGAGTCCCTAATAGACTCTGCTTCTCTTTTTAATTCATGTAACTTACAGACTTCACTTTAAACAGTCGTAATCAAAAGAGTTGCTGTTTTCACTTAGCCTTTTAATAATTTGATAATGCGTCAATTTTGTCTTTAAGTACATGTTCTTAAATCAATTCCTCATTAAAGATGACTTGAATCACTACAGCCACGAATCACCTTCGTTTAATTTTTTAGCTGAAACATCTCGGAAACCTTTAAAGGTGAGAGGAATCTGAAACCAGATGGTATCATTGGAGACTGTGTTTCCAGCAGCTCCACTCGTCACATTGCTTGTACTGCTATTGTCAGATGATTTCATATCAGTCTCTTGGAACACAAAGACAGCGTGGTTGCCTCGTGACGGAATGCGATATTTCTCTTTTGGAAGGAGCCAGCTGGACTCGAACTCATTCCTTTTCTTGATTAAAATAAAGGTGTTCGTTAAACTAATAGTCTCGTTCACAATTTTGTGCAGGTCCTCAGAAGAAAATAAACACCTAAACCAATAAAAAAAGAGAACAAAATATTAAAATACATTTTTATCTACCAAAATATATGTAAGTACAAACTATGAGGTTAAATAAAATGACATGACACGAATAAAAGAAAGCACAATGATAAAACGTGATTTTATTACGTTCACTATTGAATTTACGTTCCTATTGGTATTTTCCTAGAATCGAAGAGTAACTGCATGTAGTCGTAACAAAAGAATACACAGATTCTTTTAACATCCCACGAAATTATATTGAAAGTTAAAGAAAATTCAAAATCTCATACAAACAAAATAAAAAGTTTATTTGTCTGTGTGTCCGTCTGTCGGTATGCGGCCTGGGGACCAGACGAGTGGACCGAGAGTTACCAAATTTTGGTCACGGGTACCTTGGTCCAGACCCCAGACCAAGACAAAGCTTTTTTTTTTTTTCAAAATTCGAACCAGGGAGGATCTCAGCGGGAGGGGGAGCGTTTACCGAGACATGTAAAAGCAGTGGAAAATAACCGATATTAGTGTCAAATCCATACTTTTCGCGGTCGCTGAGATCAATTGTGATACTTCCATTAGCGATGACTTTCAAATTCAGCAACCACTGAATGCGGGCTGGAGTCACCTGCGGGGTGGTGGGGGTTACTGAGACATGTAAAAATAATTCAAAATGACCAATATTAGTGTCAAATCCATAGTTTTTGCAGTCGCTGAGATGAATGATGATACTCCCACAGGCGTTGACTTCCAAATACAGGCCCCATGCGAAGAATGGGTATTTTCAGCCAGTAATAAATAAATTTAAAAGGATAACAGAATTACGGTAACAGGCATTTCAGGATACTATTCTCCTTTCTCTGTTAATTTGGTTATTGCTAAACAATAGTAAAGAAATATATCTGCGATTGAATATTTATGGCTACCAAAAGTACTACAGCTATGATCGGTATTCAGAGGTAGTTGCTATGAATAATCAGATAAATAATGAGTAATTGGTTAACTTTATTGCCTTGAGTCAGTGAACTATAAAATTTAATAATACGTTTATAAGAAACAAAACACAATTACACAAACACACTAATAAATGAAATGAATGGAATTTCTAGTTTAACGTTCCACAATTATGCCCTGTACACTTAAGGAGGCGGATAATTCATGAAAGTAAGAGATTATAAAAGAATTAGTGGAACGAGAAAGTAGGAGGAAATGGAAAACCCACGGACATGATGATACAAGCACGCTACTACTACTACTACTACTACTACTACTACTACTACTACTAATAATAATAATAATAATAATAATAATAATAATAATAATAATTTTGTTACGTTGTTAAAACATTCAAGCTTTTTAGAGTCAATAGGATTAAAAGTAAAGAGAACGCTACTAACTAAACTGAAATAGATAAACTAGAATGCCGAAACAATGTAAAGGAAACCAACTAAACATTACAGACGAAACTTAAAAAAGAGCTAAACTCCTCAAACATTTGATTTTATGAATTTTTACCTTGTGAATCTCAGAAAACGTACAAAACGCAATACTATCACGATCTAATCTAATAAATCTATGATTTCAGTTGGAGAATTAGTCTGAAGAAAGAAGAAATATACTTCCGAAACTGTAACATTTCTAGTTAATTTATAATAAAGATTATAGACAGCCTTGTAAGAAAGTGTGTGTAGTTTGTGTTTATCAATTCAATATTGACTCGTTACATTTTCTAGTCATACAGGAAATTTTGGTCTTTAACGAACAGTTAAGAAACCACAACTTCATAGGAGTTACTTATGTTAAGTAGCTATGAAATATGTATTCGAATTGTTGATTTAAGGTATGCTTATCATAATAACCTAAAAGAGTTGTGACCAATTTATTTTGATAAATACTACCAAAGCTAGATGTAACTGCATTGAGTTATAGAACTACACCTATTCTCACTGTAAATTTATGATAGAAAGGGATTTGTAATATTCCTATTTCGCTCAGACCAAATATATAGAATGTTTCAAAACAACACCGACAACGTTTGAGAGGTGATTCCTGACACCAATATAAGACAAAAAGTATAGACCAACCTGGGTGCACAAACACTTCCTTTCGGATTTATAGGCTGCCGAAAACATGAACTTTAAATGTCCATAGCTCCAAAACTATGGGGCCTACCGTAGTCGGGTCAAGACTTCACTTAGAAATGATATCCAAAAAATATATGTTTCGGAATCCTAAGATACTCACACAACAATTTTTGTAAAGAGAATTTAGTTACGGGCATATAATTTGAAGTACTCCTCAACTACCTCTATAAAAATGATTGCGGAACCCTATAACTCCCTAAGGAAACATTTCAGCACCCAGGTTTGTCTATATTTTTGTCTTGGTGTCAGGAATCACCTCCCAAACGTTGCCGGTGTTGTTTTGAAACACCTTGTACATTTTTATATCGCATATTGTTCAATCTTTCATTATTATGCTGTATATGTGCTTCATCATTCAACTCTATATAGAATAATTTTCCTCATCTGCGCACCATAATCTTTATTATTATTATGTTAGTAAAATGAAGTAAGATACTGATTTATGTTTGTCTATTGGGTGATAGCTTAATCTGAGTTGACTGGTGCTGGAAATATGATGGATTTACGAATTAAATAATTTCTTATCAACTATTATTTATTTCTCTTCTCTTACTGTCGTCTTTCATGAGTGAAATTGTTTTATGCTACAGCACTTTGATAGAATACAGCATTAATTTCATACAGAATTAATTAATTAATTAGTCGCGGCAATTAATACGATCTCATGTAGTTTATAAAGTTAATTTACAATATCAGTGTGTCCTATATTCTCAAATATAATTATTCTCGATGGGTTGTTACGCACTTTAGAAATAGAGCTTAGATTTAGAATTAACATTGTTATACGAGAGCTTGTGTTCAGAGCAGTACCTATGCGAGCACCAATGAACAATACAGTAAACTCACGAGTATCCGGCCTAATGTGGCAGAAGAGCAGGCCGGATAGGCTGGAGTTCTATGAACTCATTTCTTTGCTCCAAGAAAACCAGAAGACAAAGTTTTTATATCAAAACTCACTGTTATAATGCAGCACGTATTTTCTCACTTATTTGGCTCTGTGCTGGTACATAATTCATAAATGTTTATGTACTGCACTGCACGTTTCAAGAATTTATTACAGAAAAAAGTAAGTTAAAGAATAGGTACAGTATATGTACACTGTTCACATTTTAACATAAATTATGCGGCAAGCGTACTGTATTGATGTCCGTTACACACTGACGAAATAATGAACAAGGAGCAAAATCCTGCTCTTTTCCTGTTACAACTTCTATTTTGCACAAGACACTTAGGAGGATCGTAGCAAACGCCCGCTTCCAATGCCTTGGCAATGTTGCCAATGCAACACCTCGCCTTCCTCAATTAATTATGATAAAAGAAAACTAAGCCGGATACTCAGGAGTCTAGTGTATCTGCTTAAACTGTCCACCAGAGGATTAATAGTTCTATCAGAAAGCTAATGTACAAGAATGTACAAAGTTGTTAAAAATTAATAAATGTTACCTATTAATAAAATTAGGTTATCAAGTTATTCAAAACTACAAATAACAACAGTAGTAGTATTAGATTTTTAAACTTTTATACTAAACTTGAGCTACATACGCTTCAGCTGAAAGATCCAAACTGGAAGCATTTAAACTAATGTTGGCGTAGAATGCTGCACATATATTGAACCGAAAGCAAAAGGAATGAAGGCGTACTAAAGGAAGCTAATGAAGGACGACAGATCACGAAGATAATAGGAAAAAGAAGAAACAGTATGCTTGGCCATCTTATTCGGCACTCCGACTGGATCACCTTGCAGAAGGAAAACCAGAAAGAGGAAGACCAAGGATAGAATATTCAAATGCAGTTACGAAGAAGAGACCTTATCAAAGTATAAGACAGCTCTCACAAGGAATTGAAAAGTTTTAAAATTTCTATGTTGCTCACCAACCTACGGTTGGGGTGAACAAGAAGAAGATGGTCAATCATTGGAAATGAATATTTTTGGCTATTTCACTGCTATTTTTTTATTTCAGAAAAAACTATTCATTTGACGAGACTTACAACATAACGAGATCAATGATATCGAAATTTCAGAAGTTGGGTCTGCTATAAAACACTTCAAAGTTTTCTGATAATAATTGTTAGTGATTCTTCTCTTTCTCTCTCTCTCTCTTTTTTCTTTGAAATTGTACTGGGCTAACTTCACATTTCTTTCGATTCGGATTTTTTTAGCTTATAAAAGAATATAGAAATATAACGTCATGGTGACACGAAATTTTACTACTTGATATGATTAACTAGAAATTTATATCAATTTGTTTAACCTGAATTTTCTATTTTCTTCTTTAAAATGTCATACTAGTTTCTTTTCTTTCTCTCCTCAACGATGGATTGTTCCCCCTTTTTTTCTTTCTTTTAATTCTCGGCGATCCTACATATGTTTTCTAAATATGTTATTTGTGTATTACCTTGGTTAGCTCCTTCAGAGTAAAAGTGTAAGTATTGTTAGTCAATATCTAAGTTATTGAAATTTCACATTTGATAAAACCCTTGTTATATGCATTTGCACTGTATTCACTGGGTAGTACTTTAAGAGGAATGGGTAAATCGTTCGCTTTGACTTCTGACGGCATTTTTACATCGAGCACTGAAAATATAATACTTCCATATTTCTCACTAAATAATATTGATTGTGGTGAAGTCAATTTATCGGGCACTGCGCAAATGTCTTAACATAACTTTAAATTCAAATTCTGTTTGTTAGAATTTGAGTATGATATCTGTTTCGTTATTTCAAAATACTTAATGTAATATTTAACATTATAGGCAAAGAGTTATGCCTCTTCTATTTAAACTGTAATTTTAACGACGATATGAGTCCTACGAATGGTAAATATGAACTGACTTCTTTCTACGCAATACGACAGAAAAGATAAAGGAAAATTAAATACTCTTTTGCACTCCAAAGTCACTAACGTACTCAGAACAAAAAAGATAGCATCTCGTTTTACTGAAATTATTATTACACAATTAACTGTTTTTATGCACATAATATGCAAAATATTTTGATTGGATAAACTGCTACTTGATTATGATGTCTAGATTATAGATAGTTCTCTGCAAATATATTTGGATTTGAAGGTAAGCAAGAATCGAAGTGCTGACTGCACCTAGGTGTTACAACTCTGAATGTTGTCTTTATGTTGAAACCATGGGAAAAGAACTTAGTCACTGTGTATCTCGAGCACACCTGTTTGCTGAAAAAAAAAAAAAAGAAAGAAAGAAAGAAAGAAAAAGAAGTGTACTACAAGGAATAACGAGAAAAGAAAGAAAAGAGAGTTTCAATTCAATGTTACTTTGATTTCAATACATGGGGAAAACTACAACTTTAGATTTCCACACAAAATGAAAGAATATTAGAAATAGGTTTATGCTTGGGAAAGATGGTTAATAATATGTAATCTGTTATTTGTTATAAATTAAAGGGTAGAATATGTTATGAAATTATGCACATACCATTGAAACGGAAAAAAAAAGAGAGAGAGAGAGATAATTCAACGAAGAGATTGTAGAACCTGTTCGAATATAAGAAGATGTAGTTAATTGGCTCTTGAAATGGTTCGTGATGATAGTGCTTCATGTATTATAGATTTGATGGTAATACTTCATGAAAGTATAGAATAGTGTTTAGACGATATTTAGTATTTAATTATAAGCTTTGTAAAAGTATAATAAAGTACGGGACAAGAATAAGCGACCTAAAAAGCCATTAGTTTTAATGGCATTTTTTGAAATAAATGAAATCTTTGAGTTTTACGTCCCACGTTTATGCCGGTTAGGCTAAAGGAGACGGTGATGATAAGTAATGAATGAAATGGTGGAATGAAGAAAGTAGAAGAAAACGGGAGAACCTGGAGGAAACCCACGCACACGGTGTTTAATGGCATTTTTGGTCGTTTATTCTTGTCCCGTACTTTATAATCGTGTACAGGCTGTTTCACCGAACGGTTGCATAACTACCACTAAATATCTTTTATTTCGATAAACATAGACACAAATAATCTGTAGGTCTTGTGTATGGGAATTGAGTAATGGCACCTTTTACATAAAATCAAAATAAATGGTACGAATCGTTGGCGACCCTAACTTGAAATAGGTATAAATGTGTAAAAGTGTTTGATAAAAGATAAGAGCTACTAACTCTATACTGACCATATGTAGATTCTAACTCAGTGACTGTTTCGTTACACAATGAAAATAACTGTTATATCTATTTATAACAACCGCACAAGCATTTCACACTAACAACCATGCTCCTTATTTTTGTAATCATGCATATTATAGCACGTAAGCAACACAATTCTCAATGTTTAAAAAATTATTGTAAGTCTTATACCTTTTTCAAGTACCTATGAGACAATTACATATAACAGAACATACATCACTGATCTCATTACCAATTTCTTTGTTACCTTCTATCAAAATTCTACATTCCCAAAAGCCAATTACTTTTAACATTATTGTCACCCCCCGTTAACTCTATTTCATTTTCCAACCACACTTCCTACTTTGTTTTTAAAATGTGGACAATTCCGTATGTAATTAGTCACCACGCCGTTCCGACTATGGATGAATCAAATGATTTCGTTACTTCCGCTCTCAACCTAAGTGCAAGGATCTAAAACACACATTTTCGTTTCCAAACAATACGCGTGCTAGGTAGAGAAAAAAAGAGGCCGGTGTATGTTTCACTTTATTTTCATGTAAATAATATAATATCGCGGACAAGGCTCTGTTTACAAATAATCAACACATGACTGTATTTATAAACAACACTATGTGGTCCTACTACGAACTACTACAGTGACATACGACAGGAACACCAACAACACTACTAGTCATGTGAGGAAGAAGAACCACCAGCGTTACCGTCACTTTCGAACAGTTATAAAACCAGGAGGACTTCCACATGAATGGTAAGGGGAAGAAAGAAGGAATGTCACAAAAGTGCATTTTCGAGAAAACGGCGTTTTAATATTGAAAACCGCGTAAAAAAGAATAGGGTTAGTCCAATCTTTTGCCTTTTTTACATAGACATTTCTACATCTATGTATGCATGGCATGTACAGTCAAATAGTACCAAGTGTCACCAACAAATAGGACAAAGCACCCAATAAAGCACACACACGGATATTTCTTGTTTTCTTTCCTTACCCTTCACATTTGTAATCAGTCTACCCGCTGGCCACCTCCTTTTCCATATTTTGTTCGGAGCTCTGGGCCTCCTTTCCTGCTCATTAAGTTTGCTCGGAACTCTGTGGGACTCTTAACCTCAGCCACCTAGTTTGCGTGGAACATTAGAGATCCTAAATCCACTCCATTTACCTTGCTCGGAGCTCTGTGGAGATCCTTCCCAAAGCTGCTAGGCCTTGGGTCACCTTTCTTTACCAGTATTAGAGGATTATTTATATTAGAGTGATTTTTGTTTTATATTATTTATAATAAAATTCGGTAGTGGGAGAAAATGATTCCAGAGTATAATTTCCTTTACCTATACCAGAGCTCATAGTGGTCTGGTCTCTTGTAAATAGTTGAAAAGTGTCCAAAAGTTAAAAAACGAAAGTGACCAAAATCCCATCATGCCACTTTCTCCATCACCTCTCTCTCTGTTTTGTTTCATTTTTTCTCCTTTACTTGTTTTTGAGCTTCCTTCTTTCTTAGGTTTTCTAAGTATTGTAATATCCCATGTGAAGTTGTTTACAAACAAATCCACGCATCAAGTGTTTATAAACAGCACATCGTGCTTCATCAAGAGGAACTTCCACCAGGGGGACCTGCAATCACCTGCAGACGACGTTTAGCCCCTCCCACGGAGCAGAAGTTAAATTGAAGCAGCAGCGCCACCGCCACCGAAGGGACGCTATAAATTGGGCAGAAGAATCCAGCTCAGTACCAGTTTTCTGGTGACCCTCCTTTAGTCTGCTACGGGACTCTTGGAGTAACCTAACCCCAGGCCCCTAGTCTGCTACGGCACTACGCCTATCCTATCTCCTGGCTTAGCCTGCTACGGGGCTCTGTTGGCTATTTAACCCGCCTCTGCTTGCTACGGAGCATTGGTTCCTTAATTCCACTCCTCTTAGCCTGCTACGGGGCTCTGTTGGAGGTCCTGTCTGTGACCTTGCGGTCAAAGACCACCTATACTCACCCTGATTCTAGAGAAATCAATTTGTATAGTATTTTTGTAAAAATACTTTTATAGAGGAACTTTTTATAATAAAAATACTGGTAGTGGGAGTCGATTCCGGACGCTCTTTTTATTAACAGCTCTACCTCTTCCTTATATATGAGACAAAACTACACAAAGTTTTACAGTATGCTTTTGTAGTTACGGTAAGCAGACTTAGCAGATGTAAGAAGCTTCTGAGTGAGTAGAACCAGCTCTGGCCTATTTCCAAATTTCTTCATCCCAGACATTATATTTATCTTAGTATTGAGAATTCTTAAAGCCATGAAATATTCAAATTCATCACCTACTCTCAAGAAGAACATACAAGAGATATAACAAAAGACGAACATGATGAACCACACAAACATACACACACAATGTTGAGCGGAGCGTTAACTATTACGAGAGAAGACTAAAAGACTATTATGATAGAAGAAAAAACAGACACAAAAGAGTTCTCAACCCCACCTTGAGAGATTAAGCATTCACCAACCATCCACTGTGCTTTAGAAAGAATAAAAGCTGAAGTGAGAATAAAGCTGATTCTTTCACATGTGGCAGCAAGTACTGAAGCTTTCAGAAGAGTAATGAGTAACAAGTGTCTGCCTTTTTCCATTTATTTTGATAATATTTTTCTTAGAAAACTGCCAACGCAAAACATGAATCACACGAAAAAGTCACTTTACCTCCCAAAAAAGTAACCTTTAGTGACAAATTTGTAAAAAAGTAACTTTTAATGACCAACTTGAAAGAAAGTAACTTTTAGTTAAAAAAAGTGACACGGTATGAGTCCTGCTATACTTTACCTAAGAAAAACTTTACAATATCTTTTCCTCTTACTTATCTTTGATCTATTTGTTCTAGTCAGGGTGGAAAAAAATCATGATTTTTTAAAATTATTTTCGCTGATTTTTTTTATTTAAATCGATATTTTTGATTTAAATCAAATCTTCCTTCTCGCGTAATATAAGTCACGAACTGAAGATAAAACATTAGGAATTAATATTAAATGTTAATTATGCCATTTAAGTGAAAGTATTGGGCTTGAATTTTGAATTGATTGCCAGTCGTTAACTTATTTCAATCCCAAATAGAGATGCAAGGGTTCGGGAAAAACCGTCTTCTTTTTTTTTTTCGGGGGGAAGGGGAACTCGGTTTTTTCTGCTTCGCTTGGGAAATTTTGGGCTTTTTTCCAAATTTTGCTTTAAATTAATAAAACAGGTTTTGTTACGCTTCTCTACAATACAAAAACTCATTTAAGTAGTAGTGGATAAAGATAATAATACAAAACCTCGAAAATAAACATGAATTTCGAAAACATATTTCAAACAATTTTAATTCTTAACACATTTATATTATGAATCCCAAAAAATTAGTATATATTATGAATCCCAAAATGTATATAATAAGTTGCAGTTAAGTTTTAACTTTCATATGCATTATAAGCAATAATAAAAATACAAAAACAAGGAAAAACTGTTACATGACATACAGAATTTATTGTACTGTGTGTGAGTTCAAACAAATAATACATCGGAAAGATAATAATACATTTACTGAACAAACGCACTAAACAAAATTTAAGTTTCGACGCCGTAGCTTTCTCAAAAATAACATGTTCTTCTCTTTGTTCATTACGTATATCAAGTGGCGCAAGTGGTACAAGGTTGGCTTCGCATTCGGGAGGTCATGGGTTCGATTCCCGCTGCCGACCATCCTGACTGGAGTTTTCCAGTGTTCCCCTCAGTCCTACCAGGCAAATGCTGGGATGGTACCTACTAAAGCAGGCCCTGTCCGATACCTTCCCAAATCCTTTCCATGTTGTTGTTAGATTTTCAGCATAAAATAGCCTCTGAGCTACATCTGGTGATTGGTAAATAAATAAATAAATATCATTCCCTCGTCAATCTGTTATAGCCTATAAGTTTATTATTCTGACTTCCGAGACTTTCATAAACATTCGTACTAGAGTAACAATGAAAAATAATCATTGTTTTATTACAATTCAACGTATTACTTTAAAAGACTGAAAAAATGCAATCTTTGTATGGAACGCTCAAAAATCACCTAATTTGTTAATGCACTTCTTGCTTCCGCCTTTGCTACCCCTACAGAAACTTCTTTGAAATGGAACAGAAATGTTGAAAATGTATTTTCTATTCATTCATTACATACGTAATAATCTGTTACTACCTATCAGGTGCTTCGGACCTGCAAAATCGGTAAAGTCTCAAATTCTGTAATGCACAGACTGTTCCTTAAGCTTGTTTCGAGTCAGGAAAGTACTGAATTTTCTGTTCATGGATTATATGCGTAATACCGTTCATCTGAGCGTTAGATTTTCAAGGCTCTGGAATATATAACCACCATCACGGTTTACCCTGTCCTGAAGGTTTCTGAATTTTTAACAAGAATTCAACATGTCATTTCGGAACTTTCCCTTAATAATAATAATAATAATAATAATAATAATAATAATAATAATAATAATAATAATAATAATAATAATAATGATAAACCGACAAAATACATTTAAGTCAAGCACAACAAACATGAGTGAGTGGTTAGCTTTCTCCGCTTCTATTGGGAAATCCGGGATTCAGTCCCGCATTCGACTATTCCGACAAAAGTTCTTAATTCCATCTGTGAATGTGGAGATAGTGCGTGTACTGTGATTCCTGGTTGATTTCATTTCTTATGTTTTTAATTGTTGTTATTACTAATTACCAGCAATTACGGACTTGCGAATGGGGCTAGGGTGGGGATGTCTTTCGGACTGAAACCTGTTCTCCGAAATTACGGAATTTCTAAAACAAACGAAATTTTAGTTACGTCTTTACTCATAAACTTCAAGCTGCCCTCAAATGAAAATCACGCATATTTAGAAAAAACTAACTATTAATAAGAAAAACCCTCCCAAAACACTTTTCTAAATCCGCACTGATTATTTGTATAAAATGGTATTCAAGGTTGCATCGGAAAGATTATTGCTACATCATTACACAGCTACAGTATAACAGAAATGTGGAATTATGCTCTGACGGATATATTGAAAAACGTAAGTTTAACTATGTGCTAGAAACTAGAGAACTAAGCTTTAAGAAATGAAACACGAATAACTAAAAATGAAAGGATCTAAAGAAGAAAAAAATGTCGATAACTCAGAAGTTAAAATAAAGTTATATAGCCTCTAAAATTGCTCTCAAATACTACGTACTTAATGTTTAATTCATAAAACATGTGCTCCATCCCTCATGATGGTGAATTCTAGAGGGAAATATGGCATTTAGGTCATGAAATCTTGTTTAACTATAGAGTATACTATAAGAAAGCTATTTAGATAGGAAAATCATGAAAACGAAAAAAGCCAAAATTTCCGTTATTCCCTTTTTATGTGAAAAACAAAACATCAATTCAAAAAAGCCGGCTATTTTGCATCTCTAATCCCAAACAACGTTTCTTAAGCACTAAGGAAAAAGTACGATGACGTTTATAAACAAAGTTACTAATATTTGGCAGGGGCATACCTAAAATAAATAAATAAATAAATAAATAAATAAATAAATAAATAAATAAAATTGAACTAGCTTGCGGTACGAAATATATATAAAATACGCAAATTTTGCCTAAAGTTATAAAATCTAAAAAATATTTTAAGTTTTGGAGAGGGAATCGGACCCCTTTATAAATATGCCCCTATTATCTGGGAACAAACAAACAGACGCGCACACAAAAGAATTTTCGTCTTAAATGTCCATGATGATTTTCTCGTTATAATTAACGATTTAAAAACCTTATGTTACGAAGATAAGAAAGCAGAATTCCTCCGTTACCCGTTCAAAACGGGATTTTCCCTAATCATCCTCTCCATGAAACACTCGTTTTCATACTGTGCTCTACATACATTTGCATCTTATTGTATTATGATTATCTTCCATAATTGAAATACACACCAGAGGCTGGATTTTACTTATTTTCACTTTAAATTAATTTATTTCGGAATTTGATTTAATTCAATCCACCCTGATATATATATACCGGGTGAGGCATTTAAAACAGTTTTTTTTTTTGAATATCCGGAAAACTACAAAGTTGCTCGTCTCGAAGGGAGACATCCAATGATACCATACTCGACCCCTGCCCCCACCCCCTGGGGCGGGAGGGGGGTCAACTTTGAAATCTTAAATAGGAACCCCCATTTCTTATTCCATATTCTGATTCTCCGTGAAAAAATACGTAAATTTTGTATTGAACATTTTTTTCGTTGCGTGATAGATGGCGCTGTAATCGACAAAAATCAAAATGGTTCACAAACATTTGAAAAATGAGGCATTTAAAAATGTTTTTTCTGAATATCTGGAAAACTACAAATCGGATTTTGAAAAAGTTGCAATAAAAGTTGTTTGTCTCGAAGGGAGACATCCAATGATACCACTCTCGACCTCCTGCCCCCACCCTCCTGGGGCGGAAGGGGGTCAACTTTGAAATCTTAAATAGGAACCCCCATTTTTTATTCCATATTCTGATTCTCCGTGAAAAAATACGTAACTTTTGTATTGAACATTTTTTTCGTTTCGTGATAGGTGGCGCTGTAATCGACAAAAAATTGTTACAAACAGTTGAAAAATATCCCAGAAATATGCATCATATTAAGAAAATTAAAGTAAATAGTTTTGATATATCTGCAAATGCTATCAAATGACACCATAGTTGACTACCGGAACGCTATCTCAGTTATTCTGAAAGGTGGTTATTCTAAAATCTGTAATGAGAAACTGTAATGAACTCAATCAAGTAAAACACTTGATTCTCCAGAACATAATTCATTACTTTGCCCAAATTTTTGGTGTAATTTCTGTTACCGATGTAGGTGAAATTTACTTCAGTTGGACTACGTGGACGTAGTATCTATTAATTTGTTACCTTTGGTTTGCTGATTCAATGTGAGTCCTCTTGCCTCTCACTAAGGAGGTGCTTGTTTCAGGCAGGGGCAGATCCAGGGGGGGGGGGGGCGATTGCCTCCCCCAGAAGAGGAAACTTTCTTATTATATATATATATATATATAAAACTCATCCCAAAGTTTGGAGCCCTTAAAAGTAGCAGTATGACAACCCACCGCCCCCCAGAAGTCGGTCCTGGATCCGCCCCTGGTTTCAGGTAAGTCCCCTTGAGTTTCAATTTGGTGTTTCTTTTAGTTGAGCCTCTTGCATCCTACCATTCGGGTGCTTGTTTTGGGGTTGTCTCTTTGCCTCTCACATATCTTCATTGTTTACTGAACAAACGTTCGAAATGGTCCCCCTTTTCTGCAATACACATTGCAAGTAGGGATGGGCACGAGTTGAGCTTTAACTCGACTCGAGTTGAATTCGAGTCGAGTCAAAGGTAACTTTCTCGAGTCGAGTTCCAAGCCGAGTCACTGTTTTGAGCTCGAGTTTCGAGTCGAGTCGAGTTTGATAAATGACTCGCACGTTGAGCTCTTTTAAACTCGTTTTTAAATCATGACCTGTTTAGATTGGAAAGCGAAAGTCATGAGAAATGTAAGCAGTAATGTCGAATACTTTTAATATTTCTCACGACAGAGGTACATCTCGTGGGGTACGTTTAGTGTATGTCATCTCGTCTCGAAAACGAGACAACAATAGATTTTTATAACGAGACAGCCTCAAATGTCGTGAGCGCCAATATAAGTATATACTGTAATTCTTACCGTCTAGGCTGAGACCTTCACGGTTGACTTTTTGAGCCCCAGAAGAAGCCCAATTCGTGCAGTGATGTCAACTTGCTCGGCTGGTTCAACGGAGCGAACAGCTCAAACCGGCTCGGTTGGGATGGAAAGCCGTCGGCTCGGTTCAATTGAGCCGGCTTGGTTGGGACGAGCCAGCGACTCGGCACAATTGAACCGATGGCTCGAGCCGGTTCCATTCGGATCAGCCACCAGCTCGACTCATGTGAGCCATCGGCTCGAGCCAGCTCCGTTAAAAGCAGCCCATCGACTCGGTTCGACTCAGCTTAACTGAGCCTATGGCTGAGCCGGCTCGCTTGAGTGAGCTGTTGGCTCACTGTTCGGTTTGGCTTGATAGTGAATAAGCTATGAGCCGAGCCGCTCGAGCCGATGACAACCTTAAACCCGGACCGAGCAGTTTTGAACATGTTTGACCGGCGGATGTTCAATACAAAAGTTACGTATTTTTCCACGGAGAATCAGAATATGGAATAAAAAATGGGAGTTCCTATTTAAGATTTCAAAGTTGATCCCCCTCTCACCCCAGGGGGTGGGGGAAGGGGGTCGAATGTGGTATCATTGGATGTCCCCCTTCGAGACAAACAACTTTTATTGCAACTTTTTCAAAATCCGATTTGTAGTTTTCCAGATATTCAGAAAAACAGTTTTAAATGCCTCACCCGGTACATATATATATATATATATATATATATATCGTGGTAGTACCAATCTTAGATTTTATTTTCAAGTTAAATCTGATTCTCATTTTTAGTTTATGAAATAAGAAAATACGGAAACAAATTCACTTGTAAATAACTATATCTGATAACTATAACTATATTAGATCACGATGTAAATTCTATTATACAAGCATATCTATGAATTTGTCTTATGCGCTTGTGACAGCTTTACTTAACATAACTGAACTCATCACGAAAAGGTGGCATAGACATACTTCTTTCTTTCTAAATTCCAAAATTTATTCTGAAACTTGTAAAACCCAAACTTAAAATACTTGTGTTACTGCACGTGGCTTTACGTCACACTCACGAGCTTTTAGATTATCAAGTTCAGCAGAGATCCTGATATAAAATAGTAGGTAATTTCAAGAAAGAGGTAGTGCAGTTTATCTGGGAGTTCATGCAGTTTAGGAAGTTCATGGAGTTAGTTCAGCAGTGGTACTCAGACATAAGATCTCTGTCCATTGTCGTCATGGAAAAAGTTTTGTATTCCTTTCAAAGTTTAACACCGCCGAAACAGTGTTCTTTATAACCAGTAAATGACTAGTAAAGAACTGCTAGTCATTAGAACTCTGTCTCCAAGGTAATAATTCACCACCAACAAGAAAATATCAGGGTCAGAGCTGAGCAGTAATCAAAAGCATGGAATTGGAAGATTCATCTTTATCAGAACTTACCAGGTATGTGTCAGAGAAATCTGTTTGTGCTAGGCTTTCCAAGTGCATAAGACAATTCACTAACAGACACATAAACTTACGCAAAATTAAACTCTGTTAAAACTGTTTTAAGTTTGATTTATGAGATTTAATTATTGTACCTCTCGTAACACACCCCAAATCAGAATCTAGAATTACAAATAATCTCATACTTTAACAATATTAAAACTTCCAAATACAGATATGAAACGTACTTACTATATCTAAGTATAAAATATAACCTCCTTACCTCAACAAATTAATCAAGCATCTCTGAGTCAAATCTTGGTTTTCTGACAAAGCAGTCGAACACTTTGGTAGAATAATTCTATAAATATCTTTAGGACTGAAGGGAGTTGCTCCTATTAGTAACGCAATTTCATGAACTTCTGTTTGTTGAAGCTCCTCTTCTATACCCTTTAATAAAGACATTTACTTATAAGACAAGTTCACTGTGTATAGAACATATATGTGTGTATACAAATACCTTTCTAGATTTTCTGCATAAGAAACAATCAATTACATTACTATATAAGAAAAGTAAGACGTACAAATACATCAGAAAAACTTTTAATGGTAAAGGTTGTTTGGGCATTTTAAAAAGCAACTCAATTTATTTGACTCGCGTGCAAAACTTAAAAACGAGATAAATAAAGTGACATAAAATATTGTGTAGTCGATGAAAATACAAAATAAAAAAAAAAAGAAACCAAATCTTTAAGTTTTACGTCCCACGGTCATGCCAGCTAGGCTAAAGGAGACGGTGATGATGAGAAATGAATGAAACGGTGGAATGAAGAAAATGGGAGAACCCCGAGAAAAACCACGCACACGGTGTTTGTTCACCACAAAGCTCACTTGGTGCGAGTTGGGATCGCACCCTATGCACCAGAAGTAAACACTCTACCATTGAGCCACCGCGGCCCCTCCATGGAAATAAAAAGCAAGGCAGCATGTTCTCAGAGGTCATCCATACTTGCACAGGGAAGAAGACGTTGCACAGTGTGACCGTAATACCGAATGGGTCCGCTTTCCCAACACGAAGCAGCTGAATGAAAGGAACGAGAAAGTGTGTGTCAAAGATCTATAAAGGTGCGTTGTTGTGGTGCCTGGAGACATCTGGATGACTTCAGTCGGCAAAGAAACGTTGGGGAACTAGAGAAATGTCGCTCAGAAGTTTGGTATTGAACACAACATTGTTTCATGTGTATGGGTACTGTTCCAAACCACAGCCAATGCTATGGTAAGGAGAGTTTGTGGTCAACTACAGCAGCGGACGACCACTACATCGTGCAACAGGCAAGAAAGGACGTCGAACACATTTATCAGGACTACAAGGCTCCCGAATCTCACGCCCTACAATGCATAACGGTGGTCTCTTTGCCCAAGAGCAATTATGTTGTGTTTCGTTGACATCCGCATGTGTTGGTGCTAAGAACATCAAGACTGGATTGAGGAGTGATTATTGGACGTACACTCATCTGGCGAGAGGAGAGAACAGGCAACGAACCCAGGAACATAATTGTTTTAGTAGTTCAGTTATTCTTGTGTGGAGAGGCGTTATGTTGCATGGACAAACAGAGCTCCAAATTTTTGAAAGCCAAAAACTCACCAGTTAACATTATTGTGACTCTATACTACCTCACCATGTGCGTCTAGTTGCAGTCGGCTCCGACTTTATTCTTATGGATGATAATGCGCGACAGTATCGAACAGCGCACGTCTCGCGCTCTCGGAACCCTTAGAATGAGAGGATATTCGGTGAATGGACTGGCTGTTCATCCCTCCGACTTGAATCCCATCGAGCGCATATGGGATGCAATAGAGAGACGTCTTACAGCACACCAGATACACCAAGAACCAACCAGCAGTTGTGAACAGCGCTGGTGAAGGAACGGAACTTCATTCCGCAACTATTACCAACCTTGTGAACAGAGCATACACCCTTATCCGTGGTGATCACAGCCTTCTAAGGACCATTCCACGCCTTCTGTAATGTCAGGGGAGCATCATGAGACGCAGCGCTTCCCGTATGTTAGTGCCTCTGTACAAGCGCCATTTTTAGTCCTCTAATCACGTGTTTCTTCCTGTATGATGCTGTTTCCTGCATCACACTGTAGCACTACTTTCTATGTACGGTCCACGTCTCACTGAGCTATCCATTTGGGAGTGACACAGCATGCGAAACTTACTTTCGACCGTAAGTATTGCACACCAGTGTATTTTACGAAATAGTTCAATATAAATAGAGTATAGGTTTAAATTCTCAAAATGAACATTGAAGTAGTAGTTAGTTACACTTCATCCAAATATTTATTCAATAATCTACATATAATGTTTATGTTTCACAATAATAAACTATACCCATATATTCACAGACGGTAAAATCAGACAACGTTCAATTCATTATCAAAACTTTTTGTTTTCTGTTCTTAGTTATAGTTTGATGCTTTCGTTTACTGAATCCATCATATATATTAACATGTACACGCACCTACTCTTCCGAGACACAGCGTTTTAACAATTTTTATATTAAAAAATTATATTTATCTGTATATTATCAATTTGCATACTATTTTTATCATCAATTTGCATAATAGTTCATGCAGGATCGGATACCAATTTAAATAGTAGGTCCTGTATCACATAGCTTCCGTGCTGAGAAGGAACGTTCCAATGATGCTGTCAATATTTCCCTATCCTTGTTGCATATATTCTTACTGTTGTAATACTACTTTAAATTTGACGTATTTCTGACTCTTCAAATGCAGTATGGGCCTTAATTTGAGAAACATTGACTAACAAAATGGTCTTTGGGCTTTGTTTCAAATAGATTTAAAATGGAAATTTATAATAGGTTGACTACATTGATCTTTCAATATTGCTAACACGGCATGTTCATATGCGATGGACTGGAAAATTCCATCTTGAATAGTACTCAATACGTTTTCAAATGCACAAATAGACACAAGCATTTATTACTGAAATCATATGTCAGTTAGTTTTTATATTTTACTTCTACCACGTCTGACAGTATCGCTTCTTATGAGTCGGTAAAAACATTGTTCAGTAATCTAGATGTTTTAAGTTGCTGTTTAGACGGATGCAGCGCTAAACTTACCACAGGTAATGTGTTGTTTGTGTGCGTGTGAGAAAAAGAGAGAATGTAAAATAATAAAAAGTTCTTACCAAATAGAGAATATAAGATTTTCTCGTTTTCAACCAATTTTAAAGAAAAATTCTCGCATTTCCGCCACTGCAGAATTTCACGTTAACTGGCAAGACTGATCCTACCCGTAATCATACGGGCTGGATTTACCAAAACAAGTTAAAACCTACCCTAATTCTAGTTTAATACTAGTAATAAGTACACTCAATTTAAAATTCCTTTTTGGTTATTATCACACTAAAATAAAAACTCGTTAATTCGCACGCGTGGTACTCCGAACAGCTTCCAGTCATTGTCTGCACATACGTACTGTACTTTTAGATCAAAAAAGCAGGTCAAAAAAAACGATTAAAGACTTTTTCAAACGACTTTTGCTTACATAAAGTTACTGTACTGTAGTATTTAAAGAACAATAACATAGGAATTTCGTTTTGTAGTAGGTCTTTCGTGTAATTTTTCAATTTATTGTACGTACATACTATCAGTAAATTTATGTACTTATTTTAAGCTTGTTTCGGGCGGATTTTTAAGCATGCCTTACTAAGCCGAACATTTTGATAATCCGAACAGCTCGAGCAAACAAATATTAGGATTAACAAGGTTAAACTGTACTAAGAGTTGAATTTTCTTTTGTGGATTAGTTGCATTTTCCACGATGAAAAAAAAAAAAAAAAAATGAAAGCAACTAAAGATTACTAAATTATTATTTCTGTAATCCTTTACTAATATATAAGGATGGATCATTTTTATAGATCCACGGGAATATCTCGAAAACTACACACTGGATCAAAAGAAATTGTGAATGAAATTTGTTCGTCTCGAAGAAGGTCATCCAATGATATTAAACTTGACCACTCCTCTCGCCTCTTTGGGCTGGAACTGGGGGCAACTTTGAAATCTTAAACAATACTTAGTTTTTATTGCAGATTCAAATTCTCCAGAAACAATTAGGTTGGAGAGTAGGAAGTCAACCTTGAAATCTTTATTGAGAACTCTTATATTTTATTGCAGATTTGAATTCTCTAAAACAAGCATCCCTAAAGTGAAACGCGAGAGGACTCACTTAAAACAATCACTCCAGAGGGATCAGAAAACTACTACGCACACGTTGTTGCTTTTGAGCAGCGCTAAAAGTACTCTAATTATTTCGACTTAAGTCAATTTAATGTGATCTTTTTCCAAAGAATCCACATCCGCAATAAAAAATAAAGAGTTCCCAATAAAGATGTGAAACTTGATTTCCGATTAGATCTGACGAAGATATCTATATGTGTACCAAAATCAATGGCCCTAAGTGACCGATTTTTATGCAAAAATCCGATGATTGACGCACACACACACATTATTTAACATATTACGTATAGATTGATTTAAGAAATATCAGTTGTTGTTTACACCATTCATATTATATCTGGACATCATATAATAAGTATTTCTCGTGTATGACATTATTTTTATTTTACTTAATGAATAGTAATAGTAATAATAATAAAATTAATAATCGCTTACCTTGAAGATATCGTCCATCAATTTAATTGCCACAGAAGCTTGTTTTTGAAATTTCAAATTTTGTTGTGACTTTTTCACTCTTGCTGAATGAGTTTCCTATAATCGATATAAAAATAATAAATAAAGAGTCAAAATCAAATAAATAACAAATATGTACACAATATCCAACGAAAAGAATACGTTTCTATACATGAAATGTATACCTATTGAAAACAGGGTTGGCAACGGATAGTTAAAAAAAAAAAAAAACTTTTTACGAGTCGATTCAACCATTTAAAAATCCACCAAGTATTCTTTTCTTCTTCTTTTTTCTATTTTTGTTCTTCAAAGATTTTTTCAAATGAGAACAATTCATAGAATGGCATAATACTGAAAACTATTGGATTTTAGAACGCATGTAAAGACTTATTATTATGAAGACCTCTGTCCCTTTCTGTAGGAACTCAGATAACAATAAGGTTATTATTTTTCTTTTCTTTTCTTTCTTTCTTTTTAGTTTAGCGTCCCTTTCAGCAGCAAGCCTATATGACACGGGATCTACTGATTAACGTGGAATCCGAACCACATTGCTCCCGCCGGGAATCGAACCCGGGTCATCCATGCCAAAGGTTTGTGCGCTAACCGGTTAGCTACGAAGGAGCTCAGGTTATTTTTTTATTTGATTTTGGGGTATTGCACCGAAATTTATACGTTTTATCTCAATTTGGTTGCACGAACATTTTTAAAAATTCACATATATTGGTACATTTTTCAATGGTATGATTAGAAATATTAGATTTCATTCCGAATGCTTACGGTGGCCATATTTCCAATATGGAGTGTAGCAACTCATGAGAAAATCAGGATGCACGCGAAATACAATATCTCAGAAATGAAAAGGGATACTGATATGGTACAAATACCAGTGGAAAAGTTAAGAAGTTTAATGCAGCACTAAAAACTTTTTACCACCTCAATTTCAAATGCCTCAAATAATACCAGTCATAAAGGAGCATCAGCCATATTACCATTTTTAAGCCCCGAAAATTCAGGGAAGGAGTTGAGCCAAAAAGTCCTATATAGACCATGCAATGTACAGATGGACGAAATAGAATATCGTAGAAATGAATAATGGCCACAAACGGAATGTTGCCAATGTTTGCACTTTAATATCTCTGGTAGGAAAAGTACGAAAATTCGGAAACTTACGTTCAATGACTTTTAGTTCATAATGTACTTGGTAAAAAAGAGTTGACAAGTATGCAAATTGTAACGTTGGACAGATACGCATAAAATGATGTCAAGATGCAGGGCAATGGCATATATTTCTTTTAGGTACAACACGTACAATACGGGAAAATGGAACTGAATATGACTAGAACAGTAAAATACCATGTCACTAATAAAACACGAACAAGAAACAAGTTCTAACAAGCACGTATAACTAGTCTAATAACGTGCACGTCATTGCATGTCTGATTATGACATCACACTGCACGCATTTGGATGAAACAACACTATCTGGCAAGTTTGAACATCTCTACCGCTGAAACCAGCTCGTAGCAAGACCTGGGTTTAGGTGCGGTGTGTGATGAACAGTTGTGTGTTGGATATTGAGTATGTTAGATGGAGAATGGAGTGTTCTGTCGGACAGTATGTTCAAGAAGACTGTCATAACAATACATATGGGAAAGCGAATAGACATTTAACTCCAATGAGTGACAAGTGAGGCTGATCAAGAGATTTTACAATTAAGAGTAGACAAAACAACTCCAAAAAGTGTGTACGTATCACAAAAACAAGTTTCTTGTCGTTTACTTTTTATCATTATTATTTTTTACAAGTGTGTTACTATCCCCTTCAATACCCGAGAGGTCGGAAGAACGTGGGCAAAAAACGGCTGCGTGGGAATGAGTGATCATCTATAAAAAGAAGAAAAACCAACCGGTGGAACTTATTCCTTATAAGTTTTTTTTTTTTTTTTTTTTTTTTTTTTTTTTTTTTTTTTTTTTTGTCCAACGTACTACAAAGAAATATTTGTTTGTGCAGATGTAGATAATATGAAACCAGGAAGTGACCAAGAGCATATACCTGAAGAATCTAACCTAACAGAAGTAGATGAGGTGTGTTCTATATGAGGTAATATGTTACCAGTATCAAAACTAAAACTACTTAGTGTTGAAAAACAGAAGGGTATCACGTAAAAAGCATAAGAGAATAACAAACACAGTGCGAAGAAACTTGGAGCAATCGTTATCAGAAAGTGTGATTGTAGATGGAAAAGAGTAATAATAAAGTTTCGAATGGCAATCAGTATCTCCCCCAAACCTGTTGGCTGCTCCGGAGTCGGTACTGTGGCTTATAGTGAGCCCTTCTAAACGACCTCGTTTGTGTGTTACCCAATTTCGCTGACGCGCCTGCTCCATATCTACGCACACCCTCGCCATCGCTCTGGCTCCTGTCCTGACTAGGTTAGTATTTGTTCATTTTTAGTGGCCACCTACCCCTTACGTTCATGTTTTATGACACACACCCACACTGTATTTATACCCATGACCACATTACAGTTACAAATAACGGACCGCAATCACTACCAAGTGATTTGCGGGAGAAACTAAATAATACCCGAAGTTTCTTGTATATTTATTGCGAAAATTAAGTTTATGCTTGGCAATATTGGTTGAATATTATACGAACCTGATGATGGTTGTAGAACATCCAACCGAAACACTGCAAAGGGTAAATTAAACTTAAGCAGTAAACAGATAAAGACGAAGTCATGACTCCCCAGACGCACAACTAGCCATGGAAATCTAATTTCAAATTCCCCAGGAGTTGCAGAGCCGGAGCTAGCGGACACGCTAGTTGTACGTCTCACGAACATGTTATACAGGCTAACCCATCAGAGCTGAGAGTTGGTAAAAGGTGGGAAGAAACTATAACACCAAAAAATCCTCGTCACACGGTCTGGTATTGAACCAGGAGCCCTCGTAGTTACCGTCAGCGCTCTGAGATAATGTCCACGCTGTAATAACCAGTGACAAGAGGTTAGAGCGCAATTATCTGTCTCTACTACTTACGCTATATACGACAAAAGTCCTTCTTCCTTTATGCAGGACAAGGAAATTAGAGCTTAATTTCTATTTCTACATTATTACTTTAGCAAGACGCATGTGTACATAACTAATGGTAAGTACTTTAGGCAATTCATACATACATACATACATATATATATATATATATATATATATATATATATATATATATATATATATATATATATATGAATTGCCTAAAGTATTATAATGACAATTTTTGGCATTTAATTTCATAGTTAGGCTTATTAGAGATAAATATTAAGTAGTGAAAAGTTAGGAAAGGTTTTTAGGTACCTTAAGGACTTGAACCATTGAATGAATTGCTTAAAATAAATTCTTGCCTATTTTTTAAACTACCTTAGCGTTAATTTTTCCCTGTGAACAATAAACGGGATAATTTTAGAACTGGGGGGCAAACATATATATGTATGTATGTATGTTTACAGAAGAAATAAGTTGGGTTACAGGGTGTTTACTAAAATTCTAAAATTAAAATTTCGTGACCTTTTCTTTACCAAACCCTAACATCTCGTAACATTCTTAAGAGCAAATTTGGGTGTGAATTAAGCTAAATTTTTTATACTTGCGATAGAAGCATGCTTTGCCTGAGATTTGGAAGCGTCTGAAACCGACCATATATAATTTTGGTGGTGAATTTTGACGCTTTATAGAACAAAATTTTCTAGTTGTACTTATATTTGTACAGATTTAAAAATCGTGACCGAAAAGCTAAATTTCTTGACTTTCATGACCGATAGACACCCTGTGTTACCTAAGGGTAATTACTAAGTACTAACATAACGTAACCTAAACTAACCTAATCTAATCTAGCCTAAACCAAAAAAATATACAGAACATAGCAAGATAGCACGAATTTTAAGCAAAATATTCTGGCCCCCCAGTTCCAAAAGTATGTCCAATAAATTAAACCACTAAATTCTCCAAATCATGACTACCCTAAATTATACAACAGCATCCCTAAATATAACAAATTACCTTTTGTGATGAGTTATCAGTGCCATCTGACTGGGATTTATCATCTTGTTCGTGTGATAAATCAACTGCACGCTTCAAAAATTCATACGGATAAGGAATTTGTTGCTTTTGGTATATTACATACTTAATAATTTCAATGGCAAGTTTTGAGCAAATTTTATGACTTATGACACTTGGACATTTTACGTTCACTACAACTGGACAAGCATTACTAGCATTAATTTTCGATCTCGAAGCTCCAGAAACACTATTCATCCTCTAGGAAAATTAAAGCATCTATATTGACATAGAACAAAAATTTTGCATTTAGTGACCAGAGTAATATTTGTTTTTGCTGAAATACTTGTTTGGATGAAATTTTGTTCGCTAAACCACAATAATATGTACTTCTGTTATTCTATATTTGTATAACTACTGACAATTTTGTCCTTTTTCTTCATAAAATATAATTTAAAAAAAAAATAATGTTAAAAGTTAATCACAAACTTGCCACATACACAAATCTGAACATTGAAATGCGCCGCTTTTCAATGTTGCTAACTCGTATACGAAACAAATTACAAAACATATTACTCTTCTACAGAATATTTGGTGTTACTTTAATTCAATTTCGTACTTTTTCTATTTACCTTCTTTTCTAAAATTGTTCATCTTGGTTATTTTCTTTTACTTTCTTATAACTTCTTTTGCGACGAAAATAACATCTCCTTCTTATATATTGTGAAATTCTTTAGAAGTTTAATATGATGGAGACTTGGAAGTACTTGCAGAACTCAGTAGCAGAAACACAATATGTAGAACTCATTCAGTTACACTTTTCGCAATTAAATTTGCGGCGTGCAAACTAACGCAATTAAAAGTAATAACATATGCTAACACCTCGATAAGGTATTTGTAGTTTATGACGGTATAAATTTGTAAAATTTACGGAATATGTTACTTGGTTTCACGACAGGGTTATACAAATAAGTACTAATCAAAATGTATCAAAATATTATACCTACCTCTCACGTGTATAATAGGGTAGAAATACGAAATAGAAAGTGTGCTCTTTATGACGCAGTACTCAGTAAATAAAACGCAATTACGTAAGTATTATTTGAAAACAGTGTAGAGAGTGAAGACATATTTGTCGCAAAACTGCCACACGCAAGGCATATGATTTTATGCCATATAAAATGTTTTCCAAGTATTGCAGTTTATGCATATACCACCGTTGCTGACGCTCATGCTTCCTACGGACACACCCTCCTGAGACCATGCCCTGACTCAGTTAGATAGCATTCTTGGATTTTAGTGGCGACTTAGCAGAAGTGGTTTGTGTATTTAAGTTAGCACAGATTGGTTTGTATATTTAAGTTGCAGGGCCGGCTTTAAGCCGATTGGACCGATTGCTCCCAATCAGGCCCAGAGCTAGTGCTGTCTACTCTACTCTCCAGTGTCATTTTAACAGTATATTAGGCCCCTGAGCAAACAAGTGTGTTGTGGTCCCTATGATTAAATTTTGCTCCTAATACATGTAATTATTAACATGCCATTCTGCTCGTGGGGCCCCCAACTCTGCAGAGACCCCGGCCAAGTGGCTATGATACCGGTAAGATGGCTCTGCTACTCTCGGTTGTCAACATCCATGGACTCCACAAGGTAGGGTATCGCCTCTCCCTAACAAGTAATTGAATACTTAGTTTGTGTTCAGTTTCCGGGCATAAGCAAATATTTTCTGCACTTAATATTGCAGTAGTTTCTTTCTATTTTTTTTTCTTTTTACGTTTACAGCTTCTGTTGTAAAAATATATATTATGTCCTGGAAGTGAGAGGATCTGAACACACATGCGAAGTTTGTCGACTTTTCCCGGCACACCCTGTATATGAATACGTAATAACGATATACACATAAGTTTGTAAATGATGCGTTTGAAATGTTTAGTATCACATACACGTATTTTTTCATGAAAATTTAGAATTTATCTTCATAAACACCTCCTCATCATTATCATAACAAAAAATCTGAGAGTGATACGAAAAAAACTTACTGCATTTTCATTTCCAGGACGTTTGGTTTAGTCTATTGACTTTCACACATTATTTAAGGGAATATTTTGATTGCTATCCATTTTGACTGCAAAATCCATATTAGACTTTTGAAAGGAAGTGAAAATTATATATATATTTGTGTATGTGTGCGTGTGTTCTATAGATCTTGGTGCAAATTAGTTGTAAACGTGAGACTCCGCAAAATGTTCCCAATCAGGTCCCGCACTTCCTAAGACCAGCCCTGTTAAGTTGATTCGTGTTTTATACACTGTAGTTGTTTTATACACAGCCGTATGTCCACATGTTGTATTTATACTCAGCTCTCCTAAATACAATCTGAGTCCCTTACTGCAACAACTAATTTAAGAAATTATTTCTTACTTGTTTCTGTGGCCCAAGTCAATTAACTGGGACTCTGCTGAAGCGAGAAGTACATTTGGACTCCGATTCAGATGTACAGGTTTGCATTCTCGATTGGTCTAATTTAGTGGGAACTACGCCTACGGCTAACGAGAAAATAAATCTTCAACCAGACTCAAATGAAACCATAGTAAAACGTCATATTTCCTCATTATTGCTTTCAACTCATAAGATCAAAGACAAGGCCAGATACTTCGCTGTTTCGTCCCCAGAGAACAATGGCTGGCTTACCGTCATCTTCTGTTGGTCTTCATCGAAGTTTTCGTATAGCTACATATCTACGGATAGGACTAGATATTTGCGTACCACACCGTTGTCATGCTTGAAATGATGCTCTTGTCATTAAGAGAGGTTTACATGGCTTATCATGCAAGAGCAGCGCATGTAGACAATCACGGCACCCAAGCGTGAACGATATCATTTTGAGAGCTCCCACACCTTCAGATGTCCCATCAGTACGAGAACCAAACGGATGCAGTCGTTCAGACGAAAAAAGATCAGATGTAATGATGGTGGTACCTTGGAAAAAAGGAAAAACTAGTTTGGGACTTCACCTGCACAGATACTTATGTTCCCTTCAATCTTCCACATTCGTCAACTCGCGCAGGTTTCGTAGCTGCTAGAAAGGAGATCGAAAAAAAGGAATAAATATATTAACCTCCTTGATAAATATTGGTTTGTTCCAATTGCCATAGCGTCATCCGTCACTCAAAAGGTACTATACTTGGGGTCAAGAAGGAGCTAATTTTATGAATACAATAGGCTATCGTATATCACTTATATCGGAAGATAAACGATCTACGTATATCCTTCCTTATTCGACGGATCAGTATCACCGTTCAACGGAGAACGTTTCAGTCATTTTGTGTACGTTATGGGGCGTTTACACTTGGTCGATTTAGTCGCACGGCTAAATCGACTCGCTGCATTTGCGACTAAATCGAAGCAACTAGACTGAATGAGATCGATGGATGTGTTCAATTGTTTCAACCGAAATTGAATGCTCCTTGTCGACTCGCTCTCCTCTGGTCGATTCGAAATCGACTGGCAATTTTAAAGATGTCCAAGCAAAAAGTAATTGGTACAATTTGCGGTGTTATAGCAGAAGAAAATAGAATCGACCACAAAAAATAGAACGCCTTTCAATTCAGTTGCTAGTCGATTAGTCGCTTTCGATCAGGGTGGAAAAAAATCATGATTTTTTCAAAAAAATCATTTTTGTTGATTTTTTTTTGATTTAAATCGATTTTTTTGATTTAAATCAAATCTTTTTTTTTTCGTATAATACAAGTCGCGAACTGAAGAAAAAACATTAGGAATTAGTATTAAATGTTAATTATGTCATTTAAGTGAAAGTATTGGGTTTTAATTTTGAATTAATTCCCAATCGTTAACCTATTTTAATACCAAACAGTTTCTTAAGTATTAAAGAAAAAGTACAGCAATGTATATCAACATGACACTTTTCTTTTCACGAAAGTTACTGATATTTGACAGGGGCATATTTTTAAACAATTGGGACTAGCTAGCGGCACGAAATACATATAAAATACGTAAATTTCGCCTAAAATTAACTAACTCACTCTATGACCTATGGAACCCGGAGGTTCAATGCCATGTTCACAAAAGATCACCACTAACTTCTATCCTTAGTCAACTGGATCCAGTTTGTACTTTGTATTCCTATTTCTGCGAGATGCAACTTAATATTGTCCTCACATCTGCGCTTAGGCCTTCCTAATGGTCGTTTTCCGATTGGACTTCCAGTTAAAACTGAAAGCGTTCCTACTTTCTTCCATTCTCGCTACATGTCCTGGCCACCTGAGCCTCCAAGATTTGATGACCCTAACAATATTTGGTGAATGGTATAAATTATGCAGTTCCTCATCATGAAGTTTTCGCCATTCCTCATTTCCGTTCCTTGTGGTTCCGAATATTCGTTTCAGGATTTTATTCTCAATTACTTTCAGTCTGCGTTCTTCCCTCAGCGTAAGCGACCATGTTTCACAACCATACAGCACAACAGGCATAATTATCGTTTTATATATTTTAAAGCTTCAAATTCCTCGACACAATTCACGACGATAAGAGATTTTGAACTGAATAATAACACGAATTCCCTGCAGGGATTCCAAAATAAAAAAATCAAGATGATCAGTTCCAGAAGAAGAAACACTTGTGATTGTTAAAAATATGCTTTATGTGACATGAAAAACAGTTCAAATGCGAGTTGTCCGTGCATTTAAGACATCTATACATAGCAGGTACGTTTTTATACTTTTCTGTTGGCTATTTTATTTCCTCTAACAATTTTTTCTACACAGGTGCGGCAAATTTTCTGCGATCACATCGCAGATCGCGGCATGTTCTGCAATGGGGTCAAGTATCCACTTTATCAAAAGTATTATTTGATATTTTAACGCATCCAAAATTTGTCGTATTACGATCCCGAGGAACTTCTATGTATTTAGTACATAAATTTCGCCCAAAATTTTAAAATTATTTTTTTTTTTGTTTCGGAGAGGGGATCGGACCCCTCTAAATACGCGCCTATTATCTGGAAACAAACAAATAGACGTGGACACAAAAGAGTTTTCATCTTAAATGTCCATGGTGATTTCCCCGTTGGAGTAGAAATTTTAAAACCCTGTGTTACAAAGAGAAGAAAGCAGGGTTCACCCGTTCCCGTTCAAACGGGATTTTCCCTGATCGTTCCCTACATGATACTCGTTTTCATACTGTGCTTACATACATTTGAGTCTCATTGTATTATGATTATTATCTTCCATAATCGAAATAACAGAAGAGAAACGGGATTTTACTTACTTTCACTTTAAATTAATTCATTTCGGAATTTGATTTAAATCAACGATTTTTATTTAAAAAATCAAGTGATTTAAATCTTGATTAAAATCGTGATTAAAGAAGAATCGAATATTAACGACTCGATTTAAAAAAAAAAAAAAAAAAACTTTCGAAGGCAGTAAGTGTGCATTCTTTGCTGACAAAAGTTCATGTTCCAATAAATTGGGTTAGCATGCGTAGGAGGAAGTATTTTCTATAAGGATTTTCCTTCCAGGGTTTTTTCGATAAAAATTCCTATTACATTCATGGTCATGTTGCTCAATATTGTAAAATTGTGTCGTCCGCTTGCAGTGTTGTCGAATATATTTTTGCCCTTGTACTAACACGGTAAGAAGGACTGTTGTACCGATGATAATAGTTGTAGTATAAGCTTATTTCTCTTAACTTTAAATGTTCAAATAAGAACCAATTGAAAATAATACTTCCATTGAAAGTATTTTAGCATGCTTTAGGAGTTTACTTTTTGTTCACGGTAAGCGGTGAAGAAAGACGAAACACTACAATGGAATGTAAAAGGCGGTACAGATCAGTAATAGATTAACAAGATTTTGAATATTTACATGTGAAACCTATTACGTGAAGGGAATACGATTAGAATTAGGATTAGAGAATATTACGAATAGTGCCGTGGTTTGTGTTAGAGATCGTAATTTTTCTGTTAAAATGAGTGTGCGCATATAAAAGGGTAGTGTATAGGATATTATATTTCAGTGTCGGATGAATTTTACAATGATGGAAATCATTATTTCATGTTTACAAGTGTATGGAAGCATTACAAAAGAAGTTAAAAGGAATGAATGCATATCAAAGATAACTGTGTAACATACCAATTTCGTCCACTGGCAAAATATTTCTGAACGATAAAGAAAACCTGTATTTTGTGTTCATAAATATAGAGTTAAAAGAAAATATGTTGTTTAGCAGAAGGGGTCCAGCTATTTTTTCTAAAAAAAAAAAAAGTGTTACAAATTCAGTAGTTTCTGTTCATATTAAGTTAGTTTATTTTAGATTATATTAGTCTAGGAGTCCAGTGTAATTTTCGAAAAAAATGATGGGTCTATTTCGCTTATTTCTATTAATACTAGGTTAGTTCAGATTAGTTTAGGTTAGTTTAAGTTAATTTAGTTTACTTTGTTAGATTTGGTTAGGCTATGTTAAACCTAAGTACTTGCATCTTCCATTTCTCCCTTAAATTTTGCATTTTTTACGTCCTTCTGGACCCCGTCTGCTAAACATTTACCATATGTTTAACAGAGGGGATCTAGAAGCATATAAAAAACACAAAATTTACAGGAGAAAGGGATGATGCAAGTACTTAGATGTAACATAACGTAATCAAATCTAACATAAACTAACCTAATATTAGTAGAAATAAGCGAAATCCTATCATTTTTTGGAAAATTATACTTTACCCCTACACTAACATAACATAAAGTAACCTAACCGAACCGAATCCAACCTCAAATAACCGTAGCTAACATAAACTAACCTAATATTAGTAGAAATAAGCGAAATGCTACCATTTTTTGGAAAACTATGCTTTACCCCTACACTAATATAACATAAACTAACTTAATACTTTACCAACGGGTTCAAACTAACTGGTTAATACTGTATTAACCTACGCTAATTTGACCTACGTAAATTATCGTACTAACCTAAGCTGCTCTGCTCTAATCTTTTTTTTTTTTTTTTTTTTTTGAATAATTGTTTCCATGGCATATCAGTGTGCATGCATCATATTGTCAATCTGTAGGCAATTATTTGCACATGTTGCATAAAAGCAGTGACTCGAAATAAGTGTTAAGGTGCAGATTACGAATACGGAACAGTTTTATTATTATTATTATTATTATTTTAGGGGTAAATCTATTAATTCACCGAACATGTCAGCCAGCTATGAATCAGCAGAGGAACACCATTAAGAGTTACAAGAAATATGCATTTCGATTTTTGAGAAGTTCATCTTCCGATCTAATAGTAAATATTTTGTCGTTCCACAGATGTCTCACTTCTCAGTTTAGAGTTAGAACCCAGACCGTACTGGACATATGTCACAATCTGTAAACCATAAATCAACAGACCAGGCTTGACATGTTCTGAAATCTTTTCTTCGATTGAGGTAGGCCGTATAAGAATATCCAGTGGACACGCAAGGGTCTAGTGCCTTTTTACAGTTTCGAATTACAAATTAAGTGCACGATAAAAATAAGTGTACCGAAGATTATTTATCTTGAATCATTATCATCCCGCTCTTACATGTGTTCTATTTATGTTTTCTTTTTCATTGTACTATATTTCCTGTCTACCAACTAGTTTTCTCTATTTTCCATCTCAATATCTTGAAATCATTTTCTATTCTATTCTGCAGGATTTATTTTAGTTTAACGTTCGATGTTGGTGTTCCGAGGCTAAGGGAGATGTGCTACAAAGTACTGTCAAATATTCTTATAGCACGGGAACACATTCTTGTAGCATGGTTAACTTCGGTCTGCAATACGCTTTTAGGAAATTTATAATTCATGAAATGAATTGAAACAGTTAATTATATATGAATGATGTTTATCCAAACGCAATGCAATTGTTTATCCAAAGTAAGTTCACGAAAATGTGAATGTATTCTGACAAATGTACAGATATGCATAGTATATTTACTTAAAGTTTATAATACAAAAAGTATTCAGAAGTGTACACACTGGTATTACCAGTTAGCAATATTTATAATTTGATATAATAAAACTTAACGGAGTTTTGAAGAACTACTGACAAGTAATCATGTAAAAATAAAACTAATAATATAAATAAGAAATATTAAAAAAAAACACCTGCGTAATAATAACGATTATCATCATACATATTCTGCAGGGACGTACGCAAGGAGTGAATTCTAGGTTTGGATCCCTCCCCCATCCCCCGAAAGCCAGACTTTTCTGTAAATTAGGCTAATTTTAGGGGTAATTTTACAAATTTTAATATAATTTATTTTATAGTGAAATTGGACCCCTCTTTAAATAAATTTCTGCATTCGTCTGTGTATTCTGCCATCTCTGACAAGCCATTTCCTGCAAATTATGAAGCTTCGATAAACCAAATCAGTGCTCAGATAAACGTTTCATCTTGACTTGGGAGTTATCTATGTTCCTATCGTTCATCAGTTGGTGTTTTCCCTCCTCTTCTTGTCCTTCCATCATATTTTCTATCAGGTACTTTCGTTAAGCAATGTTCTGACCAGTTTCTTTCTTTGTTTTCTTCTTTTTTTTTTCAAATCTACTTTCAACAATGGTTGTTGCTCTCTTACTAGTCCTAATATTTCCTCATTGATGTGCCATTCGACCAGCTAATTTTCTCAATTCTTTTCCACGTACACATACGCTAGCTTGTAACTGTTTGATTTATTTATTTAAATATTAGCTTTTTCGTAATGTTCAAGTTCCTGCTTCGTACAGTATACAACTACACGAAACATTCCGTGAGCCTTTCTCTTAGTTCTGTGTTCAGCCATCTACAAAATACGCTTTGCTTAAAAAAAAAAAAAAAATGTCATTCCGATTCTTGCTTTATTTCCCGTTTGCATTAATCTTCACTATCAGTACTATCTAGTTATTCAAATTCAACTCTGTCACTTATTTTATTTCTTGCTTTTGTAACTTTTGTCGTTGCTACAGCTCCCCTTTCTTTTCAGTCTTTTTTTTTTTTTTTTTTGGGTCAATTCATTCAATATCTTCGTGTTTTTTACAAGTTTTCTAATTTTATGTTCATTTTCGATCTATATTCCACAATGAAACCCATATCGAGACGATAAGGACTTATTTCTTGGCTCATCTAGTCTCGTTGACAACACTGATACAGGCTGTTACAAAAGTGTGGTACAATATTTTGGGAACACATTCCTAACATCAAAATAAGAAAAAAGTTCATGTGGACCTGTGCCGAATGGATAGTTTCGGAGTTATAGGGTGCCGAAAACGTGAAACAAGTGAATTTTGAAAGTTCATAACTCCACTGCTATGGGATCTATCGTAGTCGGGTCAAGACATCACTGAGGAACTAGTATGTAAACTATCCAAATATCCATGTTTAAGAATGCACCATTACATCACACCAATTTTTACAGAGGTAGGTCGAGAGTGATCAAGTACTCCCAAACAGCCTCTCTAAAAATAATTGTGCAAGTACCGAAGGTTTTGAAAGATGGATATTTGGATAGTTTACTTACTAGTTGCTTGGGAATGTCTTGACCTGAGTACAATCGGTCCTATAGTAGTGGAACTATGGATATTTAAAGTTTGTTTTCACGTTTTTCGCACCATATAACTACGAAACTGTAGTTCCGACCATAGGACCATGTAAACTTTTTTTCTTATTTTGATGTCTACAGTATTCCCAAAATTTTGTATGTGTGTATGTATATATATCACTTACAGTATCAGTCAATATACAAAAATTACATTGAGTTAGAATTGAATACAAAAAGATTACGAAATTGCAACCAAGGAATTATTAATAAGAGTCGTAAAGCTCAATAATCACCTCCTTCCCCAAAAGAAGTTACCTATTTCGAATTTGTTTTGCCAAATATCTCATATAAAATTGTCAACTCGCAAGACTCTGGGTGCATTTTCCTTTCACTCCTTTAACACGCCCCCAATTATAATAAAAAGGCACTTTGTCGTGTAGATTATAAAGCTTGAATTATAAGTGTATCTTGAAAAGAAAGAGTTTTTTTTTTTTTTTTTTTTTAATAGTTGGGCTATTGCTATTATTATTATTATCTGAATTTCCTATTCTTCGCACGGGATAATCTGTTCATGGAAAGTATTTGAGTTTCTTTTTCCTTAGGGTGCGCTATTTTAATGAAAGTATAATAATAATGATAAACATTAGTAATGTTGCTCCTCCCGGCATCGGAAGTGTCAGCAACACTGACAACTAATTATTGGACACTAACATCTGTCGCACTCGATTATTTTATGTTACCCCCGGCCTGCCTCCTACCCCTCACCTCCATGAGGTTGAGTGATGAATTTGGACTTAAACGCCATCGGGAGCGTCACTATTTCTCTCAGCCACCCCAAAAATAAGGACTGTACACTAATATCCTTGTTTTTCGATTTATTTTCACATGTTACTCCCTTTCCACCCCTCCCTATACTAATGATGTGATACAAAACATAGCTAGGCCGCAGCTGATTCATGTACTAAAAGTTATCGAATTTAGGACAGTGGTCTAGGAGGAGTTGGCCACCAAACATCGTTACATACCTTTTTATTTGTATCGTTAGTGCTTCCTAGTTCCTTAAAACGGAAATTCCTCCCCCCCCCAAAAAAAAAACCGCTGGAATGTGTGTCCCTAAGTTTTAATAAAGAGTGTATATTATCGAATTTCATCTTTCTAACATGACGGGTTCGTAAAATACTGTATTATTGACAATTTATTTTTAACCGCCTCTCTCCTTCGTAGGGTACACCCAACAGGAAAACAAATCTGATAGAAACCTTAGCTAGCCCATGATCCATTTATGTACCGAAAATCATCAAAATCGGTCCAGTGGTCTAGAAGGAGTTAGCTGTCAAACATTTTTACACTTCATAGATTACTTTTGGTATCTAGGACCTGGCAGAATATACACATAAATACTTGTGAACAGTTTTTACAATCAGAGGCTTTTCTCTTCCATTCACCTTGCTCTTAAAAATAGCAGGATATCTTCCTCCCCTTAAAACATTAGCGTTAATTTTTTCTTTTTTAGCTTTAGGGTGGATGGCCAGGTCAGAAATGAGTTCGAAAGATCCCTTCCCCTCAGAACGGAAACGCTAATAATGACGTCTATGGACAAGTCTGGCAACTGCTTGAACAGCGCGGGATTAATAAATTAATACCAGTATAGGATTGGATAAATTAAATATATTTTTTATCTTTTAATATCCTGTATTGTAATTTGAAGAAAATTTTCACAATGTTGCTTTTCAAAAATAATTTATGTGTATTAGAGAAAGAACCAAGGTTTTATCTGCATTCTGAGCTTGTTAAAATGTTTTGGTGGTTCCTTATGGGTTTGTGATAAATAAGTATTGTAATGTATCACGTGCTAGTGTTTGTAAACGATATCACCTGCTTCTGTTTGTAAACATCAACCACATGCATTTACGTTGAAGAGTATTACACCTCACGTGGGATTACTACAAGAAGCAGACGACAGACCACTAGCCCCACCTGCAAGTCACATGATGACATAGGAGCAGCACTCCCACCGCTGCCTAGAGTGCCTATATATTTGAGAGCATTCAGTGGACACGCACCAGCTCTTCGATTGGTCTCCCTTCCTCGTGCTTGCCTGGAACACTAGGAAAAACTCAACCTCAGAACCTATAGTCTGCTGCGGGTCTCTTGGCTTCCCTTCTATCTGGCTTAGCCTGCTTCGAGGCTCTATGACTTTTAACACCCTCACTGTTTGCCTGGAGCACTGGGGTTTCCTACGCCTCTCTACCTAGCTTGCCCGGAGCTTTGTAGAGATCCTGTCTTTGGCCGCACAGTCTTGGGCTACTTAATTTCTACCTCACAATTGAGAAAATTGTATTGAAGTATTTCTGTAAATACTGTCGTTATTAGAGGAATTTAAAAAAAATAATAAACCGATAGTGGGAGTCGATCTCGGACTCTGATTAACTCAACCTAGCTCTGCTACTCCTTCAAAGGGAAGAACTTTCACAATATTTCTATGACAACTCTACAATATGGCATGAGTAAGATCTCATGAAAGCGTAGTTTTCTCGTGGGATGAGTTTTCGAACGCCTGTTATATATATATATACATTAAATAAAATATATTAAATAATACTTTTGATAAAGTGGATACTTTCAAATATTTAGGATCGATATTAACAGACGAAAATCATATTCACGAAGAAATTAAATGTCGACTAAAAGCAAGAAATTCGTGTTACTGTTCGGTTCAAAATCTCTTGTCGTCGCGAATTCTGTCGAGGAATTGGAAACTTAAAATATATAAAACGATAATCATGCTTGTTATTCTATATGGTTGCGAAACATGGCCGCTTACTCTGAGGAAAGAACATAGACTTAAAGTATTTGAGAACAAGATCCTGAGACGAATATTCGGATCCAAGAGGAACGGGAATGGTGGAAACTTCATAACGAGGAACTACATAAATTATACGGTTTACCAAACATTGTTAGGGTCATCAAGTCTAGGAAGCTTAGGTGGGCAGGTCATGTAGCTAGAATGTAAGAAAGAAACTCTTTCGAAGTCTTGACTGGAAGACCCATCGGAAAACGACCATTAGGGAGACCTAGGCGCAGATGGGAGGATAATATTAAGATGGATCTCGCAGAGATAGGAATACAAAGTAGAAACTGGATCCAATTAGCTAAGGGTAGAAGTCAGTGGAGAGCTTTTGTGAACGCGGCATTGAACCTCCGGGTTCCATAGGCCATAGAGTTAGTTAGTTTATATGTATATTATATATTAAAATTTTGTAAATAACTGTTTTCGTAATAACTAAAGCATGACATGTAGTTAGATTTAAGAAGCAGGAATGCCCCATGCAATGCCCGTTAGTACAGTACCCCATATTATCTAGAACAGTGGTGTCCAATTATAATGGGCCTAAGGGCCATAGTCGTCTTCACTAGTAAGGTGGGGGCTGCACTTATTAATAATAATAATATTATTATGTGTTTGTGACAGGAAGTGGTGTATTTCTTTCGCATTATGGCTTGTAGGCAGAGTTCGAGGAAGAAAGGGTCACCTTTTTTAAGCTAGACCAGATGTATTGATTATTGAAGTAATCGTCCCTTTCAGTGACGATGCCTTGCGTATAGTTACATTAGCGACTGCAGTGTTTCCATGGATGCCTTCGTCTTTTTGTTGTACAGAAGCGTTAAATGGATGCCTTATTTCGAAAGAAGAGTGGAAACATTAAAAGAATGAATAAATATAAATGAAAATATTATCAGTAATAACAATCGTAAATCGTGAGAGGTTTGTGGGCCGCATGCGGCCCGCGGCCTGCCATTTGGGCAGCTCTGATCTAGAAGTATATTCTTAGGTCTCTTCTTTTACGTAGAAGTATATTCTCTAGAGAATAGAAAATTATATGAATATCCATTACACTATGAAATCTGGAGTAATTAAATAACAGCTTTTATCTGATGTTTTATACAATTATGCAATGGGAAATATACAGACGTGTTTTTGAATAATTTAATTTAAGAAATAAAATCTGAAGTGATCCATCCGAAGAAGAAAAATTGTTAATTTTCTCATAAAATCATTAAACACACATTTGAGAATCCATATATAGAAGTTCTTTCTGCACACATTTAACTCTTTACAAGGTCAGGTCTTATTTTCTACTTCGCGTTAAAGCTGAATTTCATATTAAATTATGTCATTTTTTACGGTACCAGTGTGTATTGCTAGGCTCTCGACAAATAGAACTTCGATCCCCATAAACAGAGTAGATGTTCTACCCTCTTATGCTACATGTGATAGGATTTTTTTTCCATTTGATTTGTTGATTTGAGTTTAGCATCCCTTACAGCACGGAGGCTATATGAGACGTGAACTACAGCTTAACGTGAGATCCGAACCACATGAGTTTCCGCCGTAAACCGTACGCAAGTCTTCCAATATTACACTATTAGTTGTAATAAGGTCGGCTTTTAGATTTATTGCTTAGTTTTCGAGCATTGATTGACAAAACATTTCTGATAATATATTGATAAAGCCAATACGTTAATCTCTGGATATTTTGAGTTAAGATTTGTATTTACTGTCAATTTTAAATTATTTCATTTTCACACAATAACAGAACAATACGAGGTGTTCGAAACGGTTCACACCATAGACAAAATTTCAGTATTTGTTCAATGCGCTCTCTGAATTTGACACATCTTTGAGGCGTAATCTGGAGTTGTTGAACACACGGAAGATATAATTTGGGCCAATTGCTTCGCACATGTCCTTGGTTCTTATGCGAAGATGAACCATATCGCGAATTCACCCTCACACAGCAGCGTTATTTCCACACGTTCGTCCTCACTACTACAACATTACTACAACAAAAGAAGAGCGCAAGTATATATATATATATATATATATATATATATACCATTTTTCTTATAGTGTGAGACTTTTCGGACATCCTGTACAATACTGGAATATATGTAGTAGCACTGAAAACCTTTGTAAGCAGTACTGAAAAATATAATATCTGGTCTTGCAGAAATTCCAATCTTGGTCTTTCGCCATATATTTAATCACAGAAAACTAGTTAAACCACTGATAGCTCAAGTGGATAAACCATCCAGTCAACAAGCGGAAGACTAGGCTTCGATTCCCTGCCAGACCAAGAATCAGATTTTTCCCTGTCCTTTTGTGGTGTAATAGTCATAAATCATTATCACAACATTTTGTTGATAATTAAATGACTGATAGATATTTTGGATTCAGGTCCCATGAGATGACCAGGCGTCCTCTAGTGTTTGTGGACAAGTTCTTTCTCCCAAGGAAGAGATTCTTTTCTAAGAAGATTGTGTATCCAAGAAAGGCAGTTGACGATGCCACACGGAAGATCAGAAACATTGGCGTTCTTGCTCACATCGATGCTGGTAAGTAAAAAAAATAATTATTATTATTATTTTATATGTAAAGAAGTGGAGGATTCGCTTGTTGTTTTGGTTAAATCCTAAAATGCCTGTTTTTCACCCGGGAAACATAGATTTATGGAAAATTTGTTGGAACCCCTTCCTTAAGCATACGTATTTTAATCGAATTGGAATTATAAAAGTCCAGCTCAATCCAAGTGATGACTATGTTCAGAAATTCATTTCAAACGGTGCAGTTTTCATTTATTTACGAAAAATTTAAACTCCTTCCGCATAGGATTCACATTTCAATTGAAGTATAATGATAAAAACCTAGTTCAACCAAACTGGTAATTACGTTCAGAAATTCATTTTATTGGTTGAACCGGTTCCTTAGTTTCGCTATATATATTGAATACAAAGTTGGAAATTAAAACACTATAGAAATTGCCCCGTTTCTCTCCCTTAGGAACAGAAATTTCGAAAACGCGGAAATACAAATCCAGTTAACGTTAATGAAAAAAGTTATTTACTGAGTTTCATATTTCTAACTTGAGGGGCTCCTGAGATGCAATATTTTTGGCATAAATTTTGAATTCCCCTTTTCACCCCTTAGAATACCCATTTTATATAAAATAGCATGATAAAAAAAAAAAAAGTTTGGTACTGTATTCAAAAATTCATTTCAAACGGTTCACCCGTTTTCCCGTGACGCGATCACAAATTAAGATCACTTTAATTGTTATTTACAGAGATATAATTAAATTAAGTGAATGAGAAAAATATGACAAGATCTGGTTTTGGATCCACAGTTTTCTCTTAGCGTGCCTTTTAGCTAACCATTAAGCTGTCCAATATTATGGACAGTGATATTGAAATGTCTAACGCACCAGCATGGTTATCTAGACTCTCAGTAAAATGACACATTCATCCTTAGTGCTATAACCCTATATATTCTATATTTTTTAGTATCTACTCCTGTAATCTTATACGTTGCATATGTCTTCCAGCACTATGTAAGTTTGAAGCTTGTATGTGCAATGTTGTCATATTAAACGCTGTTGCCAAGTGATGTAGAAATTCAACCCTCAGTCTTATCTGTTACTGTATGTCCTAAAGAATATATAATAAAATGTTTACAGTCTTAATGTTTGTTTTTATTAATGTAGTTGCTAATAATCCTATCCCAGTCCTTCCCTTTGTAGATTTTCTGTCCTAATATAATAAGCTTCAAGTAAGTTTCTTTCAATATTAGTAGAGAGCTCCTTCGTAACTAAGCGGTTAGCGTACGCGCCTTTGGCGTGGGATTAAATTCCCGGTGGGAGCCCATGTGGTTCGGATTCCACGTTAATCAGTAGGTCCCGTTTCATGTAGCCTCGCTGCTGAAAGGGACATTGAACTCCAAATCAAATCAACTCAATATTAGTAGAGGCCCATGCAACACTTTTACCTTTTGTACTAAATGTTCTTTTGCTTAATGGATGAGTCAATATTTGCCACATAACATAGCAAAATTCGAATACATAGGTAATAATAGTTTAGAGATAAAGAAGAAAGCATGTTCTCTAGTTAATTAAAACTAGCATCCATAGACATTATTGACATGTTTATAGCCATACCTATAAATTTCGCTATCTTATATTTCCAAAAAAAAAAAAAAAAAAAAAAAGGGCTTAAACTTAATAAACTGAATGACTTAGACATTTATGAATTAATCAAAATGTCAGAAGTATGTTTACTGAATAATTCTCTTTTCTTTTTTTTAAATTTGAGGACTGAATCTATTGGCAAAAAGACGCCTTTTCCATCTAAAGTTCCTTATTTCCAGTACTGGCTAAATCATTTCGAAACTGACATTTTAAGGAGCGTTCAAAAAGAAACGAGTTGAAGGCTCTAATATGCACACTGGTGATAGAATGGTAATATCCTTGCGTGTGTAACAAATAGACGTTCCGACAAGAGCACGGGAAGACAACCCGCCACTAGAGGGTCACGTATGCAAGCCACATGACTTATAAAGCCAGCTGAAGCAGACGCCAATCGTCCAGCACGATCATGTGCCCAGCGTTTCGCGTAAACATTGACCAACTTTCGCCAAGCGATCAAATCGAAACGACCACGCAAGTTCACTCGTGAGGTCATTTTGCTCCATGACAATGCCCGACCTCATACGGCCAACACAGTGAGGGAAGCCGTGCAGAAATTCAAGTGGGAAGTTCTCGATCATCCTACATACAGTCCAGATCTCTCTCCCTACGAATACGCCATTTATAGTCTCCTTAAAAAGACTGAGGGGCAAACGATTCACATCGGACGACAACTGGTTTGCAATGCAGCCCAGGGAATTCTACGAGACAGCCATTCACCGCCTTATGTCGCAGTGGGACAAGTGCCTCAACAGCCAGAGCCAATAGTTCTAACATACAGGTAAGAGTTTCTGTTCTTCGGCCTCCGGCTCGTTTCTTTTTGAACGCTCCTTATAGATAACCCTGAACTAAAATACATAAAATGTCGAGTGTGAGAAGAACGTATACACACTTTGAACTGTCATAGAAGATTTATTTTCCAATCTACAAGATTACATTTCAGAAAGAAAAGAACTTTGCTACGTTTCCTCAGCAGGTGGCAGCAAAATCGTTGGTCTAGCTGAACAACCTAGTTACTGGCAAGAGAGTAATATCAACATGGTGGACGGATATTTGAACTTGGAAAAGCAGAAACAGGTGTACTGACAGTTTAAGAATATTGCTGCGGTTCAGAGACAGTCGAGACATGATTATGGGACTAATTCACCTTCAAAGATAACAATTGAACGTCTACGAGATAAATCCGAGGTTCATGGAACAATGTGTGATGCGCAAGAAGTTCGATCAGAACAATGTCGCACGGCTACAGGTGCTGAATCCTCAGTTGCGGTAGTGGAACTTTTTAAGCCTTCACCACAAAAATCTTCAAGGCAGGAGTCACGTGAGAACAATGTAAGTATTAGTAATGTGTAACACACACTGAAGAAAGGTAAGGTGCTTGTGTATGTTTGCAGGGTTGGTGCAGCAGTAAAGTGACGGCGACCCAGATCGCAGGATCAATTTTGTAAGTGGGTTCAGGAGATGGTTAACGTGAACCGGAATTTATGGGTAGTGTTGTTGGATCGGATGAGCACAATTCAAACTTAATGCAACTGTCAATAGGTATAATAGTGTGTACTGAACTGAAAATAATCGACATATTACTGTAGAAAAGTGCAAATTTGCCTGGTGTAAATGTGTGGAATGGTTTGTCTCCTAGGTTGCTCATTGGAGCTGAGCCTTTCTGTTTTGACGGTATTGTAACTGGAGAAAAGTACTTAACAATGCTTGCTGATTCCACTTGCCCTGCCATTCGTGCAATGTACGGTAATGATATGTTATATTGCCAACAAGATGCACTGCCGCACTCTCATAAGGATGTGCGAAGGTAACTGGATCAAAATGTACCAGGCCGGTGAATAGGACGCAGGAGGTCAATCGAGTTTCCCACACACTCTCCAGACCTTACACCGATTTTTTCTTATGGAACACAGTAAAAGATGAGGTTTATGGTAAACCAAGTAACCTGGACATTCTTTGGAATGAAATTCGATTGTAGAAATCCCATTCGACACTTTGGTTCGAAGAACAGAAGCAGTCGTAACCCGTACTCAAACATGTATCAATGGTAAGGCCACCATTTTGAACATTTTCTTTAACAATCGTTTAGAACATTCAGTTTAACCAGAAAGTACACTTAGTTATTCCAGGAATTTAGCCGTGTAGGTGTGAAAATAAATTTTCTATGACAGTTCAAAGTGTGTATATATATATTTTTGACTCGCCCTGTATTTTCATTTCGCAGATACATTCAGGTTTACAAAAATAAACAATTGAGTTATCTTCTAAGGAAATTAGAGACAAGGATAAAATATACGATCGGAAAGTAAAGTAAGAATGTATTAATTTCTTAGCCAATACATTTTAGAAGAAATGCAATATATTTCAACCCAAAGTATACAGGAAGCTTTTAGCAATATATTCGTAAAAAGAACTTCGGGCACTCTTGATAGACCACAAACATATTTAATAGAGCTTTCAGATTGATTAGAGCTGCAGGAAGAATTGGATGTAAAACTAATAAAATATCAAATCTAAAGTCCTGTCACAATGGAAACATGAAAAAAAAAAAAAAAAAAAAAAACATTATATTTTCAAGACGTGGGAAATGGGTCTGAAAAATTCTTAGCTTCCCTTTTCCCTGGGTGTCATTTCCGTTGTGTCTACGGATATCGTACAAGTTATAGAAAATAGCTAAAAGGCACAAATTAAAGTTCGTTTTAAAGTTCCCAGAAAGTACATGGAAAGAATTTTAAGTCAATATGAAAATTATTTCGTGGACAAAAGCGGTCCAAGTAGCTTATATCAGGTGTTTTGCTCTCGTGATGCTTCCTATATTGGAATGACCAAAAGAAACATTGGCACTAGGGTAAAGGAACACAATAGAGAGTTGCACGAGAATAGGAAAGCTGTTTCAGTTTTATCGAAACATCTCCAAACAACAAAAATATTCAATACAAGAGGTAGAAGTGCTACATCGTAGTACTATTAACATTTCGAAGGAAGTATTTGAAGCGTATTATATTAAGAGGAAAAAAAATTCGCTTTTGAACACCGAAAAAGATAACAGTGAGAAGGACTTGGAAACGAGTACACACTACATTATTAAAAACAAGGATTAAGACTATAAATACTTTATTATATATTCTTTAGGACATACAGAAATTAAAGATTGAAAGTTGAATTTTTACGTCAGTTGGCAACAATGTAACAAGTTTGACACATGCACGTCAGTTAAAAATACAACATAGCTATACATAATGTTTAAGTTAACGTGTGTTTCAAAATTCAAGATCTCAAATGAATAGCGTGGTAACGGCCCGAAATAAGGTTGCCATATTTCTTCACTGTAAATACAGAATGCACATCGTAAGCAATCAAAAACTTGAAGCAGATTTCTAAACATACATACAATACGTAAATTATTTTGGTATTTAAAAATATATGAAGTTACCTTTTTAACAGTACATTTAATGATTTTGACCATTTTGATTAATAGATATTTCTTACTGTACAACTTTCATATAGGACAGGACAATAACTCGTGCATTAGGTTTGCCTTCAACTTAAAGAAATCGGAACATATCCTACCAGTGCTAAATAGAAACGATATTTTAACAATGTCGAGAAGAAGATACCTACGCTATAGTTGTCTGATATATAAAATCCTTAAAACTCAATCCCCACAATATTTATATTGTAAATTTACAAAGCGGTCACAAATTCACTCTCACGTTACGCGTAACAGTGAGAAATTCAATGTACAAAGACTTAAACTGAAGATAGTGCAAGGATCATTTTCTAGAGCAGGTCCGAGAGTATGGAATGCGATACCGAAAGCTCTCACGGAAATAGAGTCATTTAATTCATTTCGAAATTCATTAAAATCACATTTGATGAAATCCCAGCGACTAACCTCTGGCACTTACGACTTTACAGTTTTATGTAAGAACTTAGCTAAATCCAACAATATCGATACTTTTTATTGCATATGTGACCTGTTTATTTTCTTATTTATTCTTTTACTTGTATTTTTTTTTTTCGTTCTTTTTGATGTGTAATCTTTATTATTGTATTCTTTCGACAAATGTTAGGTGGTAGAGCAGCCATGGCTGAACCTCGCCCGCTTCAATAAAGACATTTTCATTCGTTCATTCAATAAAGTATAAAATACAAGACGTCTGGCAACCCTTATCTAGAAGAAAGTAGAACGTGGGAAGGTTCCACGGTGCGACAAGATATGGTTTCAGTGTCACGAAAGAGTTTTGTGTTTCGAGTTCTAAAACAGCTCAAGCGTGAACAGCTGTTCCTTTAATGACTTAAGCTATACCTGTTTTAGGTAGCAAACAGCTGCTTTATTTAGTTATGAAACTTTTTTTTATTTCCTGTGTTATGCATCGTATTATGTGTGCTATATTGCAGTATGTCCACACTATAAATAATATTGACGAATAGTTGCATAAAAATGGCCCACCTGCCTGTGTTTTTGCCCTTTAATAATCGGAAATTAAATGTAGACTTGTATGTTTATTTCCAAAATTCTGCCTTCAGCAGTATATATGTATAATGTAACATTATACGTGCATGTATATGTATATTGTATGTAATATAATGTATATGCTCGAAGAAGTGTTTTTGTGCGCCACCCGGTATATTCAGTAGATCACAAATCTTTCAGTGTTCATTTGTGTACATTATTTGCAGGAAAAACAACAACAACGGAAAGAATGCTTTACTATTCTGGCTTAATTCATAACATGGGTGAAGTTCACCATGGCAACACTGTAACGGACTACATGGAGCAAGAGAGGCTTCGAGGTAAATTGTCAATCACTTTTCATTTGTATTAGCTTGAACATTTTGGATGGCAGTAATGCTAAGTGGAATTTGAATGTAGGGGAGTTAAGAAAGAGTTTCAGTCGTCGTTCTTAGTGCCAATCCTTAATAAAGACTTTCTTCAACAGTTTTCTTCATTTTCTGTTAAGTATTCCATCGTGCTGTAACACTTAAATGAGGTGAAAGTTGTTTTCCTTTCATATCGCAGGGAAGAAGAATATTGAAAAGTAAAATATAAACGTAGATCCATATTTTTATTTCCCAGTATTAAGGGAGTTGTCCAAGTCTTATACACTTAAGTGAAAATACTCTTAATATTTAAATAATAGTTGTTAAATTCGGGAAGAGAAATTTTGAGCGCAAATTCATATTTTTTACCTGTAAAATGAGTGTTTGTTTTTTAGTTTTTAGAGCTATTGCAGCAATGTTTAAGCGTGACAAAAATTACAAGTAGGATTAACGTTAATGCAATTTAAATTTTTGATTAAGTTGCATTAACTGTTGTGCTGATAATACATTCTAAATTCTTATTGAGGTTAGTGCGTGGGTTTTCTCAGGGTACTCCCGTTTCCCCTACATTACCATTCCACCAATTCTTCCATCATCATTCACTTGTCTTAATCATCCGTCTGCCTTAGCGTAAACGGCGTAATCGTAGGACGTTAAACTGAAAGATTTCCTATCAAGGTTATCATACTTGATAGTGTATTGTCAGCAGTTTCATTCAAAAATTTAAGTTATATTAACGTTAAACCTCCCTTGCAATGTGTACTCAAACATATGATATTATGGCAACTGGTCATGGGAGCATAAGAGGTAAAAGATTGACTATATTCTGTAGAGTGCCTCTTCCAGAGTTAATGTGCTTTTATATATATATATATATATATATATATATATATATATATATATATATATATATGTTTTGCAGTAGTTTTTGTGTTTGGTCAGCTATATTTCTTATTATGGGGTGTATTACAGTGTAATATTAAATAATATACGCTAGTTCTTGCATTTCGGTTTTATTCGTTCATTGAGTGACTGAAGAAGAGAGGAGCGGGTCGTGAAAATATTTTCATTACATTATATATTCACTCACAAAATTAGTTACATTTTCAAGTTAGAATTATTCTTGTTATACGAGACATTATTCTTGTTATGCCATGATCATGTTAATGTTCATTTCACTTCAGGTATTACTATTACATCGGCTGCTGTGACATTCATGTGGAAGGGTCATCGCTTTAACTTGCTTGATACTCCTGGTCATATTGATTTCACAATGCAGGTGGAACAAACTCTTGGCGTAATGGATGGAGCCATAATTATACTGGACGGATCTGCTGGTAAGACTTTTATATACGTAGGTACTTGTAAATATATACAGTATATGTAAAGCGTTTTAAAAATTCCGGATTTTAAAACTTTATTTAAACAAGTTAACTACTGAATTTACTTCGGGAATTCACTATCGAACGAAAGAACAACTGTTTTTTCGTTTCGGCTACCTGTGTCAAAGCATCATTTTGTGCGAAGTTCATTAAGAATCCTTGAACCTTGATAGTGGCAATTCATTTCATTCGTAGTACGAAAATGTACAGGAAAATGTGAGTTGCCTGTGCAAGAGAAAATCAACTAGTTGCCAATCAACTTAGAGGAAAAGTAGAGAACATATGTGGGCATGTTTTATACCCAGCCCAGGGAAAGCAGCTATAGTTGCAACTTAAAAACTAAGTATGATAAAAGTAACAGTGTGAAGAATTCAGTGTTAGGTGTTAGCGTTTGTGATTTATGTCATGTCGTTTTTGTTAGTTGTGACGATCAGCGAATATTGATCACAGGTTTCAGAAAGTTTAGTTCACAGTTCCATGATATCATAACGATGATAACATAATAATAATAATAATAATAATAATAATAATAATAATAATAATAATAATAATAATGTTTAAATGTTTATTAGGGACAAACAGCTACAGCCACAAAGTGCCCCCAAGAAAGATTATACAAATATAGGGCATTTACATTTAAACATAACATAAAAATGAAACATGCAAAAAAAAAAAAAAAAAAAAAAAAAAAAAAAAAAAAAAAAAAAAAAAAGCAATGGGTATTACAGATGAACATACAATGAAAATCATAATGAAAAAACAAATAAACATAATTATCATCCCAAGTACATCTCAAACAAAGTACACCCAGTCATGAGACTAAAATAATAACATATAAGCATAATTTTCAAATCAATTGACACCTTAATTAAAGTACACTCACTCAAAAGACAAAGAATACAAAATAAGCATATGGCATGTAAAACTCATAACCAAGATAAAAAAAAAAAAAAGAAAAAAAAGAAGTGTAGTATCCAAAAAAGGAAGCAAGGATAAAAGAGAGAAAGATGATAGGAAAAGAGAAAGAAAGTTGAAAGAGAGAACAAGAAAAACAACGTAAAAAACCTAAAAAACAAAAAATCTCAAATACCACCTTACAAGTTAAGAAGAAAAAAAATTATATATCCTTTAGAATTTTAATTAATTGTGAACGGATTTTAACAAAATTACTTTGAAAGATATCTATAGCATAGTAATACTTATTGGCTGTATCTATAGTTTTATAAATTGAACATTTCAGGGTAGGAACATTCGAAACAAAAGGTACAAAATTTCTAACATTGCGATATGGAATTCTTATGGACCATAGACCATCAATAGAAAAGACACCTTGAAGAATATTATGAAAGAAACTTAAATCAAAAATACACCGCCTATCAGTCAGAGGTAACAAATAAAGCTCTTTAGATATACAAGACAGACTCATATATTTGAAGTTTTTAAACTTCCATCGTAACCAAGCCAAAAAATTGTTTCGAACAGATTCTATAGCATTTACAAAATACTTAGTTTCACTATTCCAAATAACAGTGCCGTACTCCAAATGGGATCGCACGTTGCAAATGTACAAAGTCTTACAGGTGTTGACATTCGAAAAATTACGGCATAGACATTTTAACATAGCTAAGTTCTTCCTAGCCTTAGAAGTTATTACCTGTAAATGCTTGTTGAATAATAACTTGTTATCTAAAATTATTCCTAAATCCTTGGCATAGGCTCCAAAATCGATTCTCTGCTTACCGACTGTGTAATTATACGAAAGAAGATCAGTTTTCCTTGAGAAAGTTATCCTTTAGTTTTGGTAATATTCAAAGGCAAAAAATTGTTTTCAGACCACTTGACCACTAATTCAATATTATCTTGTAGGGTTACTTGATCTTGAAAGTTTTTAATTTCTTTAAAAACTTTTATGTCATTGACATACATCAGATATCTACAATTTAACTTCTCAGGTAGATCATTTACATATAACAAAAACAACAACGAACCAAGATTAGAGCCTTGAGGCACACCAGATGTTATATTATGAATAGAAGACATATAGCCGTTATACCTTACTTTGAATTTTCTATTATTTAAGTACGAATTTAGCCACTTTATTATTTGATTGGATAATTTGTACTTATACAACTTACTTATTAATAAGTGATAAGGTAATTTGTCAAAAGCTTTGGCACAATCAAAGTAAATAACATCTGTCTGACCACCCGATCGAATAACAGAAAACAAACTATGAACAAAGCATGCCAAATTTGTAATAACTGATTTTTCATTTATAAACCCATGTTGATTTACGTCCAACTGATCACGTACAGCATTATACAAGTAGTTGTACATTATTTTTTCAAAAATTTTAGGAATAACATTCATTATAGAAATTGGTCTATAATCATTTATTTTGTCACCTTTAGTCTTAGGTATTGGTGTTACGGCTACAATTTTCCAGGCTTCAGGATAAATATTTTCATTTAAACTCCAATTGAACAAAGATGCTAACACTGGTGAGATTACCTCAGCTACACCTTTTATAATAAAAACAGGTATTCCATCTATACCTAACGCAGATTTAGTCTTTAAGGATTTAATAGCATCTCTTACATTTCTAGTTGTAATAGGATGTATTTTCGTTTCACAGAAAGTTTGTGATGATGTTGAATAATTATTTGTATTGCTAATATTTGAAAATGTCTGGTAGACTGATGCGAAGTACTCTGCAAATAAATCTGCCAACGACTCGCAGTCGGTAACCAAAGAATCATTTACTACAATTCCAGTTGCAGTGTTGTTTTTACCCTTAGATACATATCTCCAAAATTTCTCAGGATTGCTTTTTAATTGATTTTCCATTTTAATATAGTGAATACGTTTGTCATCTTTTAATTGAGTCTTAAAAGCCTTGCGGTAATTAGCAAATAATAAATAGTCTTCATGCTTTAGTGTAATTTTATACTTTTTGTGTGCTAAATTCTTTGCTTTTAATAAAGAAACAGATTTTATGGAGTACCAACAAGGATATTTAGATATTCTTGGCCTAGATTTCGGAATATTTGTTTCCATAGCTAATACAATTGCTTTTTTAAAATCGACAACAGCTTCATTTATATCTGGTTTTAACAAGATATTATACCAATCTATATTAGCCAGTTGTTGATATAATGCATAATAATCACCTCTAACAAATTGAAAACGGCCAGAAAACTTATTTATTTTGCAACCTTTAGGTAAAAACACAATGATTTTAATCGGATAATGAAAAGTATCAGGATAGAGCAGGAACTGAAGGTTCAACACACAGGTTAGTATTTTCCAAAAAAACAGACAATTGCTGAAACTTCAATTTGGAGTAATAATGTATTCCTGGAAGCTGTTCATTATTTAACGAATCAACTTTGGATATATTGAAATCTCCAAGAATCAGTATATCATTTTCCAAAGGATTCAACCTACTAGAAATATGGTTCAAATAATTTTCATAATTCACAGGGGAAAAAGTTGGTTGAAAATAAACACACGATATTAAGAGATTCTTTCCAGTATTACATTTTAGTTCAATCCACACACATTCACTTATAAGTTCAAGATCAGGCCTGCGATTCACCATGAAGTTTTTCCTTATTGCTATCAAAGATCCACCACCTTTTTGACATGACTCTTCACTATATAGTCTGTCGGCTCTAAAACATGTATAGGTGTCTGGGAAATAATCATAGTCTCTATGAATATCGGATAACCATGTTTCTGTTACTGCGATTATATCATATTCACAGTCAGAAATTGAAGAGAAAAAATCACTACTTTTAGTTCTAAGTCCACGAACATTTTGATACCAAATTTTAAGGTTTAGGTTCATCATGCTTAGTAGGAGAATTATGATTAGTAACTTCGCCATAATTCCGCAATCTACCATAGAAAGGACCTATGAGAATACATGTAGGCCACACTTTTAGGATCGTTTATTCGGGAAAAATATGATTCATTCACCTCTATATGAAAGGAAGAGTAAGAATTATATTTAGTCTTCAGTCTGGTACAAACCACTTCTTTCACATTGAGTTCCTTAACAATTCCTTCAACTTCTTCACTAGTAACTAACGGGTTAAGTCTTGTTACAAACATTTTTTTTTTCTTTCTTGATTTAGATACCAGGTTTGAATTACCTGAGCCACAGCCAACGGTGAGTTTCCTTGGTTCTCTCCGAGAATTTGAAATCGGCAATTTGTTAGCTCTCAGAGCTTGAAATGGTTTATTATTTTTGGATAGTACTTGAGACCAGAGTGAAGGTGTTGATTTAGAGGATATTTGCTCATCTTTTCCAGTTTCACTATTATCCGTTAGATGTGGGAAATGATTTTGATCATTGATATTAGGAATCGGTGTAAATTCTTGTTCAAAGTCCTGGTTAGAAGTTGAGATCTTACGGGTGTACACTTGTTCTCCAATCAACAAACCTCTCAACAAAGAGTTTTCTTTCCTCAAACTTACAAGTTCATTTTTAAGTTCAAAGAGTTCATGTAAAAGTTCACTCTTGATCTTGTTTACACTAAATTCAAGTAATTTTGTTATCATTTCAAAGTCCATAGAAGAACCCTTACAACAAGATAACTGGTCATCTTGTCTCTTTTCATTTTCAGAGATACGTATTTGCCTACCACTAGTTGAACTACCACAAACAAAAAAATCATCTTTTTGAACACGAGCACTACATTTAAATTCACTTAATTGGATATGTTCCTTTTTACTAATTTGTTCAAAACAAGCTGAGTCATATTTTCTCTGACAAGTATTACATTTAACAGTTTTCTGCTTTCCATATATACATTGATTACATTGTGGACAATCATCTGCTAGAGGTGCCATTTAATATAAACATAACAACACTAAATGAAAGGAAAAGAGAAAAAAAAAATAAAAACAATGAACGCACACACAGACGTACAAAAGACTCCAAACGGCCAAAAAGGAATCTGTTCACAAATTAAAAAAAAAAAAGAAATCAGCTTCTCGACCTGCCAGAGGATCTAAAATCACTGAAGACCTCACGACCCAACCTATTATTGTGAAGCTTAGGAACAGAGAAGATGGAAAGGTCCCTGCTTAGCCACCATAGAGCCCTGCTGCGAGATATTAATGCACCTCGACTTACTGCTCACGGTGTTTCCAGCCCCACCTCGTAGAAGGGATAGTTGCTCATTGATGATAATTGGCAAAAAAAAAAAAAAAAAAAAAAAAAAAAAAAAAAAAAAAAAAAAAAACTTAAAAGAAATGAGCAACCACGGGGCCAAAGGCCGATAATAATAATGATAATACCTAGTTCTACCTTGATGATATTGTGGTACAGATTCCATTCTAAATTTTAAGTCCCGTCTGATGTAGTGTTGGTAATGAAAATAATAACAATAGGTATTTACTTGTGCTTGTTTGTGTTATAAAGGGTCTGCTACTTAAAGTAACCCCGGAAAATGCTAGTTTAAAATAAATTCTAAAAGGTACAAGAGGATGTAAAACAAAACATTTACGTGTGATAGTAGTATATATATAAGAAATCAAATAAAATGAGGTTGTCACAGATGATGCTGGGATATATATCCTCCGTGCGCGTCTAAACACAACTGAACCTGACTTCCATGTTTATAAGCATGGCTGCAGAACCTCTAGTGTCATCGCTTGGATCTCGCGTTGGGTATTATCCTGTGCCTCTGTCCTGTTGGCAATCACCGAGTGTGAGTTCCTGACCATTTAACTGATTCACTGACCTCCCGGAAACCTTAATGATAGAACGTCCAAGCGTCCTAGTGGAAGGACATAGCGTCTTACAGACAGCACGCACAGAAATTGTGAAAATGTATAGTTTCTCGTACTGCTAGCAGGATGTAATTGAACTTCGATATAGTAGACATACATAACCTTTAGGTACAATTTCATGTCATTGTTCCTTCGTTATTAGCTTTGATGTCAAGTCTGTTGTTGAACAGTGAGTGAGTATACTTTATATCATATTTACTTTATAAATAATTGCAGTATATGTTATTATTTGTACTTAAATGTAATATATATCCGTTGCAGAGACATTGGTACTAGTATATTTTGAAAATGTAATGTGATGTTACTTATTTTTTTTTAACTCTTCTACTGGTAGTGTTACTGTATTGTAACTAATAAATACATTAAAAAAAAAAAAAAAAAAAAAAAAACTAAGAGTCATTTTATAACAGAATATAACACAATAGAATATTATAATCGTAACATATAATCATACTTCCATCCTGCTGGCACGATGCTTCTAGCGTACTAAAACAGGTACAATATCGTCTTACCGGAAGGACAAATGCTTGGACGTTCTATCATTAAAATATGTACAACAGTAAATGACTATTATAGGTGCTACCTTTGAATGGGACATCGTTAGTTTGCATATGTATATGAATGTCTCCCTACTAGACCCATAAATGTAAGGAACGTAAGTCATTCTATAAACCACTTTCGTTTCCCTTTTCAGGTGTAGAGGCTCAAACTTTAACTGTATGGCGACAGGCCAGTGATTACAGTATTCCTCGTCTTATCTACATAAACAAAATGGACAGAAACGATGCAAATATAAAGTTATGTTTGGACAGTATAAGATCAAAATTGGACGCAATTCCGTTTCTCGTTCAATTACCGATAAAAGATAGTAACCGACTAAGTGGTGTTGTGGATATTATTCGTTTAGAGAAACTTGTGTGGGACCAGCATGAAGGAAAACAGTTTAAAAGAAGTATTTTAAGTGAGGATGATGGTAGATTGTTCGAGGACTGTGTTGCAGCGAGGCGAACTCTTGTAGAGCAGTTGGCTGATGCTGATGATGTCGTAGCAGAGCAAATAATTCAAGAGGAAAGTCTTGATAAAATTCCGGCGGAAAACTTGGAATTGAGTTTAAGACGAGCAACGATAGAACAGGTACTCTCTGCAGCAACTAAATCGACGATGTTCCTATGGTAATTGTTTATTTTACTGCATCAATAATTGAGGCGTGCGGACGAACAACAGGACAAAAGTCAGCTTAAGTCAAGCTCGGATTTCGAGTGGAACATCAAGATTTAGGCTTCCACTATCGGGACTCAGGGTCTGTTTCCTCGAGAAACCGCCAGATAGTTAAGTGCAGCAAAGAGACACGTGCAGATTCATGAGTCTTTTAAATTGTCTTTCCTGCAAAACTTGCTCGATGGCGCTTTTCCCGTTGCACGGCCGCGCGCCTCAATTATTGTGACCAAATGTCTTAAGATTATTAACACAAAACATTATATATTCTAGAAGCTACTCTGGCTCTAAAATTCATCATATGTGTGATAGTGAATGCACCATCTATGATATATTCGCTAAAGCCTGTATTTGAGATATAGTCGCCAGTAAAAGTATGTAGTCACACACACACACACATATATATATATATATATATATATATATATATATATATATATATATATATATATATATATATATATATATATATATATATATATATATATGTTTTTTTCACCAGAATTTCAAAACAAATATACACTTTTTATGAATTTTAATGAATAGAATATTTGAGTAAAATAATGTTCAATACAGAGCAGTGTTTCTCAAACTGTGGTTCGGAGACCACAAAGTATCTTCGAGCTCCTCTTGTGGTACTCTTAGATTGAACATTAGTCCCAAAAGGATAGAAAAATAAAAATCAAGTGAATTTCATATCACAAAGTATAGCTCGGAATCTCAAACAACAATATAGATTATGCACACTAGTAGTTGTGTTAAAGCTTTTGTCCCTCTGTACATTCTAGATTAAGATCGTGCTTAATTAAAAGATCTAATTATTTACTTGTCCTAATAATAAAGAGCAAAACATGTTCATGTCCAGTATCATTATTATCCGTTTTCAAATAATTAAAATTAAAAGAGTGCAGTTAAGTCATCACAATATATTACTGTAGAAATATGCAAATATTAGGCCTAATGTCCTGGAGCCCGTTCCACCATTTAACTTTGCAACTTTTCACTTTTCACTTTGCACTTTGCAAAAATTGCAAAGTGCAAAGTTTTCGCGTTTCACCATTTTTCTGTGAATACTTTGCAATTTGATGAACCGGAAGTCCAAAATTGCAAAGTCTTTGCAATTGAATGCTGGAAAGCGAGAGCACACTTTTAGTTGTTGTTCTTAGTAAGCTCTTGTACGTGTTAGTTGGATTTGTGAAATTAGCAGATTCAAACAAAAATAATGGGGAAAAAAGAACTTCTCGAGAAAAAACTAGCATTGTTACATCTTGTAAGAGAAAAAAGAAGTGTCCTTTTTGGGTCATTTAAAGACAACAAATTGATCAAGCAAATGAAACAGGAAGCCTGGAAAGAGATTTTGGAGAAGGCCAAATCTCTTCAACTTGGAGGGGAGAATAGAGATTGGACATACGCCAGGGACAATTTGTTTGGACTGTGGAAAAGTCGTGCTCTGGTAAGTATCTATAGTTTTAATACAGATAAAATAATTTTATAAAGGTACCCGTAACTGGTCCACCACATTGGACTTTAGGGTAAAGTTTGGTTAGCGTACATTATAACTAGTGCTCCAAAGTTACATATAATGTGTCGAATATTAGTTCTATTTGATGCCATTGGACACAGCATACCGAGAACAGGAACACCGTTGTTTTTAAACTCTGAGAAAGAAAATAAACTTGTAATCCTTTTTAATCGTACATTTTTCTAATGTCAAAAAATAGTTTTGGCTCTTGTACTTTAAAAAGGGGCTCGAGGACTACGTGATTTAGAGTAACGTGACTCTAAAATTTTCATGGATCCTAACTCAACCCCTATTTATTTCAGCACAAAATTCTAACAAGCGTGGGTTCTATGTAGGTATCTGTATTTTCTAGGTAAATTTCATGAAAAACGATGACCCAAATCTTTTTGACTTTGGCTTTGTATTTCAAAACAATTTTATTTGGGGCTAGATGTAAAGTGGGCCAGTTATCTGTACCTTTATATTATTGGTGTTCTATTTTCATGGCAAGTCTTTACTTTGAGCAGAACTTCTCAATATAGTTTAGATCAGATGGAACTTGGGTTCTTTGCTTTAGTAATAATGAATTAGCTTTATGATGAATTAGAGTGTGCGTCTGAAGAAGCCAGAAATTAGTCTGGCGAAATTAGAGATATTTATTTATTTTAAGTAAACATTTTCTCACGACGACGAGATTGAAGTATTCTATTTCTATGCCTAATTAGAGTACAAGCACTAATTTTATCCTGAAGCTAACTAATTTCTAAAATTATCTTGAAGCTGACTAAGTTGTAATATTGTGATTACAACCCGCTATTATTTACGTTGCTAAAGGCATTTATTCCGATGTTGGTGGGTTGCCTTGTTTCGCACGAAAAATATATACTTAAAAAGTTAAAAAAAATTGAAAATCTTAGATTGAATAAGGTAAAACGTTCAGTTAGGTAAGGTTAGATTAAGATAGGTAAGGCTAGGTTCAGTTAGATTTTCGTATCAACCGTTTCGCCTACCAACTTCGGAACTTGACCCTTTCTAAATAATTCATTGTCAGGTGTTAGATCCAAGTTTCAAACAATGTGTATTCCTGTATATTTTAAGTAGCTATACTCAATCTTGCCATTCTAACGTTCAAATTTAATCTCTAATAGGCATTTCTAACTGCTAGCCTATCCTGTATGTAGGAGCAGATATAAGACTTCTGCATTAGTTATACTATGTATAGAACTGAACCTTTTTTTTTTTTTTTGGTGAGATAAATAAAAGTTTTATTCTAGAACAACAGAGATGTTTATTTCCCGTAGACCTTACTCAATTTCACGCTCACAAATTGAGTTCAAAACTAGATCAAGCTGAAGCCGCTTGATATTCATATTCGTTATCTCGAAAACCAACATTTTTAATGGTATTAAAATGAAAGGGGGTTATTTGACGTATAGGTACTGATATAATCTAGTTTCCCAAATCAATTGATGAGGCTTTTCTCTTTCATACAGGAACCCTGTTAAGTCAAAATTTACTTACCTCTTTTTTTAAAAAGTAAAACATTACTTTTGATAAAGTGGATACTTTCAAATATTTAGGATCAATATTAACAGACGAAAATCATATTCACGAAGAAATTAAATGTCGACTAAAAGCAGGGAATTCGTGTTACTATTCGGTTCAAAATCTCTTGTCGTCGCGAATTCTGTCGAGGAATTTGAAGCTTAAAATATATAAAACGATAATCATGCCTGTTGTTCTGTATGGTTGCGAAACATGGTCGCTTACTCTGAGGGAAGAACATAGACTGAAAGTATTTGAGAACAGGATCCTGAGAAGAATATTCGGACCCAAGAGGAACGAGAATGGGGAATGGCGGAAGCTTCATAACGAGGAACTACATAGTTTATACGGTTTACCCAACATTGTTAGGGTCAAGTCTAGGAGGCTTAGGTAGGCAGGTCATGTAGCTAGAATGGAAGAAAGTAGAAACGTTTTCAAAGTCTTGACTGGTAGACCCATAGGAAAACGACCATTAGGAAGACCTAGGCACAGATGGGAGGATAATATTAAGATGGATCTCGCAGAAATAGGAATACAAAGTAGAAACTGGATCCAATTAGCTAAGGATAGAAGTCAGTGGAGAGCCTTTGTGAACGCGGCACTGAACCTCCGGGTTCCATAGGCCATAGAGTTAGTTAGTTAGTTAGTTAGAACATTAATCAACAGGGCGGGCATGATTATCGTATCCTTTAAAAGATGGCGCCACCTATTGCGTGCATGTTTGAAGATATTTGTAATAAACTATTTATAACTATTTGTAAAATAGAAAATTTTACCGACCTAATAATCAATATGGCACTTGTAAAATTTCAGCTGTAGGAGGCTAAACGAGTTGAGATAAAACTACAAAAATGGCTATCACCACGGCATTCAACACTCTAGGATTAAAAAAAAAAAGTGAATGTAGAATATTGTTGTCTAGTGCACATAAAGAGATGTTTTTATAGAACTGTTAATCGAATTTCAAATAAAAAAATATTAAAATTGAGATTTTTAAATGCCTAAGGTTGTGAAACGAATAGTTAACCCCTTGGTTGGATGTATTAGTATTCCTTTTTCTCGTATTAGTATTCATTTTTATTTCCTCTTTATAAGTTTGGACACTAGCAAGTCTTCCTCTCAAATTCATCAACATTTTGTATTAAATTGTTTTGCAGTGTATTGAATGTTTCATAACCTCTTTTTCAGGCAAAACGGGACAACGCAAGGACAACTGGCCAGCAAGGGGGAGGAGGTGCCAAATTAGATCCTATGGATGAATATATCTTCCACATCTTGGAAAAAGAGAATGAACTAATCGATGGTCTGGGGTACCCGAATCGTATGCGGAACTTCAGCCAACTGAACCTCAAAGTCTGCTGGAAATTGAAGCAACGGCTAACGCCGACACTGGGGAAAACGTTCAGAGCGAATCCCTTGTCTCTGAAGCGGAACCCAGCGTTCCGCGTTCGGCTACTCGCAAGAACGTGTTAAAAAGGAACAGAAGTTTTGTTAGAATAACAGAAAGTTCTGTGTCAGAAAAGGAACGTTTAAAGTGTGAACTTCTCAGACTGGAAACTTATAATCAAAAATTAAAAGCCTTTAGACAGGAGAAGGAACTGAGTATACCACCCTCTGAATTTACGAAAGATCTTGCTGAACAAAGTACTTATTGTTCTATAGAATTTAACATACCGGAAATTTCAACTGGAATGTAGTTAAGGGTGCTATTAAAAACAACTTTCAGAATTTGTTATTGTTGTTATTTTGATGATGATGAGTAATAGTTAGGTTGTACGAGCTTGGCATAGCCGTAATAGATTTTTGTAACAGACTCAAACCGTGCATACCATTTCCAAATGTTACCAGTAGGAATAGGCAAACATTGCTGGTCCAGCTAATGGTCATGCTGCTTTCCCACAAACGAGGGCGTAATATAATTGAACCGGATTTTCTAGAAAGGGCGATCCGCAGAAACAGGACCTTTAGAGAAGCAACGAAACTTTTTTTTTTTTTTTTTTTTGCTTATAATTACACAACTGGTAATAATATTGTAATAGACATACTAAAAAATACACATCAATTAGATATTGTATTATCAGTTTTGTGTAACTATAGGCACAGAAGGAAAAAAAAAAAACTTTTTTTGATAGCTTTTCGTAAGCTTCTGTTTCTATGGATCGGTCTTTTTTAAGATTCATTTACATACACTTGGACATGTATATATTTTCAAGTTTTCGCTACTAGAGCTTCTTCAGAACGTAGAATAAAAAGTTCAAATAGAAGAGATTATGCAGAAGATATGTCCAGCTGGCACGCCAATAAGGTGCTGAAAAAACAGTTACAAAATACGTAATTTCCAGTTTAGGTGCAGCTTGGGTAAAAATAATGGAAATTCAAATTTATTTAAATGAGAATTGGCTGTTCAAAAGTTAGAATAATACCACTGATATGTGGATAAGATTCTCTAAGGTACACAGGAGATGAAATACCGTTGTTATTTACAAGCATATCTCTTAGTTTTATGCTTGGATCTTAATATCCATTAAAATTTAATAGTTAATTTTGGCCACTTCGCCTTCCAGATCACAGTCATGAATTGTTACACCCCTTCAATTTTGGCCACCATATTTTGCGTTTTTACCAGTAAAAGTCAAAGAAAGTACCATGCCTGTAAAAAAATGACTTGTCATCTCTACGGGTCACTATTTTGAAAATATGGCTTTTCTTATGGTACCACTCAAGTTGCCGGAAGTAGAAGAAACTTTGCACAATTGCTCCTTATTGGTTCAAGACAAAAAGACTTTGTGATGGATAATATCGCATTCAGGTACACTGTTACGGGGAAAATACTTCAAAGATGTATCCAATCTCCCTCCTATTCCCACACATGTTAGGTACTAAAAGCTATTAAGAAAAAAAGTGATATCCTGTTGCCAGGTGTGAACAGAGTTGGCAAAAAAAAAAAAAAAAAAAAAAAAAAAAAAAAAAAAAAAAACTGGTTTTTATGGTTTAAACCAGTTTTTTTTTTAAAAAAAAAACAAAACACTGGTGTTCCTGGTTTAAATAGATTCGCATTTTAACAATCTAAACAACATTTTACTAATATATGTAAATGAGGAAGAAGTGGATGTGATGCCAGCTTTCTTTGCATCGTTCGCATTTTAGTTTCTACTTAAATGCCTATAAAGAATTATTACGCTTGCTCTACATATATATTTTCATTGTAGTAAATTTGTTCCGCAACATCAATCCAGAATTACTGAAAGTCAAACGAGGTTGTAAAAAATAGTATTCAGTTGTGATGTAAAGAAACTTATTAATCTGCATTCACATCTTGGCTATTGCAGTTTTTTTTTTTAATTGTCCTGGATTTGTATTGTAGGGTACTTATTCACATCTTGTATATACTCCAGTATGTTGACTGGAAAATTTCCCACTGCATATCCCAATTATATTTCTCCAGTTTCATTTAGGAATAGCTTTGTATGTTTACTTACTGAAACTGAGAGTAACAAAATTATGGCAGTGTAGGTTTGCGTCTTTCATCCTTAAACAATCCAATTGCTGCCAAACACTTTTGTTGATATTATTGAAATTAAATTTCCTGCTTTTATCGAATTTTTAATACCCAATAACTCACCACAGCGAAAGCCCCTTTATAACGAAATATGCTTACAGAGATTCTTCTAGAACCTCATTCTAACGTGCTTTTATTAACTACATTAACCTTTATTGCGTTTTCTTAAAAATAAGATGTCAAACACTTCATTCCTTGTAAACAATGCAAATTAGGACTCCCAGATTCCATACTTAACCCGAAACTACCTGAGCGTCAATTATGTACCAGTAAAATAAACATTAAAATGAAACAAAAATATAATTACAGCATAAATACTTCGTGTTTAATAACTATTTATAATTGTTACAAAATTTTTAATGATATACCAACGTGTTTACCAAATTTCAGCTTCATCACAGAACCGCCAGGTTTGTCTCAAAACTATCTTAAAAAAAAACCTAATAAGCAAAAAGTTCTCCTTTCTTCTGAAACCAAACCTAGCTTAAAATGAAGCATTTTTTGTAGTCACAGTTCAGGAAAAATAGCGCAGTAGGCTATTCAAACGATCAATTGCTGCTTGTTGGGGCAAGTCCTCCTCCTCGACCTCGGCAATTTCATCGTCATTCTCTTGCACGTTGTCTTCAATCAATATATCTTCTCTTCCAATGGTACAAGCAATATTATGAAATGTTGCACACGCTAGAACCACTTTGGCAGCCTTTTGTGGTGTCATTCTCAAATGATTTAGACAAGGGAACCGTTCCTTCAAAATCCCATAACTATTCTCAATGATCCGCCGTGTTCTTTTATGGGCCCTGTTAAAACGCTGTTCAATCACATCGTCTGGATTTCTGTGCAAGGGAGGAATAAGCCATTCTTTCAATCCATATGCACTATCGCCAAGTAACACCGCTCCGGAAAATGGCCTCCAACCTTCTTCAAAAAGACGACTTATCGCAGAGTAACGCAGCACTCGGGAATCGTGCACACTCCCTGGCCAATTAGCACTTGCACTATAAAACACAAAATTTGGACCACATATCATCGTAACATTTATTGAGTGCTTCCCGTGCCTGTCCACATATGTTTCTTCACGCTGAGGAGGAGCGTCTATATTAATTAGAGTTCCATCCACGCAGCCACAAACTGATGGAAACCCACCACTTCTAAGAAACTCCCTAGCTATATCCCCTTTATCCTGTGGCCACTTCACAATATTTGAGAACATAATGTCAATAATGGTATTCACTACGCTATTTACAATTCTACTAACAGTAGCTTTTCCCACATTATGCATTTGTCCTACACCATGCATTTGGGCACCATTACCAAGCCAGTGAAGACAGAGAAGGACTTGCTGTCGCGGTGTAAGTGCTATACTTTTCATCGTCCCTTTATCTAAAGCCGATCCAATGTATTGCAAAACAAATTCCACTTGCTTACTTGTTAAACGAAAACATTCTTTAAATTGGAACAAGTTCATACCACAAAAGTTAAATCTATCTTTATACGTTTTGTGCGGCATATCCTCATCAATACTTTCATCACTAGACGAATACGAGGGTCACTACGAAAGTTTTGAGATACGCATTGTTGTGGCGCGGTATTTGAATTCCAACAATTGCGTTCGCTAGTGGTATCCAGAGCGGAGAAGCGAAGCAAGTTTCAATTCGCCCCGCTTATCGGCGTGGCCGTATCGCCTTCACTTGTTTGTTAATGTGAGCAGTATTCGGCTGTCTAGAATGGAGCTCGAAAGGAAACATTTTCGGGCAATGATCCGTTACGATTTCAAAAGTGGTTTGAACGAGACACAAAGCCTTGACTGTTTGCAGGGGGCATTTGGGGACCTTGCTCCTTCCCGTGCTACAATTTTTCGGTGGTTTGGTGAATTCAGAAGAGGCCGGACATCGCTTAAAAAAGAAGAGAGAGCTGGACGTCCGGCAACAGCTGTGTCAGATGAAAACATTGCCGCTGTGGAACAAATGATTCGAGAAAATCCTCGAACAACTTTCAAGGACATTGAATCTACAGTGAACATTGGATCGTCAGCAGTAACAAAAATTCTTCATGATCATCTTCGGCTCAGGAAGGTTTCATCTCGTTGGGTGCCTCACACTTTGACTGAACAGCAGAAGCGCATGCGTGTGGAATGGTGTGAAGAAATGCTTGCAAGATTTGATGGAGGCAATTCTCGACGCGTCTCTGACATTGTTACTGGTGATGAGACTTGGATCTATCAATTTGACCCTGAAAATAAACGCCAGTCTACAGTTTGGATCTTTCTAGATGAAAATCCACCCACGAAAGTGAATCGACCGCGAAGTGTGGCGGAAGAAGATGGTCGCAACTTTCTTCTCCAAATCTGGCCATGTTGCAACTGTTCCACTTGAAGAACAAAGGACTGTTACTGATCAGTGGTACACCACTGTTTGCCTAACAAAAGTGTTCCAGAAGTTTCGGGAACGGCATCCAAGAACTGGATTGCGTGGGATCCTGCTTCATCATGACAACTCGTCCGCATACACGGTCAACATCACAATTCAGTTTTTAGAATCTACGTAGGTCAAACTTATGACTCATCCGCCGTATAGCCCTGACCTGGCCCCGTGTGATTTTTTCTGTTCCCCAGGATCAAAGATCGCATGCGTGGGAAGAGATTTTGCAGCCCTGAAGAAGCTGTAGTGGCTTACGAGAATGAACTTTCAACACTTAAAGAAAAAGCCTGGCAATACTGCTTCCAAAAGTAGTTTTCGGTGATGCAAAAGTGTGTACAGTGCAATGGTGAATACTTTGAGAAAATGTAAGTGTTAAATTGATTTTAAGTATGTAAGTTATTTCACATCTCAAAACTTTCGTAGTGACTCTCGTACAACCGTTCAAACCGAATCATTTTTTACCACTAAAAGACAACTACACCTTTTATGCAAAGTCAAATTTCACCTTGCAGAAAACGGCAAAACTTTGCAACATTTCGCTTTTCAATTTCAATAATATGGTAGAACAGAACCTCAAAAATTCTGCAAAGTCTTCGTAACTTTTCACTTTTCACTTTGCAGAATTAAACTTTCGTGGAACAGAAAGCTTACTGCAAAGTGTAAAGTGAAAAATGAAAAGTTGCAAAGTTAAATGGTGGAACGGGCCCCAGATCTTAATATGATTATGTGGCTGTTGTAATATTTTAAAATAAGTACATTGAAACAATACAGTTTTTAAGTTGGAATTAATTTTTCACAGCAACTTTAAATTTGCAAATTGCTTACACGCTAGCGACATCTATTGGCGTCAGGCAGACAGGTAGCGTTGGTTGCGGCACCCATTAGTTTCATTATATATTAAGTAGAATTAGTGTTACATATAGATGGACATGTTTCTCTATTATAAGTATAGATGAATACAATGAATAATATGATTACAATGTAATAAGGTGAAGATTATACAAATTATAATATCTTCTGTAGATGTGTTACTATAAGATATTCTTTGTTCATCTTATAGTATTACCAATATAAAATTAAGGAAATTTTAATTAACACTAAAATTACAAATTAAAACTAAATTAATAAACATTAATTTAATTTTAAAAATAAAAGTATACTGATGTTAACATATGCTCAAAACAAAAATAAAATAAATTTGTTTTAGAAGGGAACAAGAATTGAGTAGTATGTCAAACATTCTGGCTAGTAAAAGGTAGTACTGGCATTAAAAAGAAAATACGTTTGAAAAACTCTAGACACAGAACATTACGAAAAGTAAACAGTACAATTTACTTTGTTCAGAGAGATCGTTTTCTGTACGTTATCAAAAGCTTTACTCTATTTTATCAATTTATTTTAGTCATTGACATAAGAATATGTATGGCATGAGTACGTACATTTGCTGCTCACTGTACAATTGCAGTTTGTGTGTATATGATTAAGAACGAGTTGGAAGCACCAAAATGATGCCACGCACGAACTGGATAATTTACTGGTATTCTCATAATACGACACTGATTACATATTAAATTGGACGCTGAACTGTCAAGAATTCGCATCCAGGTCCAGATTTTTTTGTGTAATCATGTCGTTATATATATATATATATATATATATAAATAAAGCTTTTCAAAGGTATAAAAATAGGCACCATCGCAAATAGCTGTTTGAACAATATTGTTTCGATTTTACTGTCATTAAGACTGACTCAAATTACAGTTTCCAACGAACTGTCAGATGTAGACAGCTGAAAGTAATTCACTATTTCTTCCATAGGTGGCACTATATGCCGTGAATGGCTTGTATCTAGTGGCACGATATTTCATTTTCAGGCCAGAAACTTTTGGAAATACCCTCGTAAATATGTATATATATATATATATATATATATATATATATATATATATATATATGTTTTTCATGTGTGATTATACATGTAAGTATAGTTTCAACTGATTCCTCGACGTTATTGCAGAAAGGCGTTCCAGTCTTGTGTGGGAGTTCGTATCGTAATACCGGTGTTCAACCGTTGATGGATGCTGTGATATCCTATTTGCCTTCCCCTCTGGAACAGCAAGATCAGCTTTTCTCCTGCTTTGGGGACAATTTATGTGCAAGAGCATTTAAAGTCATTCATGATGAGCACAGAGGTCCTATAACTTTTCTAAGGATTTATTCTGGTAAATTAAATAAGGTAGGTAAAATTCAAATCTCATGCGTTTTTCTTTTATGTAGAATCTCCATGGAAAATGAGATTACACTTTATATATTCGTTTGCCAGAAACTTCAGAACGAATTGACCAATAGTTCTCAGTATTGTATAGACAAAGATCTTCTCTCTACGGGACGTAGAATTGAATACTGTGTGAACGGCATTAGAATATAGGATTATGAACACTCATTTTTTATTTTATTATTAATATTATTGTAAACAACAACAACAACTACTACAATAACAACTATTCTTTTTCATTTACTAAAAGTAAAGATGCCGGTAACTGGCGTTCACAGCGAAATAAAATACAATACTCTTTGTATTTATCAAAGAATTATATTTTAGATGGTTGGTTGAGTTGCAGGTTTAGCGATCCGTTCAACAGCGAGGTTATGTGAAACCCGGATTTATAGCTTAACGTTGAATCCAAACCACATGAACTCCCAGTAGGGAATCTAATCTGGATCTGCCGCACCGGAGACGCGTACGCTATTCATGTAGCCGCAAATGAGCTCTAATGATATTTAGGATTAGCATTTTTATCAAATCATGCACACTTTTGTGAATATGATATAGAAAACAGAACATATGCTATAGAAAACAGATTATTTCGAAGCAGGACGAGAGACTAGTATCAAAACTGCTTAGTTTTTTTTTCTTTCTTAAGTCGTTCTCTCCTCCTAAATGTGTCATTTTCGCTTAAGTAGGTTAAACTACCAGGAAGTAGAAAATAAAATTTTGATTAATTAACGCAAGCAAATGAGTCTTCCATCCAACTGAGTATTCAGAATATGGAATAACTTAATGAACACATTAATTTTGATTCCTTATCTCAAATAATACCATCTTACCTTTTAACTTTTTTTTTAATTGTTTTAGACGATGTCTCTCACATTGTGGGACTATTTAGAAAACGAGGCTTCCCATATTGCGGGGTTTTGCTTCATAGTATCTTCTTCACCTCTACACTAGAGACGCTTTTGCAGTAGGGTACAAGAAAATAAGCCCGTAAAATGAAAATGGAACGGAATACCTTGCTTTACGTTCTTCCACGGATATATCCTTTAGGCTAAAGGAAATTGCTAATTAATGCAAGTGAATGATTATGATAGAGTTGGTGGAATGAAAATGGAGGAAACGGAAGAGCAGTGAGAAAACCCACGGACACGATGTTGTCCACCACAAATTCACGTGGTCGGGGATCAAACCAAGGACTTCACCAGAGATGAGTGTTCAACCACTGAGCTACCGTGTCCCCAAACTAAACTCGTGTTAAACATTTAAGACTGGTTTTGAATGTGTGATTTTAAAGTAAAAGAGTCCCTAATCGTCTCCTTTTTCGCTGTTATTTTTTACAAGTTATAAAGGGTGTGGCTCATAAATTCATGCAATTTTTGAAATGCCCCCCATATATGTTCTAGTAAGTTGGCAACACTGAACGTTACACGGTTTACATCTGTTGTCTTTGTTATTAGTAGTCACGGAGCGCCGAATAGCGCATGATCGTCATCTGTTTTTTGCACGGGTAGGAATGGAGCACTTCACGACGAAACAGCGTGGTGTCAGTCTGAAAACTTACCACAAATGTGATGAATGTTGTGCAGAGACTGTTCGCAAACTCCGTGGAATGTTTGTCAGTGTCATCACAGTCGATTTGTTCGGTGCATTACGTTGACCAAACATTCCACGGAGTTTGCGAACAGTCTCTGCACAACATTCATCACATTTGTGTTAAGTTTTCAGATTGACACTACGCTGTTTCATTGTGAAGTGCTCCATTCCTACCCGTGCAAAAGACAGATGGCGATCATGCGCTATTCGGCGCTCCGTGACTACTAACAACAAAGACAACATTTCAAAAGTTGCGTGCCTTATGAGACACCCTTCATAATGTTTGAATTCAAATGTGTTTCAAAAATTTGTGTTTGCTGCTCTACATTTTATTGTATTATTGTAAGTTACAGTAATAAGAAAAAAAAAAGTGTTCTTGATATGAATACAATGGATGAGATCAATTAGTTTTATTTACTTATTTTTTTATTGTTTATTTTTTTTTGCAGAGTCAAAAGATGCATAATATCAAACAAAGTGTAAGTGAACAAATGCAGAAGTTGATGGTTGCCTACGCCGATGATTTCGAAGAAGTTCCCGAAGTTACTGTTGGTAATATTGCTGCTGTAACTGGGTTAAAGGTTTGACTTTTTCCTGTTATAGTACTTTTTTCATTGTTATTTTTATTTGTTCAATTGGAATTTATTTATTTAATTTATTCAGTTTAATAGTCAACAGTTGGAATGGGTTGACGTCTGTTCTCTGATTACATTTTTTTCCCTCCTAAAAAGGCCCTTACCACCGAGACATTCTCTTATTAACAGCACGTAAAGTTCTGCTTTGTTCATTTCATACTAACGTAAAGTGAAAAGAATTGACTTAACCATGAACCACACAGGAAGACTGAGTTATATTAAAATACTTTTAAACTTAAGTTTGGAATCACTTCAAAATAAGTAAACAAACTTAGATTGCTCAAGAAATGCAACTTTATAATTTAAAAAATACAAAACAGAGAAAAGTCATCTATAGTATAGTTACCAGCGAAAGTCATCCTCCCCTTCCTGTACATGTTCGTTTAACACCGAGAAAAAAAAAAAAACTGATTTTCTTCTATCCTCTTATCAGAATACACTTGATATCACAGTCCAGAACATTCTCATTTACTTGATTTTCCTTTTCCTTGTAGAAAACCGTAACTGGAGATTTATTAACATGTAGTCAGTCAGCTGTGTCGAATGCTAAGAAGAAATTGGCTCAAATGAAGAACTTATCAAATGAGGAAGTGGATAAAGCTTTCGGGATTGGAGTGAAAATACCTGACCCAGTGTTCTTCTGCTCAATCGAACCTCCATCTCAGGTATGTATGTCCTGCTATGTTAAAATCTGTTCACTTAATTCGTCAACGTATTACGTTTTTTTTTTTTTTTTCAGAATAATAATAATAATACGAGGCACATCCAGAAAGTAAGTTTCTCACGCGTCCCATAGCTAGGAAACCGTATGTTGCGCGAAGCGACTGCGTGTACGTGAGAGAGTAAGGTCCTAGCATGTCACATGCGCTAGCGGAACTTCCCTAGTGTTCTCAGTAGCGTCGTGGCAGTGGTTGAAGATGGACGTTCCTATTCCAGCTCCCGCCGCGTGTGAAGTGCAAGCAGTAATAAAGTTTTTGAATGCACAGGGCATAGCACCGATTGAAATCCGTCGTCAGCTGTATCGTTGCAAAAATGTCAGTGCTGACCCTGTGCGCCTTTCTTTGTGCTCTAGGGTCAGTTGCTTCAACACAAAACTTCTTGATCAAGAGACACTCCGTGACAGTGGTGTGCAATAAGGAGCGGAAAATCTGCAGGAACTGCTTGCTCATGCCGTTAGGCCCATGAACCTGGCACAGCTAACGATGGATTTCGATTGGTGCTATGCCCTGTGCATTCAAAAACTTTATTACTGCTCGCACTTCACACGCGGCGGGAGCTGGAATAGGAACGTCCATCTTCAACCACTGCCACGACGCTACTGAGAGCACTAGGGAAGTTCCGCTAGTGCATGTGTCATGCTAGGACCTTACTCTTTCACGTACACGCAGTTGCTTCGCGCAACATACGGTTTCCTAGCTATGGGACGCGTGGGAAACTTACTTTCTGGATGCGCCTCGTAAATAAAAATCAAAGTAACTGTTTCGTACGTACGCGGTGTTGTAAATAGTGTTAGATATGGTTTTTCATTGTTCACTTAACGGAAGCTTATAACATCACATGGGAAATATTCATGAACACTTAATGAACATTTTAGATGCGTGTTAATACAATTGATCCCATTCATTGTCTCTTCTCTAAATCCGTTTTTCTTATTTGTGGCTTGACAATGCTGCCAGTGAGAAGAGCGAAAATTCGAAGATTGATAACTATTCAAATTACTGTAACACTGTAGCAGAGAAGAGCAGGGCAAGTGCCTTTTTAGTTTATATTGTAATATTCTACAAATAGAATCAATAATGTACATGGAATGTAGCTCTTCACCTTTTATTGTAAAATGTGTAAAATTTTCATGCAAAGTGTTAATAAAATCTTTCTCTAAGTTTGTAATGAATTTAAATAGGTGTTTTCAGTGTTGAGTAGAAAGGACCTCCTTGGCACAAGATGCTGGCCGTAGCCCAATAAGCGGCCTTAGACGGAATCAGTTTCTCCTATCACAAAGCTATTAGAAGGAGGTAGGATAGAGTCCCCTTGCATAAAGCTGCCTCGGAGAAGTTAAGACTTCTCAGCCCAAAGCGGCCTCAGAAGTAGAGACTGCAGATGATTTTTATATGACCAACTTCACTAATCTTAATAATAAATAAATAAATAAACATAATTTATACAAAGTATATCTCTAAAACCATATTTGAATATTTTTTTGAAGTATAACTAAGTGTAAACTGACTGCCTTACAAGTTCACTGAAGCTTGTTCGTGACCCTATAAAGTGATCTATTAGAAGAGCAGATAGGTATCTACAGATAATACCGCTTTTTGGGCTGCTTTCGTGTATGTAAACTTTCCGTACATCTTTGATCCTGAACAAAATACTTCGATGTTGATGATAGTAAGGCGTTTCATTATTACGTTAATTTTGCCGTCCTCACTGGTGTAGTGACTAGCCCGCGCGTGCCTTTGAAGGACAGGTGCCTGGGTTCGATTTCCGTTGGGAGACCATTGAAATTTGACCACATTACGCTGATTCAGATTCCATCTTAAATTGTAAATACACGTCTTATGTAGCCTCTGCGCTGACACTAAACTCCAGTCTAACCGATAATTTAAAATCGACATTATTTTTACCAATATGGAAGTAAGCTATAAAAAACGAATATTCCTAATATTAATTTATTCTGAAACTAACTGAAATGCCTGTTCTTCTTACGGAGAAAATAAGCTTGTGGAAAATATTTGAACCTTCTTCTCCCCCCCCCCCTCCTCTAGGATGTGCATTTCAATGAAAGTGTTATAATAAAAATCTGTAATATCACTCCCTTTCCACACTCAGCCCTCACCCCGATACTGAACTTGAATTTAAACGGCATCGGGTAATTACTATTCATCTCAGCGACTACCGAAAACTATGAATTGGACATTAATATCAGTCGTTTTTGAATATTTTTACATGTCACCTCTTTCCACTCCACCCCGTACCCCTCCTGTTAATGGAGGGTGAATTTAGACTTATGCGATATCGAAAGTATCACTATTCATCTCAGCGATCCCGAAAACTATGGATTAGATACCAGTATTGGTCGGCTTTCCCTATTGGTGTAATGGCTAGGGTGTACACATAATCCTGGATTCGATTTCCGGTGGGAAGATAAAGTATAATTCATTTCACAGTTATTCATTTTCATTAATTAAACTAAAAGGCATAACTAAAAGTATAAATCATATTATTTCATTTTCACTATTATCGATTGGTTTTGATTATTTTTACATGTTACCTCTTTCCCACCCCGATGCTGTTGAGGGATGAATTTATACTTAAACACCATCTGAAGTCCTATATAGATTGTTTTCGATTAATTTTACTGTCACTCCCGTTTCATCCCCACCTCTCACTGTCTCTCACAATCACTGGTAATAATGTGATAAAAACCTAAGGTAGGCCAAGACCAACTCATGTACTAAAAATCATTAAAATTCAGTGCAGCAATCTAAAAAGAATAGGCCATCAAATTCTCTTCAATTTCATTTTCCTCTTAAAATGGAAATTAAAAAAAAAAAAAAAAAAAGGACATGTGGCTCCTTATTTTTAATGAGGAATATATATATATATATATATAAGAGAGAGAGAGAGAGAGAGTTTCTTCCTAACTTGAAGGGCTCTTGCGATACTAAATTTTTCGCATAAATTATGATTCCCCATTCCGCCTCCCCTTACAAATAAAAGGATCAAATGGATGAATCGATTTGCGGGATGAGACATTGTGCGCTAGATAGAGGATGTGAAAATATGTGTATGTGCAAAGTTATAGCGGCTGAGCGCCATAAGAAATGGAGGGGGTCAAAGTTGGTGGGAGAAGAGCTATGCTATATTATAGAAAAACATCAAATAAACTGTTGAATTGTAAAAATAGTAAAAGGTAGACAATGCAAACGGCGGTAGTTTCACATATTGGCCAAAAAAAGTAAAGTAGATCACGAACCTCCGCCACCATCTTGAAATCCGCCATTTGAAATCTGAGATATTTTTTGAAATGAAAAGGTGATATATCAGTTAGGGCAAGCATATTCTCAAAAAGATAATTATAAACTTAAGTGAACGTTATCTGTACTCATATGGAAGATTTAGGATCATCTTTATAGTTATTTATGAAAATCTAGGAGACTGATACTCGAATGTTGAAAGTTTGGATTATCACGAAAACACATGTAAGTTAAACATATCTTCAAGGCAAGAAAACTAACAGTGAAATTTAATATCCAAGTTGTGTATTATTACATTATTATTTATGACATTACTTCCAATTTGCTTCATATAATGCCGAAAGGAACTGTTCCGGTCTGAATGAACCGCTTCCGCTTGTTTGTTGTTTGAGCTTTTGGTCGAAAATAATGTGAAGTTTATATAACTACCGTTTGTTAAATGACATACTAATTTAGACCATAACACAATTCATAGATTGGAATGCAATTATCACGTACTGTACGTAGACCACATTTTTTTTACCACTTGCTATATTTTTCACTCAACTTTCTTTGTCCATCTTCGTAAGCAATAGCAACTTGGGACGAGCATAGCATGTGATATCTGGATGCTTTCGAATACAGCAATGAAATTGTAGTGGAAAATAAGTTATTGGGTGAAATGACTTTCTCGAGTATCTATCGTTTAGTATTATGTTTGATCAGTTTGTTTGAAATATGAAGCCTTCGATTATTGTGACAATGTTGGTTCGCGAGTTCGGAACTTGCAATGATGATCCATCGTCGGGGGAATGCCGTGTGTTTGAAAGAATTAAAAAGTTGTTGGAAGAAAATGAAACTGTAGTAAATTAGATACAAACATTGGTGACTTGGAACCGGATGAAGATGGTGATGATGTTGATAATAACGTTAATGATTTAGAAGAGCAAGGAAATGTTTTTAAATTAGAATCATCCATTGAAGTTGTAGAAGATAGTTGTTCGTAATAAAGCGACAGCTCCTCATAAATACCTTTCACGCCGTGAAAAAATTTTACTGTCAGTTTTCTTGGCTTGTAGATATGTTTAACTTACATGTGTTTTCGTGATAATCCGAACTTTTAACACACGAGAATCAGTCTCTTAGATTTTCATAAATAACGATAAAGATGATCCTAAATCTTCGAAATGAGTACAGATAACGTTCACTAAAGTTAATAATTGCCTTTTTGAGAACATGCTGACCCTAATTGATATATCATCTTTCCATTTCAAAAAATATCACAGATTTCAAGATGGCGGCGGAGGTTCGTGATCTACTTTCCCCATTCCCTTTTTTTTCTTTCTTTCCAATATGTGAAACTACCACCGTTTGTGGTGTCAATCTTTCACGATTTTTACAATTCAACAGTTTATTTGATGTATTTCTATAATATAGCATAGCTCTTCTCCCACCAACTTTGACCCCCTCCTTCTCCGTTTCTTATGGCGCTCAACCGCTATAACTTTGCACATATACATATTTTCACATCCTCTATCACGCGCACTATGTCTCATCCCACAACTCGATTCATCCATTTGGACCTTTTACTTGTTAGGATTTGCATATTAGTTCAAGTAAAATGATAAAATATATTACTAAAAGGAGGAAACAGCCGATTTAAACTTACTTTTACACACCAAATTCTTTGTAGGTGCGAATTCAATAACACATAAAGAGTGAAAAAGTGATTGGACCGGGACTCGAACTCCGGATCTCCAGCATACCATGCGATGCGTTAACCACTACGCCACCCAGTCCCCTTCCCAGAACAGCCAAACACTCTCACTCCTGTAGTCGATGCTCTCCACTCAGACTGCATGGCTTGTACCACAGTTTAGTTGCTTCGACTACAGGGGTGAGATAGTGTTTGGCTGTTCTAGGAAACGAACTGGGTGGCGTAGTGGTTAATGCATTGGCACGGTATGCCGGAGATCTCGGGTTTGAGTTTCAGTCCAGTCCACTGTTTTACTCTTTGTATGTTATTAAAATGATAAATAATAATAATAATAATAATAATAATAATAATAATAATAATAATAATAATAATAATAATTATAATAATTTAAAAAAAAACAGTTCAAGGTAGTTGATAACTATATCCAAGAAATTCTTCCCCTGGTCTAGTGGCTAATGTGTGTGCGTTTCGCGCACGTGATCGCGGGTTCGATTTCTGGAGGGAGAACACAAAAATTTAATCTCAATCTTTCATTTCCATTAAATTATCCGTCTCCTTTGGCCTAAAGGACATATCATTTGACATTAAATTAGAAATTTCATTTTTCAAATCTTAAAATTCATTTCAAACGGTTCATCCGTTTTTCTCTGATTCAATCACAAATAAGATTACTTTCTGTTTTATATATTAGATAAGTTGAAGCGTTTAATGTATTTCATTTTCTTGATGCTTTGTGATTGACACATATTTTAACTTATTTCAGGCGTATCAAAATGCACTAGAACAGTGTTTGGAAAAGCTCCAGAGAGAGGATCCCAGTTTACGTGTTACTTATAACGAGGATACCTGTCAGACAGTGCTTGCAGGTATGTCCATTATATTTATTTTTTGTATTGAATTATATTTGACTTCGTTGAGTTTTATTAAACAACATGAGAAGACAAACATATATGCTTCATTGGTAGTTAAAAACCGTACCTTTTTGCTGGTGTTCTAGATTTAGATTATGAAAAATTAACTAATTCTAGGTAGAAAGCAAGGGACAAAACATTATTATTGTGTTGTCACTACTGAAGCTTGTTGTTAACGACTTCTGGAAATTCAGTGGCTATTTGATTTGAAAGGAATCTCAGAAGTGATTACTCAAAGAACGGAGTTGACGTATATTTAACATACAGAGAATGTTAAATATTTGCAAGTTTTGTTCTTTGAGTGATTGTTCAAGTTCGCTGGAAACTAAAACAGCCTTAAAAGAAACTTGACAAACTGAGCTATAAAATTGAAGTTACATCTCAACACCCATTTCCACGAAAACACCCAAAAATCATGAAGTATTTCTTAAGTTCATGTCGTGCAAACTTCCAGCTACATTTCTAAAGACAACCAGAACCCATTAAACTTTTCATAAGTAGGATACATAACATCATCTTCGTGAAATACACAGTGCTTAACACTTTGAATAAATAGGTTTTTCCTTTTGGTCTGAATTAACCGAGAATCTAAGTACTTATGTAAAAAGAGACTTGGTATACATCATCAGGGTTCCCACCGACCTGGAAAATCTGGAAAAGTCAGGGAATTCAACTTACTCTTAAAATGTCGAAAAATCAAAGAATTTTATGAAAAGCAGAAAAATCCTGGAAAAGTCAAGGAATTTTAAATATGGATTTTTACTTCTCGAAACTTGTTTTACTTTCATTTTACTACAGCATGCATTAAATGCTTGAAAGAGATGGCGACTTTTGCAACTGGAGCCTGTGATTTAATATTTCCAGGGTTGGCAAAAACCATAGTTTTTATTTTTCTTTATTAGAAAAAAACTTTATTTGGTTTAAACCCGGTTTTTCTTGGTTTAAATAACTTGCTCTATGTATTTATATTACATATGGACAGAAATAAGTTTGTTTCGCCTTGGTGTTATTATGCAACAACGGGGTTATGCTTGAAGCGGTCACATAAGCTTAAAGCGGAATCCAAACCACTTCTCGGCTTACATCCGAGAGAAATTGTCTTCCATTTGAACTCGAAACCGGGACTAATTGACCATAAATGCGATGAGTCTGCCGAGTCATTCACAAAAGGCTCCTGATAAAAATACGTTGTACTGATTTTCAGGCCCGGACTGGCTACATCGAGGGCCCCTGGCGCTGATGACTGCTTGGGTCCCCCCAAACTGTTTGTAACGTCATTTTACATTTAAATTGTAAATCACTGTTAGCAAAATGTAATGAGCTAGTAACTTTCTATAATGATTCGTTTCCGTATTACCGCTAAAACCAGACTCACAACCAAAGTTTAAAATATTATATTTAAAATATAGTTTTCTTACACACCAAAGAAATCATACATACGTAAAATATAAATGTGATTCAACCAATGAATGGATTACAGTTACATAGCACAGGCTATATTTCCATAACTGCAAGTTTCAAAAAGGTAAGATACAGATTTTGTAGAAACACAAAACTGATCAAGAATCAATACAATATTAGAACATTAATCGTTTTCGCGTTAACAGTACTTATTTTAATAACTTCAGTTCATCGCTTGATTTGGCTATTTCATCAATCACCTGATCTTTGTCAATATTTGAAAACAAATCTCTTTCAACTGCAATAAGCATTAGAGGAGAGAGCATCTCATTGGTTATAGAGGACCTTAAGCGATTCTTCACAATTTTTAGTTTGGAAAAAACTTCCTCGCAAGTTACTTGCACACTGGGCAGAGTCATTTTATATTTTAATATTGAATACAAATTTGGAAAGAGACCTGACTGGGAAGAAAGCTCATACACAGTTTTGAATGCACACGATAAACATTTTGAGCACTTCTTCTTCTCTTGGCTGTGGTATTCATATAGAAGTTCATCACATTGTTCGGCGGTATCATCTTCACTGTTTTCATCATCTTCCTTTGCCTTTGAGGGGTTTTCAGTTTGTAGAAATGTGGAGTAATATATGGCAAACTACTTCACTTCCTGTATAAGTTTCGATCTACTGTATTTCATGGGTTCGCAGATTTTCTGAAACACATTTTCAGAAATTTCTTCGATGATTAGATAAAATCTCATCATATTTTTTGGGGTCTAACCAAGAGCAGTCAATCAAAATATTCTTGTTTGGAACAAATCTCTCAGAAATGCTGTTTATAGCCGAATCTAAAATATTGAAATATATTGTCTTCAATTTTAGAATCGGAGAAATCCACCTATTCAGAGAGTTCACCACTCAGTTTTTTTCTTTGTGGGATTCTTTTTTCTCGAAGAGAAATTTCTGTTTCTATTTTGACGTCATTGGTTTCAAAAAAAACTTTGAATTGATGTAATGTACTTTCCCAGTTTCTTTAGCAAGTTTTCAAAGTTGTCATCTTTTTTGCTTATATGACTCAACAACGTATTTACCAAATGACATGCTTTTGAGTAATCTAGTGTTTTGCTTTGTAGAAACCTGACACTGGTGACGTCACAAAAAAAAAAAAAAAGATCCAACAAAACAAATGCTATAATCAAATTTTCAAATTTTCTCCATTGCCAAATCAAATTTCCGGCTGTAAATTTAGTTTTGCAATTAAAATTTCCATTTATCAGTTCTAATAAAACTGAAAAGAAGTGTGCAAGCTTACTTGACTGAAATTCCTCTTGTTGTAAATCAAAATCAACAGTGGCTTTAAGGGCCTTATATTTGCTCCACCATCGTGTAATACCTATCTTCTGTAATCTGTACAATTTTTCTGACCCCACTTGACGCTTCTTTGTCTATGAATGGTTCAAGAAAGTTGCAGATTCCTCTACAAGACCAAACAAATTTTCTGCTTCAGGACTATTGATAGTTGAGTCAGCCACTACTAAATTTAAAACATGGCCCATACAATGAGTGTAAATGATATTAGGATTGTTAGCTTTCAGATGAGCCTGAAGACCCTTGTAACATCCATTCATATTTCCTGCACCATCGAAAGAGCAAGCAATAAGATTTGATATGGAAATTCCGTGTTTCAGGCTTTCCAATGCTCCTATATTTCCTATTTTTCCTATATATTTGCGTTTCTTCCTATAAACTATATTTCCTACATTTTAACGAAATCTCCTATATTTTTGTGGCATTGCTACTTCCACTTATGAAAATATCATCAGGAAATAAGGTGTGAATGGTTGGAGGGTCTTTTGTCTCCACAGTAGAGTGGTTTAATGGAGACTTCTGTGTTTCGTCCTTTCCTGCTCATTGTCGAAAGATAATTACACCAAACAATGTACAGTTAGCGCAAAAAGTATTCATACACCTACAAAATGGAACAAAAAATAAGCTAGTTTCGTCATATTCATTAAAAAGTTCTATAGAGTGATTTTAAAGACTTAATTTATTTAGATGTATCAATACTTTTTGCACTAACTGTAGGCAAATAATTGTAGAATATGTTACACATAGTCAAATCATTCCTTAAAAGCGCCAGCTGCAGAATGTTTACGTTTTAGATTTTATTTTACATTTCAGATAATTGTTCCAGGAAGGGTGCAATGGTATTTCTGCGTCTTCTCCGTACCGTTTTCAGCATTCCATTGTCGTTTCTGCATTTTCGATACTAAGAAACTCGTATAAAATTTTGCAACGAGATAATTACCCATTTAGATATATTTAGAGTGGAATGTATGTTCATATAACAATTGGTGTATATTTTTTTTTTTTTATTTCTACCTATTGGATAATTGAAATGTTCCTTTTTCACAGCTTCACGAAACCTCCTATATTTTTCGTCGTGATTTCCTATATTTTTTTTCATTATCATCGGAAAGCCTGATGTTTTTCCAGTTTACTTACGACTTCATTGTAAATGCCTTCTCCACTTGAATCCTGTATGGCACACAATTCCAGGAGTTTTTTTTTTTTTTTTTTTTTTTTTCATTTAGGTTTTCCCTGGAAAAACGTACCGAACACAAATAACTGTATAACCGCTTTCCGGGACCTGTCCTCCGCTGTCCTACCAATGAGTATTTTCAGGAGACCTGGACTTACCTGGGTAAGACATTGAAGGACATCTCTAAAAAGGGATTACAGAATTGTTCCCAAATTGACCGCCAGTCTCAATAACGAGATGAGCATTGGTACCGAGAGGTTCGGATGTCTCGTCTGGAAAACCTCACAGACGATCAGACGCTCATTCAGACCACAGCGTACACAAAAACTACTCATACATACAACAAAACACACTGGATTAAACGACACCATGCTTATTTATTAAAATACTATTAAAAAAATAACTGAGAGAAACAACCACAACACTCAACACTGAAGATATATATATAATTATTTTCACTAATAAGATCACACTTTGCTTTTTCACTACACTATAGCCCTTTATCACTTCTACATATCTGTATGGAAGATTACGATTGGGATTTCACTATAGATGCTTTTCTCACACCATTAATGCAGATGGGGGATTAGCACTGTAGGAGTAACATCGGGATGATTCCACGAAGTAGTATTGTTGCTGCTCCAAAAAAATCTTAGAGGTCGACATTAGTCTTCAGCAAAAATGTGTAGACAGTCACCTAAATGGAATGAAAATGTTGAAGGGCGCGTTTATAATTAATACGCACTAGGTATGTGAACCTGGGATTTCACTGATTGGGGCTAGCCATAACTAGGTCCTTGACTGGCTAATAACGTATGTCCCCTAACACAACATTATGCTTGATGCCCGATATAACGTACGTGGTTGCTGCCTCAAAATACGGAGTAACACTCCTCGAACTCAGAGATTCGAGATACGAGCTGCACTGATCGCTTGGTCAGTGTTGGCAGTTCATTCTCAAAAGCATTCAGGTTAAATCACCTGTATGTACATGCAAATCGAATATGAAAAAGAATTAACGTTAATTTTAGTCCACTGGCCACGACGCACAAGACATTGCGATAACTTGGGTGTGAGAACGTTTAAGTAACGAACTGGTAAAGCGATGTGGCTGTCGTCGTTCTGGCGCTCAGACACCTGGTGTGCAATATTTCCATAAATGATTGGAGAATACACTTGATTCAGTTCCAAATAACTATAGAACATAGTTCTTGCGTATTAATATGTAAGGAAGAAACACTGAGAACCTTTGTCGCTCACTAAAATATTCTCACCACAAAGCAACGTTATATATATATATATATATATATATATATATATATATATATGAGTGAACGATAAAATACCCCTTTGTCATGTTGCGTGGAAAGAAAAACAGTTCCCATCGAAGAAAGAACTTATTTGCGTCGCAAAATAAAATATAAATCGAAAAATAATTACTGTATGAAATATACAGAGCGTCCACAAAAAATACTTCTATAACCAGGGGACGATTATAACTGCTGTATGACTGAAATGTCTTGAGTACTGTCTGCCATCAAACTAAACCAAACACTCTCATTAAGATCTCCCAAAATAAAGTTTCTCCCCTGTGACGCAACATTTTTCACCATTTTATTAATAAATGTTTTGGACAAAAAGGTTAAAAGAGATCCTCTTCTCATCCGACACCTTTTTTATTTGCCACGCATTTCATGTTTATTCAAAGAAAACATTTTCTTTTTACTTTCCGCAGTGCATTTGTCAACATGAGATTTTAAAATGGCATTATATTCTTGTTAGTGAAAAAATATTTATGAATTTTATTTTGTTTGTTTATGTGTATTCGTGTCTACTGTTGTTCTCAGATGTTCGCTTTCTCGGGACCAAGGTGTGGTTAAGTATATCACCAGTTTAACCAGCTACAAGTCTATGTGGCCATCACAGAAGAATAGCTCGCAACCGGGGATGCACTCACTCGCTCCATAGTCATGGGAGAAAGGATCAAACTCAGAAGACCTGCCCTACAAGTGTATTATCTAAATGAAGTTTGCGCAACGGAAAAAAAAATATAAATAAACTCGAAATTTGGAAAGTAAATAAAAAAAAATCTCAGGATACGTGACATTCACTGATGGGTTCCCCGTAATGTTTCACTCATATCATTTTCCCTTCGATGATTCATTTATCGGATTGATAGGAAGACGCACTATTGATCTCGACTAAATCATGTTTTACTATAAAAATTTCTACTCTACTGTATCTCTGTTATATGGAATAAAACATAATTGTCAACCTGAAGCTTTACTTGTTTCACCGAAGCTTTATACAAACTGTTTACATTTAGTTTAGGGGCACAACAATACATCGCATTACACTTTAAAGAATCATTTTACCGTGCGTGTCACAATTCGTGACCAACCATTTTTAAAATATTACATGCACACATACTCTCATAACTTTCAATTTTATTTCACATATTCCCAATATTTATTACTTTATTAATAGTCACTTATTTTCGTCTATAACAAGGAAAGTGCCTCTTACTGGCATTCATATCTTTCATTTTTAAAAAAAAAATCTTATGTTTTAGCTGTTCACAGCAGCTACAATTACTAGGCACCCTTTTCCTATATTTATTCATTTCTTGCCTACACATTTTATTACAAAAATACACATGAAATCACTAAATCCTTAACCTACACTAACCTAAGACACATTCACACTACACACTCACACCAACAAATTTGTTTTATAACGTAAAAACGCTTTGGTTGGCAGTCCAGGCCACATTTCTTTTAATGGGATTTTGTTACTAAAAGAAAATTTATATGAATGTTCGCACGGTGTAGGAAACCAATTGCCCCTATCGGAAACTTATGACAAAACGACCCATCGTGCTTCTTTTATCAAAGTACAGCTTCGGTTTCTTTCTCATACTTTACGGATACGTTAAGGTTAAAAAAAACTTTTAAAAGAGAATAAAATATATTGAATATATGTTCTATACCGGAGAACGTCATTCCTATCCTATTTGTTTAGCTTGGTTCTAATGTACAGCCAAATGATGCATAGCCAAATAAAAAAAAGAAAATCACAACAATAATAAAGAATACTGCATATAGCCTTTCACAAGATTTTTGCTTTCTTTGAATAACAGGAATTTTGATGGTCACTCTAAATGAAAATTTTACACTCGCATGTATATTCCGTCAGTATTTGCTCTACCTTTTATTCCCCCCCCTTTATAGATAAGCCTAAGCCGTCACATATTGTCTCAGTAATTGTATAGATCCTACGGGAAAGGAATTTACGAAGACATAGTTATATTATTATGTTTCACTAAACACCATATTCCAACGGTATAACTTGGTGAATTTCGAGGTTAAAAAGAAAATATTCATAAATCCAGGCTACCAAGTTACTTCGCTTGAAACCACTTTAGAAATAAAGTAAATCTTACTTACAGTTCGGATGAGTTTGTATGCAAGCAGAATCCAATGTTGTCCTTACAAGTACCCGTTCCTGTTAACCATTCTTATTTATTTTTGTGATGGATTTCATAGTTCCAGAAGAAACAACTATCACTCACATCCTTTATAATATACAGTCCAACCTGAACCAGTTAAAGGCTATTAACTATCACGGTTCTTCCAAAAAATCAGGATCCAATAATATAGAAATCAGATTTCGTCCATAGTGCATACAGACAACTTACAACATTGGGCTGCTTCGCTTCACTAATTCCCCTCGCTACTCGCTCCGTTCCGTTCAATAAATAACACAAAATTTATCGCAAATTTTGCAATCGAACCTTTTTAGATCTTTTAGTAGTAAAAATCCGTTCTGGAGCGGCTTCCTTTATCACTTTATGCCGATAATATCTGACGGGCAGTAACTGAGGATTGCTTTCTTAGGCTGACGCCATTACAGTACAACAACAATGTGACGTAACAGTCTGAAGATTGAAGATGAGCTAATTATCGGAGAGTTCAAAGGAAAGCGACCAATTATAAATAATTCTGTAAATCTGTGCTACTGACGTCACACAAGACAAGATTGAAGATGATGCACCAAAACCGAGTGAATCTTGACGATTTTCTATCAAAATGGCTGAAAATCTAAAGAATTTTATGAAGAATAATTTTTGAATAAAATTCTTAAAGAAAATTTTGACAGAGTTTTCAGAATGATTGGAGATAGGAAAAGCGTTCTACAGATAAAAATAAAAGAAATAAGCAGAATATTATTAAAGAAATATAGGAAATTAAGATAGAAATAAACAAAACATTGACATTAAATACGAAATAAAATCCTAAACCTATTTTAATGCACGTCCTAACTCAATCCTACCTTCTAATATTACAAGAAAATTAAATGACAACATTACATCCTTACATATCCTATATTATATATTATTCTACATTATTATACAGGGCGTTCGAAAATTTTCAACATGATAACTCCATGTTGGGAGGTATCATCTTCCGCGGTCCTTGGAGAAAAAAAATTTTTTTTCTTACATCATGAATACACTAACAACATTTATCTACACTAAAAGAAAAATAAACGACATTTATATTAATCTAAATCTCTTAACCTAATTAAAATCCTAAAATGATTTATTTTCGCCTTTGAGCTTTTATGGATTCTCTGCCTCGCCAAGAAGTTGTCGTCGCTTGAGATCTGAACATCGAAAAAGTTTTAGGTTATCGTAGCTTTGCACTCCAATATTCTCTCCTGATAATGTTTGAAGTTGAGCTGAATTCCTGAAAAGTTTAGTTACCAAATATGGTCCAAGATATGTGAACATGAATTTTGAGAATACCTTCTTTGGTACCGATGATAAGTAATGGGTCTTTAACATTACCAGAGAACCTTCTTTTATCTCATCTTTTCCTTTCTTTTCTTCTTCTTTCCTTTCCCTTTTCGGTTTTATCGCAGGTATGGAAATAACGAATTTCTTATCGTCAGGTACAGATTCAGATTCCTTTGGCCAATAGAAATTTCGTTTGAAATCCTGAGAAGCTGAGTAAGAGAGGAATATTTCCGCCGGAGTGCATCCCAGGGATTCGCACATTGAATGATTGCATAAGTCTTGCGCCTCCTTGAGATAATAGCTCCATCTGGCTTGATTATCATGACAATATAGACGAAGTATCCGATGGAGGTCTCGATGCCTTCTTTCGACAATGCCATGGGAAGAAGGATGATAAGGCGTGGTCAGTATATGTTGTACTCGATGTTTTTGGCAAAACTCCTTCCAGACTCGCGAGAGGAACTGCGGGCCCTGGTCACTCACCAAGTATTTGGGATAAGGTAGATTATAAAAATATCTCCTCTCAAGGACCGCCACAATCTCCTTTGCGTGCGCCGTTCTCAGTGGGAAGAAGCACACAAAGCGACTGTAAACGTCCAGAATCGTGAGAATATATTTGTATCCCTGACTATTCGGGAGTGGTCCTACCAGATCTAAGCATTGCTTCTCATGAGGAGAAGAGGCCTCTACATGATAGGATCCCTTCCGAATCACCCGATACGAATACTTGGTGCGTGCACAGGAAAGGCATTCCTGAATATACTGAGTGAAACTTTCACGCATTCCTTTCCAGTGAAACATAGCCTTGGCGAAAGATAAGCATCGCTTTACTCCCAAATGTCCACGGTTGTGAATCGCCGAAACAACTGATTTTGTCATACTGGCAGGAATGACCAGTAACCAATGGGAATTTTGTGGAGATCGAAGATAAATCAAACCATTTTCTTTACAAATTCGTGCATTGTCATGACAATCCTTCCAGATGCTATACAACTTCTCACAATATGCATCCTGTTGCTGTTTTCGTTTTACTTCTGTAAGATCCAAGAAGGTCGAATCTGCAGACGTCAAAAAATTGATGAAGTGCTCTTCCTTCACTTCCGGTATCTCAGGAGGAGACCTACTGAGTAAATCGGCAATCTCGTTATCCGAGCCCTTTATGTGCACGAATTGGAGATCGAAACGCTGGAGTTTTAAGATCAAACGAGTGGTTCGGGCGTCAAGGTTACGAAGACCAAAAGCATAGGTTACGGCGGCATTGTCGCAGTGGACAATCGTCCGTCGCCCTAGAATGAAATAAGAAAATTTCTCGCACAGAAACAAAACTGCTGCTAATTCAAGCTGGAAGATGGATAAAGAGATCTCATGTGGTTTGATCCGCCTGCTCGCGTAAGCAATCACCTCTAGGTCGTCATGACCAGGAGGAAATTGCGCCGCGAACCCGGCAAGACATTCCGCAGAGGCATCGCTGTAAAGGTGAAAATCTAACGAAAAATCTGGTTGAGCCAGCGCTGGTGGACTACTTAATAGATCTCGAAGATGATCGAATCGCTGTAACAATTCTGGAGAATACTCAATCTTCCGATCCTTCTTTAATAAGTCATAAAAAGGAGCTGTTAATTCAGCGAAGTTCTTGAAATGTCGCTTCCGCCACCCCACAAGACCAAGAAATCTCCGTAGAGCTTTCTTCGTCCGTGGAAGAGGGAAGCATCTGATGGCCTCGTTACTTTTAGGATGTATCTTCACTGAAGTCCCAGATATGATGTGTCCGAGGAAAGGAATTTCTGTTGCAAGGAAATTACATTTATGAAAATTTAACGAGAGGTTAGCTGAATGAAGAATTTTGAAAACAGTCTCCAGATGATGAAAATGATCATCGAAAGAAGATGAAAAACATAGAGCGTCATCCAAGTATATAAGGAGATATTCTTTAAACGATATAACCTGAACAATGAATGCATGACTGATTGAAATATCGCCGGTGATGATTTAAGACCCATAGTTAAACGCGTTAGTTGATATTGATGACCTTTATAAACGAAGCTGACGTACTTGTAACTGTCCGGATGCAAAGGAATACTATGAAAGGATTGGGTACAATCTAAACTCGAAAACAGATGCGCCACTGACTCGAGCAATAAGATCAGGAATGGGTTCAACTTGGATTTTTGGACAGATGACCTTCTCATTGAGTCCTCTCAGGTCCAAAACTGGCCTTAGTGAGCCCGAGGATTTCCGAACCACATGAACTGGGGATCGATAGGGAGATGGTCCCTCAATAATGATTCCAAGACGCAACCATTTCTCTAGAACCTCTTCAAATTCCTTTTGAAGATGAACTGGTACCGGATACATCTTTCCGACCACTGGTGAGTCGTCGGAGAGCTGTATGCGATACGGTTCCACTTTAACCACTCGCGGATTCTCCGTAAACAAACGTCGGTACTTTAAGAGTAATTTAGCCAGCTGCTGCCTATGTTCGGGTTGAAGATCTGAACGCTTTGAGATGTATGCCTGAATATCATCTACTGTAACCGAAGGTGTGAATAAAGTCTCTTCTAGATGTTCTTTTGAAATATCAGCAATTGCGACCAGACAACGATTTGGTTGTTCTAGATCCCACGTTACCATTTCTGATGAATCTGTTTCCAAGGAAGCTTTCCGCGATTTACAATTCAGGAGAACTTTGTATCTAATAAAGAAAGGGTAACCTAAAATACAATCGGGTTTTAATTTGGCAACCACGTATAGTGGCACTTCAAAAATATGACCTTGAATGGTTAAATTCAACACTTGAAAACCTTTAACATGATGAACTTCATCTCCAGCAAATCCTTTTAACGTTAAGTTAGTATTTGGGCGTAACTTAGCAGATGGATACACTGATTGAATCTTTCTCCACGCATCCATAGACAGAAGTGAGATATCTGCACCAGAATCCAGGATACAGATGAGAGATAAACCACCAATCGAGCATTGTAATGTCGGTGACGGGTATGTGAGAATGACCCCTCGGTCACCATCACTCTCACATTCCCGTTCATCGATCACGAAGCAAATCGAAAACACAGGAGCAATTGTGCGATGTTCCAAAATTTCTATATCTCTCGAAACGTTCAATTTTGAATTGACTAAAGGTTTACTATCCAAAACAAGATTATCCGCCAAACATGAATTTTGATAGGTCGAAACTTTACACAAAGTGGTGTTACCGTCTTCTTCTTCTTCTTCTTCTTCTTGGGGAGTCAGGGAATCCATCTCGCAGTTCGCATACTCCCCTACTGAGAACTGCGATATGCATTTCCCGTCCAGTTTTCATTCGTTTGACTTCCGACTGACGTTGGTGCGAACGTCGGGTGAGATGGGTACGATCCCGCCACAGTCGCCATGTTCACCCCTGAGGAAGGTGTTGTATGGGGTACACTACCCCCTCCAGGTGGTGGTACACCCGATGCATATGGCGGACTCGCACGCATCCCACCAGAAGTTCCATTTCCATTTGGGAAAACCTGGGATCCACTTGGATAATTCCCGTATTCTCCACTATTTCCATAGCCATAGGCTACTCCTGGTCCCTCTCGGTATGGGTCATACCGCGGTCTTCCCGGGCCACGACCTCTCATGTTTCGGTTGTAGGAATTTCCATTCCTCCATCGATTCCTGTAAGGATATCGGGATTTCCACCCTTCCGTACTGGAGGAATCTCGTGAATTACTCATCAGAGTTTTTTCGTTAGTCTCTTCGGTTTGTGAGGACGACTCCTTGGTTTGTTTCCCTCCTTTTCCAAACTTCTTTTGGACCATTACTTGTCGTACGAAAGGTTTCCTCCATTTTCTCTCAGTCACGGCTCCAGTGTGTTCTGGGTAACCCTCTAATTCGGTTAATTTTAAAATTAACTGTTGTGTGGACTTGGGTTCCACAGCTCTTAATATCTTAGACTCATTCGGAGGCAAACAGTCAAGCAGGATTTCGATTAGTTCCCCTTCATCCGGATGATGCACGACCGCATAATATTCCGCTATCACCTTCCAGGCGAAGTCTCTCAAACGAGGGTATTTCGACCGGTCATATCGCATGTTTTGTACGAAGTTCTTCTGTAGGCGCTCCATCCGTAAAGAGAGAAAACTGTCCCTGAATAATCGAACAAAATCATCGTAGGTTCGTATCTGTTCTTCGACCGTTTTATACCAAGCTCTAGCCCCCTCTGTCAAACAACGTGGCAATAATAATAATTTTTCTCGGTCGGAAGCCTCTAACAATTGGAAAGTCTGTTCCAAGTTTTCGAGGAATAAACTAGCTTGTCCGAATTCCCCTGTAAACATGGGTAAGTTCCGAATTTCTGACAATCGGATACTGATGTGTTTGTTGCCGTTTGCTGTGTCCGCACGTCCATTGGTGTTCTGAGGAGTGCCACACTCTAATACGGGGCCCCTTTCCGTCGGTGAATTTTGTCCAAAAGTTACAAGGTTATTTAAATTTTGACCTAATGAAGATTTCTCGGAGATGGTAGTCCCCGCATGATTGTGCCCCTCCTCCAGAACTCCAACGCTCGTACGCACCCCACTCGGAATAACCTGAGCTGACATTAGTGGAACATGCCTGAGTTGGCAACACTGATGAGGCAGACAGGTCACACTTGTCAAAGGAACACGCCTAATTACCCCTTCATTTCTCTTTCCATCAATTCTTTCATTCATCCGTCTCACCACCTCATTTGGCATGTGACTGGAAAGTTGGGTGACATTTCCACAAATTGCATCCCTGGCCGTTGACAGGCACCCTGACACCGTCACTGTAGTGATGGTTCCAGTTTCCCCAACCGATGATACTGGAACCTCCACTAAAGCATCAGAATCCGAGCCGTCTGAATCAACGGATCCAGTATACAAACGTTTCCTATTTCCCTAAGGTACTCTATTCATGACGCGGTTCGTAAGTGTCTGTACTTTGATCTCAAGTTGCCGATAGTCGTCTTTTTGTTGTGATTCGAGACGTGAAATTTCCTTAGCTAGAGAGTCACATCTACGATTCACGGTGCATTCCGACAGACGCAACTCCTTTCCCACACCCGTTACGCGCTCATCCAATGTTTCGCGATAATTGGTGAAAGTGGACTGAAGGTCCTGGACGTCTTGACGTACCTCCTCCACGTCTTTACTTACACGTTCGAACTTCTCTGTGATAGTGGTATTTGTCTCTAACTTAAACTGTTCAAACCGATTATTGAGATCTTGAATGCTATCAGTTACTTTAGAAAATCTGTCATTTATCTGTCCTAACGCAAAGTTTACATTTCGAATCTAGTATTTACATTAGCATTAACTTGTTCTAACTGAGTGTTCATATTAGCATTGACTTGTTCTAACTGATTACTAACATGAGCATTCATATTATTATTCACCTGTTCTAATTGTGTATTAACATTGGCAAACTTTTGATCAAAATTTTGACTTAATGTTTGTGCAAATTGCTGTAAAAGTTCAGCTAAGTTAGACGTGGACTGTGACTCTACCGATTCCTGCACTACAGTATCATTCTCTACCTCGGTCACCTGCGGAAGAACTACCAGTGAACCCCTCTCCGTGTCATTTTCTCCATTGGACGCCGGCAAGTCTACCTGTGCCGCACGTTTTACAGTACAATATTTGCAATACCACGGTTCCACACTTTGTTGCAGTTCGGTGACTTCCGTTTCCGATAATCCCTGGCATTGGGAATGAATCCACAATTGACAATCGTCACAAAAGACGCTTACTCCTTCTATTAGTTCGTCACAACAACTATACTTGTCCACAGACTGATTGGTCTCACTTAACTTTTACACGACATATTTTCTCTTCCTTTTTTTTACAAACTTTCATAAAATTCCCCGGATCTACCAATTACTCAGACAATATGCAACTATTCCTGCTCATCTATAAAGATTTACCACTTTCTTCAACTCGCTTTTTTTTTTTTTTTTTTTTTTTTTTGTGACCATCCTTCCTTGAGAATGATATAATCGAAACATTACAAGTTCCATCACCGAATATCATCCTGGCTGGCGTAGCCAAATTTGTTAGTGAAAAAATATTTATGAATTTTATTTTGTTTGTTTATGTGTATTCGTGTCTACTGTTGTTCTCAGATGTTCGCTTTCTCGGGACCAAGGTGTGGTTGAGTATATCACCAGTTTAACCAGCACTCACTCGCTCCATAGTCATGGGAGAAAGGATCGAACTCAGAAGACCTGCCCTACAAGTGTATTATCTAAATGAAGTTTGCGCAACGGAAAAAAAATATAAATAAACTCGAAATTTGGAAAGTAAATAAAAAAAATCTCAGGATACGTGACATTCACTGATGGGTTCCCCGTAATGTTTCACTCATATCATTTTCCCTTCGATGATTCATTTATCGGATTGATAGGAAGACGCACTATTGATCTCGACTAAATCATGTTTTACTATAAAAATTTCTACTCTACTGTATCTCTGTTATATGGAATAAAACATAATTGTCAACCTGAAGCTTTACTTGTTTCACCGAAGCTTTATACAAACTGTTTACATTTAGTTTAGGGGCACAACAATACATCGCATTACACTTTAAAGAATCATTTTACCGTGCGTGTCACAATTCGTGACCAACCATTTTTAAAATATTACATGCACACATACTCTCATAACTTTCAATTTTATTTCACATATTCCCAATATTTATTACTTTATTAATAGTCACTTATTTTCGTCTATAACAAGGAAAGTGCCTCTTACTGGCATTCATATCTTTCATTTAAAAAAAAAAATCTTATGTTTTAGCTGTTCACAGCAGCTACAATTACTAGGCACCCTTTTCCTATATTTATTCATTTCTTGCCTACACATTTTATTACAAAAATACACATGAAATCACTAAATCCTTAACCTACACTAACCTAAGACACATTCACACTACACACTCACACCAACAAATTTGTTTTATAACGTAAAAACGCTTTGGTTGGCAGTCCAGGCCACATTTCTATTAATGGGATTTTGTTACTAAAAGAAAATTTATATGAATGTTCGCACGGTGTAGGAAACCAATTGCCCCTATCGGAAACTTATGACAAAACGACCCATCGTGCTTCTTTTATCAAAGTACAGCTTCGGTTTTTTTCTCATACTTTACGGATACGTTAAGGTTAAAAAAAACTTTTAAAAGAGAATAAAATATATTGAATATATGTTCTATACCGGAGAACGTCATTCCTATCCTATTTGTTTAGCTTGGTTCTAATGTACAGCCAAATGATGCATAGCCAAATAAAAAAAAAAAAAATCACAACAATAATAAAGAATACTGCATATAGCCTTTCACAAGATTTTTGCTTTCTTTGAATAACAGGAATTTTGATGGTCACTCTAAATGAAAATTTTACACTCGCATGTATATTCCGTCAGTATTTGCTCTACCTTTTATTTCCCCCCTTTATAGATAAGCCTAAGCCGTCACATATTGTCTCAGTAATTGTATAGATCCTACGGGAAAGGAATTTACGAAGACATAGTTATATTATTATGTTTCACTAAACACCATATTCCAACGGTATAACTTGGTGAATTTCGAGGTTAAAAAGAAAATATTCATAAATCCAGGCTACCAAGTTACTTCGCTTGAAACCACTTTAGAAATAAAGTAAATCTTACTTACAGTTCGGATGAGTTTGTATGCAAGCAGAATCCAATGTTGTCCTTACAAGTACCCGTTCCTGTTAACCATTCTTATTTATTTTTGTGATGGATTTCATAGTTCCAGAAGAAACAACTATCACTCACATCCTTTATAATATACAGTCCAACCTGAACCAGTTAAAGGCTATTAACTATCACGGTTCTTCCAAAAAATCAGGATCCAATAATATAGAAATCAGATTTCGTCCATAGTGCATACAGACAACTTACAACATTGGGCTGCTTCGCTTCACTAATTCCCCTCGCTACTCGCTCCGTTCCGTTCAATAAATAACACAAAATTTATCGCAAATTTTGCAATCGAACCTTTTTAGATCTTTTAGTAGTAAAAATCCGTTCTGGAGCGGCTTCCTTTATCACTTTATGCCGATAATATCTGACGGGCAGTAACTGAGGATTGCTTTCTTAGGCTGACGCCATTACAGTACAACAACAATGTGACGTAACAGTCTGAAGATTGAAGATGAGCTAATTATCGGAGAGTTCAAAGGAAAGCGACCAATTATAAATAATTCTGTAAATCTGTGCTACTGACGTCACACAAGACAAGATTGAAGATGATGCACCAAAACCGAGTGAATCTTGACGATTTTCTATCAAAATGGCTGAAAATCTAAAGAATTTTATGAAGAATAATTTTTGAATAAAATTCTTAAAGAAAATTTTGACAGAGTTTTCAGAATGATTGGAGATAGGAAAAGCGTTCTACAGATAAAAATAAAAGAAATAAGCAGAATATTATTAAAGAAATATAGGAAATTAAGATAGAAATAAACAAAACATTGACATTAAATACGAAATAAAATCCTAAACCTATTTTAATGCACGTCCTAACTCAATCCTACCTTCTAATATTACAAGAAAATTAAATGACAACATTACATCCTTACATATCCTATATTATATATTATTCTACATTATTATACAGGGCGTTCGAAAATTTTCAACATGATAACTCCATGTTGGGAGGTATCATTCTAACATTAATAATACTAACTGTAGGAAATTTCAATGGTCAGAATCAAGAGAATAAGCTCCTTCATTAATAATTACCCCTGTATGCTAACCTTGCCTACCAATAAACACAATAATATCTATCAATCTCTTTAGAACTAATTTACGGGTTTCTACTTCATGTTCCCTTTCTTTCACTTGATTTACGTTAATGAGGTGTCAATATCACCTCCTTTACAAACCTGCATAGCAGCTGATACTGCATTTTGGTGATACTGAGAATTTTCATGTGTTTCAACTGCAGAATATATGTGCTTTGATGATACATCACGGCCGGTAATAAAAGGACAATCTCTGCTACTATTACTACCAAAAGCCATACAACTTGCACAGAAGACCTTATACATGGATAGTAGATGAGGAACCCGTGGTCGGAAAAATGTAGTTGCGTTTTTACATAATATATAGGCCTGGAAACTTGTAAATCGTGAATTGGAAAACTGAAAAAAAGTCAGGGAATTCGTGCTTATGAAATAAGTGGTAACCCTGAACATTTACTTAATCCTAGACAGAAAAAGTAGGATACATCCTAAAGTAAGTTTTCCTATATTCAAAAGTGGTTGCAGAATAACCAAGATTAATTTACAGTTGTAATATTTGCGTCCACTAGATTAAATTCTTAATTAACGACCTAGATTCTGGATTAAAGAACACGTGAGTTCATCGCCGTTGGAACAAATGAATGCTATTGGATCCTCTCTTGTTCCAAATCCATCCCTTTTATTCTTCATTGCTTTCAGATCTATGAAGACGATATGCGCCTCAAAGAAAATAAAAGTTTTCGTGGTACACGCATGTATATTGTGGATGTTTCCTAAGAATCTTGTCAAACCTTTGGCACTATTATATATATATATATATATATATATATATATATATATATATATAAAATAGTGCCAAAGGTTTGACTAGAAACAAAGACGAATCCGTTTTTGTTTAATAAATTAAGAAAAGTTCGGTAACACTTTTCTTAATTTATTAAACAAAAACGGATTCGTGAGATAAATAAAGCAATAAGGCAAAAGTGGTTGGTGAGCGAAAGTCAGTCTCTCTCTCTCTCTCTCTCTCTCTCTCTCTCTCTCTCACACACACACACACACACATATATATATATATATATATATATATATATATATATACGTATACTCGACGTGGGTACACGAAGACAAAGGAACATACCACATACCAATAGGTCAGATTTCTCTATTGGAAATGTGCATTCAAGATGCAGACATACTTGAAAATTTCAATTCAGGTATCTATACAAGACAGCTACGAGTTTTTTTGTTTTGACCGCAGGGTGCAGTCCCAACTACCATTTCCTCCTACCAATTTTACAATTTAAGATTGAGCTTCTCACGGGAAGTGCACCCTACCGAAGGACGACACAGATGTTAGCGAAGTATCGTATTGTTGTATTCTAACGAAAAAAGTAATTAAACTTTGGCAGAAACTTATTAAAATAGATATCGATGCACGTTCTACTTTTATTACCTGCGAACACTTTGAGGAAAGAGATTTCGTAAACTAAGCTTTGCGTCTAAAATCTTAGTAATTTTTTTGCACTGAGAGAAGCAACTTATTGCGTCACGCTCTCGAGTTTGTTCTGAATTAGGTGGAAAAAATTTGAAGTTCGGACCACTGCGGCTCAAGTGATCGTGTGAATGTGAACATTTTGCAAGTGACTTCGGTTTCGAATCATTAAAACGTCGAACGATGGATTTCCAACAATTAATCTTTAGTTCAATTTGTCGTGTGATTGGTCGTGTGGTGTGTGGAGAAAAGAAAGTTGTAAATATTACCGAAATATAAACATTTTAATAGAAGCTTAAACGTATAATTATATAGTGTGTCTATGTAGGAAAGACAATTTTTATTACCCTATTTTTAGAATACAAATTTAATCATGTAGTGTATCCATAGTGAATAAGATAAGTAATTACTTCACCCCTGTTGCTAAAAAGCAAAAATTAGATGACAGTAAAGATCAATGTATTGCAATAAGCAATGATAGGAACGTGGAGAGAATAGATGCTTCTTGTCCTCAGTCTTCGTCTCTTGGTCATCAGGAGACTAATGACTGGCCTGGCTATTGGACTATAGAACAGAAGAACGAATTCTGTCAGAAAAATGACTGGCTTTATGTGCTAAACAGAAAACTTGGGTATAAAGTGTGCAAAACAGCGGGAGGTCTTGATGTTGAAAAGCTTATAGGGATGAAAGTGTCTAGGGAATGAGCAAATTGTAATATCAATTACTTTCGTGAAACGCGAAACAGTTGACGTCATTGAGGAAGAAAAATATTGATCATAGACTGCGTCTCATAAAGCTGCAGTTAAATTACTTGTGCAATCAGAAAATGAATCTTTTGAAACTACGTGTGCGAAATCACTATCCCGCGAACAAGACATCACCGCCAAAGTATTTCGTACTGCATACAAAGTAGCGAAAAAGAACCAATCCTTTAACTTCGAGGATGAAATCAACTTAAAAGAACTTAATGTTGTTGACATGGTGTGTATTCTGCATTCTAACAACGCTTGCACTAATATCATAAACCACATCGCAACGGAAATGAGAAATTCAATGGTAAATAAGATTGTAAATGCAAAAAGCAAGATTTCATTAATTATTGACGAATCAACCACTTTAAGCCAGGCATCGACTTTAATTATGTATGTTAGGACATATTCCAGATATAGATCTTGTGGCACCAGTTAATCTATTTTTCGGGCTGATGGAACTGGAAAATGTCACTGCGATAGGTATATTCAATGCAATTCTTCAACACCTTCATTCTGTTGGCTTCTCAGAAGAATGCCTTTCTGACTACTTAGTGTCAGTTACTAGTGACTGCGCGGCAGTAATGCTAGGGGCTCGCGGAAGTGTTCAGAAATTATTCAAAGATAAATTCCCCTTTGTTATTCTATGGCATTGTGCTATCCATAAACTGGAGTTATCGGTACATGTACTAGTGAAAATAGGGCTGATGTGTGATGCTTTGCAAGAACTATCTGAACTAAGCATGGAACTTCAAGATAGAGATATTAACTTATACAAAGCTCACAGAAAGCTCAAGCTTTGAGGAAATGGGTCATACAACAAACAGTCTCTTGAAGCCGCAAAATGGTTGAACTTCCAAGGCATTCAATTGCACAAGAGAGACAGGAAAGATGAGTCCCCAATTTTAGTCACTGCTTTCTATGTGCACTTGATAACTTCAGTCCGTAATAGGCTGTTTGACTCAGATTTCGTTTGAGTGAGAGAGAAATGATTCGACGTTTCCGATAATATCTTGAAGAGAGGACATTACCCCATGGCTAGTTCCCTCTTAAATTTGCTTTAAAGTTGCCATTTCATCCAGCGAGTGTGAAAGAGGTTTTCTTCAAATGAATTTAGTTGTAACACCGACCAGATCTTTGCTTCTCACGGAAACAGTATCATCTTTGGTATTTATAACAATTGTTGCTTCTCCACTGACAGTTCAATCCCTCAAAATATGTGAACTCTTGGCTGTTGCGTGGACGTCATTCAGCTGTGGATACAAAAAGTAAACAGAGGAAAAGAGGCGTCGAGCAGTTATCTGTTGATATGACAAAAATTTGGTCGCTTTTTTTAAATTGCCACGTACAGTGTGAGTACATTTCTTATTCTTTGAATTATGTTTTAAAATATTATGCTGTCTTCTCGTATTTTACATTACTGTCAGCGATAGGCTATCTTTTATAAAAATGAGTAAATGGTTGTTCCATAGCAATGATTCAACAATGAAAGTTTTGACCGATTGTTGTACCAAGACTCTGTATTGAGATATGTATGTTGATTACCTACGAGTTCTATTGTTTTAATAATAATAATAATAATATTGGTTTTTATTAAATGACAATCAGTTTTAAACAAGTGGGCAAAGGTCAAAGAGTATTGGTCAAGTCCGTATTTATGTATGTTAGATGCCCAAAGAAGCTTACACTTTGAAATATGAAATATTTTTTACGTCCCGCAATTGTGCCGGCTTGGCTTAAGGACACTGTGTTGATGAGAAATGAATGAAATGGTGGAATGAAGAAAGTGGGAGGAAACGGGAGAAACCTCGAGGAAACTCACGCACACGGTGTTTGTCTACCACAGAGTTCTGTGCTGTACTGCACAGTGAGAATACAGTATTCTTTGGAACAACACGAGTTTGTCGTTAAAAGTTTTGGAGAACAGAATTTGTTTTTGCTATGCAAAGGGCATTCAGAAACAAATTTGCTTCACGTTCTGCCCCAGACAGGGACATAATGCAGTGGTGCCCACCCCCCCTTATGTCTATGACGCACCCCCCCAATTGTCTATCCGTAGGTGTTCTTCCATGAAAAAATCTTCTTTTCGATTAATTTTACCCCCCCCCTCATCAAACATATTTATATAGATTTTAACCCCCCCCCAAATATTTCAATGACGCAGTTTGCGTCATAGCCCCCCCTTGTGGGCACCCCTGCATAATGTGGTCGCTAGTAAATAAAATGGAAAAAACAGAATCGCTTCTGAGACAGGGACGCATCGGACCCAGCAGGCGGCTGCTGTGGAAGATGTCAGTTATCGACTCCTTAGGTCGCCCAAGAAATCTCTCCGTCGTTTGTGGCAAGAAACCGGCTATAGCTATCCACATGTGATTTATGGGTGTTACTACTAACAATTAATTTGTATTCTGAGTAACACTTAATGTGTATTCTGCAATTTCGCTTAAAAAATCCAAAATTTCATTCCAATTATAAGGTACACTGGCGAAAATTTGCTGTTTTTCTTGAGGTGTGATCGATATTACCCCAGGTGAATTTAAACTAGTACGAAGAGTCCCATAAATCTCCCATCCTTGATCATTTGCCACAAACCGCATGAAAAGCGGACTTCAGTTTGAAATTCTAGACCCAAATGAAATCCGTGAGTTTTAAATCACTCTGTAGTATAAAATAATTTTATAGTATAAAAGAATATCTAGAAATATATGTGTAAAATATTTTACATTTTTACACATATATCTCTAGATATTCTTTTATACTCTAAAATTCTTTCTCCATTAAGTTTTACACGTTTTGTTTAAATTTTTCTTCATTTTTTATGTGATTGGGCGAAGCATTGAATATTGTATTTGCCATATGTTTGGGCCCACTCGAGATTTCCACACTCCTAAACATCCCTAGGTCCACTGTGTCTGATGTGATAGTGAAGTGAACGCGTGAAGGGACACGTACAGCACAAAAGCTTACAGGCCGACCTTGTCTGTTGATTGACAGAGACCGCCGACAGTTGAAGAGGGTCGTAAAGTGTAATAGGCATGTATCTATCCAGACCATCACACAGGAATTCCAAACTGCATCAGGATCCACTCCAAGTACTATGACAGTTAGGCGTGAGGTGAGAAAACTTGGATTTCATGGTCGAGCGGCTGCTCATAAGCCACACATCACACAGGTAAATGCCAAACAACGCCTTGCTTGATGTAAGAAACGTAAATATTGGACGATTGAACAGTGGGAAAATGTTGTGTGGAGTGACGAATCACGGTACACAATGTGGCGATCCGATAGCATTTTGTGGGTATGGCGAATGCCCGGTGAACGTCATCTGTCAGCGTATGTAGTGCCAACACTAAAATTTGGAGGTGGTGGTGGTAATGTGTGGTCGTGTTTTCCTTGGAGGGGGCTTGTACCCCTTGTTTTGCGTGGCATTCTCACAGCGCCGTCCTACGTTGATGTTTTAAGCACCTTCTTGCTTCCCACTGTTGAAGAGCAATTCGGGGATGGCGATTGCATCTTTCAACGCGATCGAGCACCTGTTCATACTGCACGGAATGTGGCGGAGTGATTACACAACCATAACATCCCTGTAATGGACTGGCCTGCACAGAGTCCTGACTTGAATTCTATAGAACACCTTTGGGATGTTTTGGAACGCCGACTTCGTGCCAGGCCTCACCGACCTACATCGATACCTCTCCTCAGTTCAGCACTCCGTGAAGAATGGGCTGCCATTCCCCAAGAAGCCTTTCAGCACCTGATGGAAAGTATGCCTGCGAGAGTGGAAGCTGTCATCAAGGCTAAGGGTGGGCCAACACCATATTGAATTCCAGCAGTACCGATGGGGGGCGCCACGAACTTGTAATTTTCAGCCAGGTGCCCGGATACTTTTGATCACATAATGTATGTAAATAGATGGAACTGTTAATATCATTAACTTTTTTTTTAATGTACGATTTGCAGCTTGTTGTGTGATGTAAGTTTGCAATGGTACGGATCGCCTGTTTTTGTTTAATATAGATTTGCTTTCAGTTGCTTACCGCAAAATACAATTCCATACTCTATGATAGGGTAGGGGGCGCGGTGACTCAGTAGTAGAGCGTTCACCTCCAGTGCTTGGGGTCTCTGGTTCGATCCCAGCTCGCGCCGTGTGGACTTTGTGGTGGACAAACACCGTGCTCATGAGTTTTCTCGGGTTCTCCCGTTTCCTCCTACTTTCTTCATTCCACCATTTCACTCATCTCTCATCATCACCGTCCCCTTTAGCCTAACCGGCATAACCGTGGGACTTGAAACTTGAAGATTTCATTTTCTATGATAGGGTATATGAATCTATAGTAGATTTGTATTAAGTTTTTTAGAGTTACTGTGTCTTTTAGCATTCTTAGATCATATAGCCTCGAATTTAGTTTATGTAAGTAGCTTCAATATGACTACTCCATCTGAAATGCTCATCTATTATTCGATTCGAACTGACCAGTAGATCAGTAATTGGTATAACATTTTCCCGAAAATTCAATTTTTATCCGGGAAACTAATTAAATAATGGGGACAAAGTATCGATTGGGACGTGATGGGTATCATTCGATTTGTATTGATAAGTAGATCAATAATCGGTATTACTTTTTCCGAAGAATTCAGTTTTTACCGAGGAAATTATTAAAAATTCAGGATTTTGAGCAATAGCATCCAGTTGCCGACTATGATCTGAGGGGTGTCATTCGATTCATATTAACAAAGGTATCAATAATTGGTATGAAACTTTCTCGAAAATTCAATTTGTACTCGGGGAAATTAATAAAAATTCGGGATTTTGGGCAATGAGGACCAGTTGACTGCTGACTGAGATGTGTAGGGTATCATTTGATTTGTATTGATAAGTAGATCAATAATGGATACGACATTTTCCGAAAAATTCAGTTTATACCTGGAAAATATAATAAAAATTCGTATTTTAGACAATTGGGACCATTTGCCGACTGAAACGTGATAGATATAAATAAATTTGTCTTGACAAGTAGTTAAATACAAAATTTTCCCCAGATTGGTACATAATTTTCCCCAAAATTCAATTTTTACCAGGGAAATAAAAAAATTCGGGATTTTGAGCATTGAGGACCAGTTCCCGACTTGAACGTCTTGCATATCATTGGACTCAAATTAACAAGTAGATAAATAATTTGTATGACATTTTCCCGAAAATTCAATTTTTAGCCGAGAAACTGATAAAAAAATTCGGGATTTTGAGCAATTTGGAGCAGTTGTCGACTATATCACAATGTGTGTCATTCGATTCATATTAACAAGTAGATCAATAATTGGCATACTTATTTCCAAAAATGGAATTTTTACACGAATAATAAAAATTCGGGATTTTTGACAATGAGTACAAGTTGCCGACTGGGACGTGATGGGTATAATTCGATTCGTCTGGACCATTAATTCAATAATTGGTATTACATTTTCAGGAAAGTTCGATGTTTACACGGAAAGTTAATAAAAATTTGGGATTTTTGTTAATGGGGACCCGTTGCCGACAAAACATGATGGGTATTAATCGATTCGTATTGACATGTAAATCAATAATTGGTATGGAATTTTCCCGAAAATCCAATTTTCACTCGGGAAATTCATAAGAATTCGGCATTTTCATCAATGGGGACAAGTTGTCGACGGTACGTGATGAGTGTCAGTCGATTCGTCTTGACAAGTAGAAAAATAATTGGTGTAATATTTTCCAGAAAATTCAATTTATACCCGAGAAATTAATAAAAATTCGGGATCTTGGGTAGAGGACTAGTTGCCGACTGGAACGAAATGGGTATATTCGACTCGGGTTGGCAAGTAAAACAATAATTAATGTAACATTATCTTTAAAGTTCAGTTTTTATCAGAGAAAAAATAAAGAAAATCATTTTGAGAAATAGGGACCGATTGTCGACTGGGACGTGATGGATATAACTCGATTCGTATTGACTAGTAGACCAATCATTGGTATGACATTTTCCCGAGAATTCAGTTGTTACTTGGGGGACGGAGTAGGTTTACCATAAAATTTTCAGTTGAAAACGGGCCAGGTTCCGGCATTTTAAAAATCACGAGAAATGAGAAACAGGTCAGTGTGTCTAAATTAGTTCCTGTTTACCTCAACAATACGTAATACATTTATATTGTAATATAATATACCCACGTAATATATCTATAAGCTGTAAAATATAAAATAATGACTATATTTTTAGATACGTAAAAATGAATATGAAAATAGGCTATAAAATGGTTACAAGTAAAAGAATGTGGCTAGGATTGCTATTAGTGCTGAATTAGCAATCCCGGACTTCTAGGCCTACCAGTGTTCTTATCAGCGCCCTGATATCAGAGCTCCCTCTCTTCTCTCTCTTTCTCTTTGTTACAGGGTGCGGTCAATTAATTTGATACTTATAAAAAAGGAAAGACATGTTGGAGTTTGTTCAAAACAACTGCTGAAACCTATGCTGGCCTTCGAGCAGTACTGCGAACTATAGATCATGTTTAACGTAGGGAATTTCAGTTCAATTCTTACTTCTTTGTTATTATTAATTACTAATACTTTTTACAAGGAGTAAAGGTACTGGATTATTTCTTTCACTTGCATAAAACGGGATAAATGCTACTTTTTCCCGTCTACTGACGGGACGGCTGGGACGCCCCTAAAACAGGACTGTCCCTGTCAAAACGGGACGTATGATAGCTCTAGGACGGAGTGACCAAGTTACATCGTCAACGTAGAGATGTGGCCAAATGGGCAGGTTTCACTATAATGTTACTTAGAAATAAATTAATACATTTTCTCTTTCTTTAAGGTATGGGAGAGCTCCATTTAGAAGTGATTAAAGATAGGATTATTTCTGAATATAAAATTGCTGTGGAACTAGGACCATTACAAATTGCTTATAAAGAAGCCGTTAAAAGTAGAGGGAAATACACTCATAATATGGATTATAAAATAGGTATGTTGTCATTCTCAGAATTTTTATAGTTGATGTATTTTACAGTATATATATGATGTAATCAAAGAGAAAAATGTACTTAAATTTCCATCGAGAAAGGAGAATCTCTAAGATTTCGCCAATGTCTTTCTGTCTTTATTAAGTGTAGATTATCCTTTTCCGATGGAATTGCATGTACACATTTCTTTTTGTTTCTTTAATATATAATATTAAGATTTGACTCGATTGACATTTGTGTCTCTTTCCGTCTGTTCCACGATAACTTCGTAAAATTAAGCATAATTTAATGAAACTTGGGAAGTGCCTTACTTCCTCTTACAGAAATAATCCTATTATTTGTGGTTACAATCCATCAAAAGTAAGCGGATAATATCTCTTATGATGTAAGTATCTCATGTACACACTGTTAGATTAATAACTTGACAAAGATTTGTTCCATAAGAAAATTGAGATATTGAAAATGTTACGGTTGATTTGTGAATAATTGATTGTATAAGTTTATTTACGAATGTTTTCAGTGAAGCAAACATCGCATAGGTTATATCGCAATCACAATTGATATTTATAGATATAATAAAACGTGTTAAGTATTACGTTAATTACTTCGGTTCTCATTAGCGCTAAATTAGTTCACATGCTCGAATTTTTATTATTAACTAACGGGTAGTATAGATTGGTATATTATATAGTATAGATTTGCAGTAGGGATCCCACTAGAAATTTATTACATACGAGGTGTGTTTAAAAAGTATCGAACCTTACTTTTTTCCCGCGTAAACCAATGAAGCGCAGGAGACTTTCTTCACTGTAGATGTAGAGGGAACACTCATCCCCTCCCACCCGCAGAAAGTGTCAGTCCCTGACTGTCAGCCAACGAATGAAGACGTGTAGTGAGCGGTCGTCAGATTTCATTTTATTTGTAAAATGACAGAAAAACTTGAACAGCAACGATATTGCATGCCCATGCGATGCCCAAGCGGAAACCATTCATTCGGATCGATATATTTAATTTTGAACGAGAATTTGGACATGAGGAAAGTGCCTGCGAAATTTGATTCTGGCTTTCATCGCCAAACACAACATTCCTATGTATCATCAGGCTCCCTACTCACGCGACATGGCTTCGTGTGACTTTTGGTTATTTTCCAAGCTGAAAGTAACACTATAAAAGGGACCCGATTTGAGTCAAGAGAAGACATCATGCAGAACGCGGCGGCACGGTTGCTCACCATTTCAAAAAGTCCTTTCCAAAAGTTTCTTCAGCAATGACTGGAGCGCTGGAAGAAGTGTGCCCATTACCAAGGAGACTACTTTGAAGGGGATTAGTGTTTCGGATTTCTAAATCAATAAATGTATTTTTGCCAACCAAAGGTTCCATACTTTTTGAACACACCTCGTATACTATATCTTTTTGACTGAATTCACTCTTAGTACCTTTAAATATCTTAATCTATACAAGACATTGCATTACTCGATGCATTTTAACATTACATTAGGAGGGCATAAGTTTTATAGTTATAAATATAGCATTTCATGCAATATATATATATATATATATATATATATATATATATATATATATATATATATATATATACAGAGTGTTCCAAAACAACACCGACAACATTTGGGAGGAGGTTCCTCACACCAAGATAAGGCAAAAAGTATAAACCAACCTGGGTGCACAAATGATTCCTTTCGGAGTCATAGACTCCCGAAAACATGAAAACTATGGGACCTACCGTAGTCGGGTCAAGACTTCACTTAGAAATTGGTATGTGTCCCATCCAAGTTTCAGAATTCTATGGTACTTCCGCAACAATTTTTATGGAGGGAGTTTGACTACAGGCATATAATTTGAAGTACTCATTAACTACCTCTATAAAAATTGTTGCGGAAGTACCACAGGATTCTAATCAAGGATACTTGGAAAGGGCTCATACTAGTTCTTAAGTGGAGTCTTGACCCGACTACGATAGGTCCCATAGCTTTGGAGCTATAGACCTTTAAAGTTCGTTTTTTTTTTTTTTTTTTTCATGATTTCGGCAGCTTATAACTCCGAAAGGAAGCATTTGTGCACCCAGGTTGGTGTATACTTTTTGTCTTATCTTAGTGTCAGGAATCACCTCCCAAACGTTGTCGATGTTGTTTTGAAATATATATATATAGAGAGAGAGAGAGAAAGAGAGGTTCGTGCGGAAAACTCACATCATCTGTGCTAGGTGGTCAAAGGAAAAGTAGTATTTACTATGGTCAGGTTTACAGTGGAGGTTCCACAAGAAATTCATTACATATACGATACCGTTTAAACATAACTCGTAGTACCTTCAAACATCGTATTTTATAGATGACATTGTATTGCTCTGTGCAGGTTAACTTTAGCCATTATAGCTATAAATGAAGTGTTTTATATTAAATATATTCGTGCGCAAAACTCGTACTAACCTATACTAGATCATTACAAGTAAGATTTTATATATCCCAGTTCAGAGCAGGGTAAGCTGTTGGTGGGCTCCCCCGATTTAATTTAAAATATAAAGACATTTAATTAAAAGAAAAAAAATTCGTTCGCTCCTACAATCCACAGCATCAATAATTAATAGTTTGTGCTATAGCTATATTGACGTAGTCTATAAGGTGTACCCACCAACCAGATAGCGTGCCTGGGCTTTCCGTTGAAGACAATGTATATTTTTGTCTCATTATGCCCTCATTCAAATGTGGCTTCGGAAATCGTCAAATGTGTGATTGTGAAAACTGTATATGAAAGGGGTTTAAGCATGATGCTAACCCATCACCTTGCCTAAGTCTTGGAGGTCATGAACGTCTGGAGCCTTTATATACCACTTGTGGCCCATATCGGCGTGTCCTGGATGATGAGCTTAGGTTTACCGTTTCTTTTGTTAATGATTCAAAATCAGTTTGAAAAGTTAAAACAAGGTGCACCCATGTAGAAGCCGAATGTATTTTTCCGTAAGAAACAAGAATTTATACTTAAAAGAATTCATCTCCATCAAAGTAATCGGCAGAAGAAGCAATACATCGTTTGTTCATCGTTTGTTCAGATCTTCTACTTTTGGTAATGATTGACAGTAAGTGTCCTCAAAATGCGCGTAAAATTTGATTTAATGTCTGCCTTAACTTCTGTCCTTTCGTGTCGATGTTGAGCTTGGGAAAAACGAAAAGAAAATCAGTATTCGATAAGTGAGAAGAATGTGGTGGGCGATTTACCATTGTCATTGAATGCTTTACAAGATATTGATGCACAGACAATGCTCTGATGTTTATTTCTGGGTCATACTATAAACACCATGTTTCATCTCCCGCCACAATTCATTTCAAGAAGTTATTGTCCCGTAATGTAGTAGCCACCAAATGGTCACGCCCCCTCCCCCCATCCTCGTAGTTTTTTTCTTAACTGTCAAAATGCGAGGCATTTTGCAAAACAGTACGTAATATCCTCATTTTCGGGTCATTGGTTAAGTTAACGTACAGCTTTCTTTGCTTATTTGGAGCATGGCTGTCAGTTGCTGCGTGATTACACGTCTATTAGCTCTCACTATTATACGAAATGTCTTCATATTTTCCTCATTCCTTGACCTTCAAGGGAGTTCTGACATTGGATCTTAGACATTTTCGCGTCCACATTTGAAACTGTTTTACTACTGATTAACCTGGGTTATTGACAATGCTGCATCACCACACGGGATTCGTACAATTTGCTGCACTTCAGGAAAAGATTTATCCAATTTGTAACAAACCTTAATGTTAGAACATTGTTCTTCTTCAATGCACATGTTTCACATGACATCACACTGCATGCATCTATCGAAGGGTTATCTAGATACAAACTACATGAAACTGGTTTAAACAGCGCTAGTAGGAAACTTAGACATAGGTCTTTCCAGTGTTGTTATCCTTATGGTACCATTTTAAGAGAGTTGTCTATTTTTTTAGAGTTCGGTTGTTTTATGGGCACACCTAGTAGAGTCTACAGTGCATATACAGTGGAGTCTCGTTAATTCGAACTTGGATAATTCGAAATATTGGATAATTCGAACAGAAGTCCATTCCCCTTGAAAACTGTATTGAAAACAGTAGTAAAATATCGTGGATAAATCGAACTTTGAACCTATGTTTTGGATAATTCGAAGTAAGTACAGTTGAAAATTTTTAATGTTGGGCAGATGTAAACAGAGAAATACAGTTTTAACGTGTTTTCAGTTATCCAGATGCAGCCATAGGGAAAAGTAATACAAAAGATAAATAGAAAATCTATGCAATGATAAAGATGAAGGTGAGTTGGGGAAGAAGTAAAGATAGAGAACGTGTGCCAATCTCATCTTGTTTCAGAATTAGTTGAAAATTTAAGATGCATTATTGATAAAGTCAACCAAATGTTATTAATATCGTATTCCACGCAATACATGAAATTCGAGATTTATTGACCGTACAAAAACAATCAAATTTAAGCAAATGAGGTTTACGACTTCTTAAAAGTAAGAACAGAATATTCAAATTGTTACTGGTGTTTAATTGTTTGGACTATTCAATGTATGTTGTAATGTTGTATGTAAATATATTTTCCATTGTACACGTAGTTTGAATTATGTGGGGTCAATGTCGTTTGTTAGTTTGTGGTATTCGATCACGCAAATAATAAGCTGCTTTAAAGGTAAAGTCTACACCATATGAATATGTTTTGATGCACAATACTTTGGTTTGTTTGTTGTTATATATGTGAAAATGAATGTTGTTGGATAATTCGAATTTTGGATAATTCGAAGTTTTTTCGTGTCCCTTTGGACTTCGAATTAAAAAGAGTCCACTGTATATCAAATGTATTTAGACATGTAGCTATTTCCCATAATTAGATTTCCTATCTCAAAAAAAAAAAAAAATAAATAAAAAAATAAAAATAAATAAATAAATAAATAAATAAATAAAGCTCCTTCGTGGCGAAGCGGTTTGCGTACGCGCCTTTGGTGTGGGACACCCGGGTTCTATTCCCGGCGGGAGCTTGTTATTCTAAATCCACGTTAATCAGTAGGTCCACGTCTCCTATAACCTCGCTGCTGAAAGGGACGTTAAACTCAAAATCAACTCCTATCTAAATAATAATAATAATAATAAATAAATAAAAGTCTCATGTTTATGCTCTTCAGTTTAAAGGAGATGGATCAGTAATGAGAGTAATTTTGAAAAAAATGGTGGAATGACAATGTGGAAAGGTAGTTCCTTGGTAGCATATGCGGCTTCAGTGCGGGAGACCCGGGTTCGATTCCTGGTGGCAGCTCATATGGTTTGAATCCCACTTTAAGTTTTAGGTCCACGTCTCATGCAGCCTCGGTGCTGAAAGGGACGCTAAATTCCATAATATATATCTTAGTAAATCATTCAGAAAGTCCACTACCCAACTACGAATTTAAATGCCAAACTGTACCTGTTTTGAACAGTGAATTCATCGTATCTACTCGGAAAAACTGATTCAGGTTCAACGACCTTTCCCAGGGGAACAAAAAGAGTATATAACATGAATATAGTGGAAAGAAATGAAAGTGTCGCGAGAAAACTTTAGTATAAGATGTCGTGTATTACAAACTAGAAACCCTTCTTCCTTTCTGAGCCATCTTGTTCCTCCAAACTAGCGAATCGAGACTATGGGCCTATAAAAAGAGAAATGAATTTAAAATGCAGATAGTGTTGCAAAATTCCGCTAAGCTGTCACAGTTTCGACTCTTTTCATGTTGTATTCTATGCTGGAATTTTGATAACATTTAGCCACCTTTGTATACCATCAGGATTGAATATGCTTCCAAAAAAGAAAAAGTTTTGTTTTAAGCTAATGAAAGAAAGCAGTCTAGTGAAATGAAAATTTAAAAATGTAATAAAGAAGCTTGCCAAGAAATTAATGCATAGAAACTAATTTTACGTATATTATGGCCTGTTATAGTCCTTTCTTTGGCTTAGAGTGGAGCTAAATTCTACTCCAAGAAAAGAATAAAACTGTAAAATATACTTACATTCCAGTACTAATGCCGAAGTTTCAAGTTTTGTTATATTTTGACAATATATCCAAGATTTTGCATTAGTTTTATTAGTTTTTCATTACATACTGTGTAATTAGAGCTTAGTCAAATAATAGTGTTTCGAATTTTAGTTGTACAGGTTATCAAAAGTAAACTTTTATACACAGCTAAATGTATAATACATTTTTAATGTGCACTGAAATGAAATTTTAACAATTGTAACATAATCATGGTTTACGTAAGTTTTTGTGTAAATCGTGTACTGTTAATATGCATGCCTCTTGAATAGTTTGGTTGAGTGTCTATTAACTGTGCCAGATTTTAGAAGTCTTCTCTGTGTAAGTGAATCCAAAAACAAACTTGCACATGACATAGAACCAATCAGGAAGTTTCTTCTTGGACGAACACTGGATTGCGAAGTGTTTCATGTTAGCAATATCTTAACTTTAATGTAATTTATTAGAATAACGTTGAATAGATATTTGATGTATTACTTCTTTATAAAGTTTTGAAAATTGTGTATTTATTTATTATTTTCTTCTATTTTTCCTCGCATTTTGATCCTTACATATTTCTGTACAGTGTTTGTTAAACCATTAAAGTAATAGTTAGAACGTATTTAAAGAAAGTTCACCTGCTTATTAAAAGTAAAATTATCTCAATGTTTTCTATACGAATATGACATCTACTTTTATATTGTTTCAGGTTCATCGAATCAGCATTTATCTGTAACGATGTCCGTTATACCACTGAAGGAAACTCACGGTAACAGTGACGTGTTTCAGCTGGACCATTCCCAGGAAAGCGCCTCCAATTTAGCTTCTATTTACCCCAAACAGATGCAAGCTGTCAAACGAGGGGTTGAGTTTGCCCTTGCTAGAGGCCCGAAACTAAGCTGTCCAGTAAGTTAATGGTAGTCGGCTATTTGAAACTGTTTCGGGTTGTTGTGTATTCTTCTCCCTCTTACATTGATATTTCATGTGAGATTCACATGTTTTAAAATTTATTTGGATGAGAGTGTCGTATTGGAAACATGTAACATGAAGTAAAGATAAATAATTGGTACTACAGTATTTTCATTTCGAAGCTGCGCTTCAAGTCACAGCATCGTCTCCCCACACGGTCACCTATTCCCCTCCAAATACAACATACACAAACAGTGCTGCCAGTGGAACTATTTAGCAAAAGAAAGAAAGTTTTGACTCGTAATAATATGATGAAGCAGGTGTTTAAATCCAACAACTATGAAAGTAACTAACTTTAAGTACATAAGAGATCAACTTACCAAATACAGGAGTACAAATGTTACAGCAAAATATCTTCATTATCTTTGCAATCTTCATCTGCACTAGTATCCGTACTATCCTCTTCGCTTTCATCTTGCAGGTGAACAATAATTCTTTCTATTCGTTCGTCTCGCAATCCTTTTATGAAGTCTTTATCTTGCAGAGCTTCTGCATGACGAACACAGTTCTTCCAGTCTTCCACAGTCACTCGATTGATGGCATCTTCAAGTAACTTTCGTACGTCTTTGATTTTAAAAGTACTGTTTTTATCGGCCACCTCACTTTTTATTTGGGCCCATATGACTTCAATTGCATTATATTAGCAATGGTGTGGTGGCAACCGTACTACTTCATGTCCCATTTCCAATGCCAATTGGTCAAGTTCATATTTCCTGAAGTTATCACTGTGTTGCTTAACGATGCATTTGTGTGTGATGGATTATGAGGTATATTATTTCTTTCCAACCACGACATAATGTCTGTTTTTCTGGAGTTAGTGTGGAAATTTTATCTACAAGCATCGAATGATAACTTGCATTATCCATCACTATTACGCATCCCTCTTCCAAACCCCTAAGGAGGTCTGTAAACCATTCTCTGAACAAATTGCTGTTCATTTCGTGATGATAGTCACCTAACTTTTTCGACTGAAAGACTAAACCTGCCCCTTCTATAAACCCATGCTTTGCTGAACCTGCATGACACACAATAATTAATCGATACCCTTTCCCAACAGGAACCTTCAGACCACCATTTCTTTTAGAATCCTGCCAAATAAATTTTCTGGCATGATTTTAGTTAACCCATGTTTCATCCAGGTATACAATAGGACGTGGATTATTTTCTTTTCTGATGGCAGCTATTTTCCTTGAAAACGCAGCCCGTAATATAACGATGTCTTTCCGCTCCATTAGGAAACGCCTACCGTCATTACATTTCTTGTATTTAAACCCCAGTTTTTGTACAATTTTATGTAAGGAGGTAATGCTTCAAGTGTAATCTATTTTCTCCCTTCATTTTCAAGTGTATTACATCCTTCAATTTTCTCAGGGTAGGATATTCACCTTTATCGTAAAATTCATGAACAGAGCGCCGAACAGTATCTTTCTGGAAATCCTCTAACCCTGTGTCCTTCTTTTCCCGCAATGTATTTTTCCTTGGCGAAGAAAAAAATGGACCGCACTCTCTGCGTTGACAACGAGACTTTTCCGCTTCCTTACATATATTCTGCAAATATACTTCACACACCTCTGCAGTTCTTTGTTGTGCACCTACACTCTTTCCTCGCAATTTTCCAGAGACTTAAAATATGTATAAACTTTACATATCACATTATTTGACTGTCGTCTCAGATCCCTCTTTACTGGTGGCATGTCAAAGAATATCTCCCTCACACACTATTCAAATAAACTGTTTCTTACTTGGAAGCACCGTTCAAATAAACGATTGTACACCGAGGTTACACCCTTCAATACGCACCCAACACCTAGCAACCCTGTTGCCCAACTATTATAAGTTGCTGCTCCTCTGCCTTTTGCTCATTCATTGGGTATCCTGCCTATCTTTTTTTTTTTTTTTTCTAATACTGTAAGGGGAATGCGTCGGAGTGGGAGGTGAGAAAGGGGAAAGCGCGGAGCAGGTTGGATGTCTTTGAACCGTAGATTGGAGCTGAAAATAGTATAATTTCTTCAAGTATATAGTATAGTACCTCACATAACTCAATGAAGAAAATAAACGAATTCTATATAACGTCGAGCTCTATGTAGATGCGAATTGCATGATATACAAAGAGTGAAACAATGCAGGCTAAACCGCGATTCGAACCCAGATCTCCGCTTATCATACTGATGAGTTAATGTTCCAATTATGCAATTTTCTTTATTATTATTATTATTATTATTATTATTATTATTATTATTATTATTATTATTATTATTATTATTATTATTATTATTATTACTTTTTTATATTGTATATACAACATAGTGTTAGTAAGATAAAATTATTTGGAATGGGAAGAGAAAATCGATGATTACAAGTGAGAGAACAATATTTTAAAGGTAATTAACTTAATTCAATAAGCATAGATGTGCATACCCATTCGTGTCTTCTAGCGAGTTTTCAAATAATGCTAGTGATCGTGGTGAATGTATGAAATACAGACAGGTTAAGTGCCCAGTCCATAGGTGTAGATGGAATATTTAATTACTCATTTGTTTGTCAAAATACAAACCAAATATGGTTAATCAGATCCAGATTCCAGTAACTATACGTCTGTCGACGATAGAAGAAGCCTCATGAAACACTAGAAGTATGAAATTTTGAGGTATGAATCGCATTCTGTGTTGTAACCAAACGTATTTTTAAGAAATTTACGCTCATATCGTATAAATAGTACAGGTTACCAAAATGTTCTGTAGGTCCAAGTTTCATATAACCTTATTGCTGACAGGAACGCTAAACTTAAATCAAATCAAATTGTTGCGTCTATTCTGTTGACCGATGTCAAAAGGAGAAGCATAGAGCTTTGGTCTTTTGCTCTTGACAGTCATAAACTTCTTGTGGATACTTGGAATTAATGGGAGGAAGCATGTCAAGGATATGACATATTAATAGTAATTTTTTTTGTACTCCTATAAGCTTTATCGTTTGTTCGCGTATCAGAGATACTTCATTATTTCACTATCTGTGTGGTTTAACTAACCCGAAAGTTCACCACAGAAATGAATGCCTTCTCTGGGATCTTATCCGGTGCCAATCCAATCTAATCAGAATATTTGTTACACTTTCCCTAAGATTTATTTCTTCCTTTTCCTTTTTCCCCATAGACTTATTAACTGTAATACACACGCACATATTTACCATTCAAGCTACATGTCTTGCCTATCTTAGACATCTCTACACATCATTATCAGTAATGAACATTTATTTTTGCCACAAATACTGCATTTTCTTTATATGCAGTGTCCAAAATGTGTAATATTCCGAAGATAATTTTAAAAATATGGCCATTTATCTTTGTTTCAAAATATTCTGATCTTATTTATAGATCAGAATGTGTCAGATATTATTGCAAGTCAGGGTATGAAAGTATATGACCAGTGTTCTTCCATGTAATTGCTACTTGTATAAAATTTAACTTGTTTGTGTTGAACAGTATAGTAAATGGGAGTATGATTGTTATGAAAACACATAAGAGTCGTTTAAAAAGTTCTCGGAGTAATGTAAAAACATGGACATATTTTGTAGAAATTGAGCTCCTTCGTAGCTGTATAGTTAGCATACTTCCATTCGGCGCAGTATCTCCAGGTGGTTCCTGTAGGAGTTCATGTACTTCAGATTCCACATTAAGCTGTAGGTCCACGTTGCCCTGGTACTGAAAGAGATGTTTAAACCAACCAATCTATAGTCAGGTAAACTGGGGAGCACGTGAATGAAAGACGTGACGGCCACTAGGTCTAGGAAGCTCCCAAGACGCCGGTCAGTGACAGGGTGATCAGCTCGCTCATTACGTGCTCGCCGCTAGGCTGGACGTAGTTCAGCTGGTCGCTGACAGATGGCGTTGGAGTGACTCAGGCCCTCAAATGGGCTGTAACGCCAAGGTTTTTTTTTTTTTTAAAAAAAAAGAAAAACTTCCAGCGATGTTCTAAAATAATTTGCCGAAGTTCTATTCCTCCAGCCCTAGAAAATTACTCCATAACTTAAAACTAGGTGGACGCCGAAAATTCGGAAGCACAGGCCGGGAATCGAACTCGGGACCACGTAGACGTGATTCCAACTCTTTACCCACTAGATACGGTGTCCCTTAATTACTCCACAACTGATTCTTGAAATTAAAAATGGGTATTTACGCAATATTTTTAACTTTGGAAAGAGATTAAAGTCAGTCAACAAATCGTACTACAATTCATCAATTTTCACTATTACAAATAACATGGGGTTCGGTATTATTTTAATGTATGATAGTTTCTTTTGTGACAAGCGTAGCTTTTTGTTTCATACGTTTTGCTTTAGTTAGTGCTAAGAGTTAGCACATGGTTATACTACTTCAACAGAATGATACTTTTAGCATTGGAAAATCTGTCCCCATGATCTTTCCAGCCTGCTTCACACGTTAACATTTTATAGAGGTGAAAGAAATCGTGCTGACCCATTGTTTTATTTATTGTTTTGTTGTTTCTGGTATATATATTGTAATATCCTATGTGATGTCGTAAACAAGCAGTTCCACGCTTCAATGTTTACAAACAACACCACATGGTTCGGCAAGAGGATCTTCCACCAGAGGGACCTGTAATCACATGCAGACGACGGCTTCTGGCCCCTCCCACGGAGCAGAAGACGACATCGGAGCAGCAGCGCCACCGCCACCCAAAAGGACCCTATAAATTGGATGGACGAAGGCAACTCGATACCAGTTTTCTGGTGACCCTCCACTAGTCTGCTACGGGACTCTTGGAGTAACCTAACCCCAGGCCTCTAGTCTGCTACGGGACTACGCCTATCCTATCTCCTGGCTTAGCCTGCTACGGGGCTCTGTCTGGGAATCCCAACCTCAGCCGCTTAGCCTGCTACGGGGCTCTGTTGGCAACTTAACCTGCCTCTGCTTGCTACGGAGCATTGGTTCCTTAACTCCACTCCTCTTAGCCTGCTACGGGGCTCTGTTGGAGATCCTGTCTGCGACCACTCGGTCAAAGACTACCTTTTACTCACCCTTTTAAATAGAGACCAAATTGTATAGTATTTTGTACAAATACTCATATTTTTATAATAAAACTGGTAGTGGGAGACGATTCCGGACACTCTTTTTATTAACTGCTCTACCTCTTCCTTATATGAGACGAAATTACACAAAGTTTTACATGGTAGAGGCTTGACCGGCTCAGAATAAACTCTGAATACTCCCCTACCGGACAGTATTTTTATTAACCAGAAGTGGACTTTTTTTTTCTGTGGAAGGTATGTGAATTTTTTAAAGTGTTAGTGCTTTTAAGTGAACTGAATTTTGTTTATGCCTCAAACTAGAACTGGTAAAAACACTTTTCCAGAAAGCATTTTTAACATGGAGCAAAATTCGCGCCCTTCTTTTAATATACCACACCTCACTAAGTATTCGGGACACGTTACGGAGGACCCCGATAGATTTTTTATGCTTTTTGACCATCTTGCATTATTGCATTCGTGGAATGAACAGAAAAAGAAAGAACTATTACCTATGTACTTACAAGATGTAGCACTTGATTTAGTCCTACAGTTAAAGGCCCAGAATCAGTTAGAAGCGCTTAATTATGAACAATTAAAAGACAAATTAGTTGCACTGAGTAGACCAAGATTACCGGCATATCGAGCGGAATTCGAAATTTTTCAAGTCCAACAAGGTGAAAACGAGCCAGTAGATGCTTATTTTCTCAGAAAATTAAGGGTCATTAGACAAGTTCTGCCTCAGGCCACCGAGGAGCAGAAAATAAATTATTTATCCTTAGGTTTAAAGAAAACTTTTTTGCAAAAGATAGCGTTAGAAACATTTACAACTGTTCACGCCTTACAAACGCATTTACACAACCTCGAGAAAGCAAATGACCTCATGAAGAAACGTGATTACGTGGAATTACAACAGGCATTCTATTCACTCTGCGATCAGAGTACACCAGTCAGCAGTTTACATTCATCAGCAGTCGCGGGCGCTTCCTTCCCTGTACGTCATCAACAACTGACCTATCCAATATGTAACCCAACACCTAGTTGGAATCAATACCAGCAACCAGCTTCAGTTTTTCCTACACCTTCAGCACCACAGCTACAGGGTGCATCACAAAATCAGATAATTCCAAATCCTTCCCCCCAAGTTGCTAATCCGAATCCCCCTCCCGAACCCCCCGCGCCTAGCACATCTAGTAATTCCAGTGCAAACAATTCATTAGATTTTACTAAATTAGCAAATCAAATGGCTGAACTATCTCTTCTTGTAGCTCAAAATGCCATTAAGAACTCACAATTTAGAAGAGGTGGCCGTAACAATTATAGGTCGAAAAGTACAAATAACGGAAATCAAAATCGGCAGAGAAATGGAAATAAGAGCAATTCTAAAAATAATAATAAAGATAATAATAGTAATCCTAGGCCGGAAACTGTTACAGTATGCGGTACGTGCTATAAGAAAGGTCATTCTTCCAGTACATGTTATAAGAACAATCAGCAGGGAAACGCCTAGGGGGGCCCCAGGACACACCCTCTCAAGAACATGTTCTGAGGGCCGAGAACCAGGAAAAAAGTGAACAACAAAGATTGACAAATACATCACTTTATGCAGTAGCTCCGTTATCAGATAGAAGGGAGAACATTAAAATGTTAAACCAGGAACACAAATTATTAATTAATGTAACAATTAATAAAGAAAAGTATCCTGTGATCATAGACACTGGCAGTTCATTGAGTCTTTGGCCTAAAAATTGGCTTCCACCAAACACAAAATTGATCCCTTTTAGCACTAATCTACGAGGAATTGAGAATTCTGTCGTAAATTTACGCTATATAGCTTTGATTACATTCAGAATTGGCTCAACAACATTTTCTCATTATTTCAGAATTTTAGAACATGGAGATTTTTTGCCTTTATTCGGTGAAGACATTCTAAATCGATTACAGACCAAAATTGACTTAAAGAATAACATGTTGTCAGTATACAAGAAACCACGGCCTCCGCAGTATCCAATTGAAATTGATACCCAGGAAAAATTATCTGCTAACGCTATGCATACAATAAAACAGCACAAGTCGGCTGATGTTTATACAACACGAAACGTTACCATACCAGCCAGGTCACATTTCTTTTTACCAATTAATATCAAGAATCGGCAAAAGAATAATAAATACTTTTTTATCTCTCCATTAGAAAATTTGCTGGACAAATACGGACTACAAACGTTACCTACTAAGGTACCTAAGAATAATTTGACTTTATTGATATCAAATCCTACTAGTAGACCGGTAACGTTAGTAAAGAGCACCCCAATTGCTTACGTAGAAGAGAATCTTCAAGAAGTAGATTTACAGGGTAATTGTCAAGATAATGGCCATGATGACGAAACTTTTTACAGATCAGACAAAGAAATTCAGGATCGATTAGAAGAAACAAAATCATTTTTTGATATTAATTTGTTTGACATAAACCCGGATTTATCAGAAGAAAAAAAGAAAGCCGTACAAGATTTACTCTTTAAATACAGAGATGTTTTTTCCTACACACCAACAGACATTGGATATTTCCGAGGTTATATACATAAAATACGGATAGACAAAGGAGCATCCTTCCATCAAAGATCTCCTCCGGTTCCATTAGCAGTAAGACCTCAAATTGACTTACAAATTAAGCAACTCTTAGACGCAAATATTATCAAGGAAACTAGCGATAGTTCGTTTTCATCGCCACTTCTCATAGTGAAGAAGCCAAATACTTCAGAGTTCCGCTTAGTTCTCAACCTCCAAGCTTGTAATAGGTTCTCACATTACCTAAGTATACCATTTCAAAATACGGAGGATATTCTACACGTTTTAAGAGGAAAAAACTCCATATCCACAATCGACATAAAATCCTCCTATTTCCAGCTATTGTTGCATCCCAAAAGCCAAAAATACATGACTTTTGAGGTCAACCATACTAGAAAGGCATATAAATTCCAGAGGTGTACCATGGGTCACTCCAGTTCCGCCGCCGGACTCAGTATAGCTGTACGCATGCTTTTAGAGGGCCTACCACCCCGTATAACTGCATTCGCTGATGATTTGGTCATAGGAAGTAAAAATTGGAAACAACAGTTATCGGATTTAGAATTACTTTTTAAAAGATTAAGAAAGCATGATTTTCGTGCCAGTCCAAAAAAGACCCACTTATTATACACAGAATTGGACGTTTTAGGCTTCACAGTTAGTGGGAAAGAAATCAAGATTTCACCTAAAATCGCTAACAAGATTCGAAATTTTAAGAAACCAACTACTAAAAGAACTCTGAAAAGCTTTTTAGGATTATGTTCTTATTTAAGAGCACATATCAAAAATTTCTCAGAAAAAATAGAACCATTTCAGTGCCTTTTAGACAAGAATTCAAAATTTAAATGGACCTCTCAGCATGACGAATTATTTGAGAAACTTAAGACTGACATCATACACGCGCCATCTTTGTTTCACTTCGATCCCTCACTGGAAATACGTGTGTATACCGACGCTTCCTCTATCTCCGCAGGAGGCTTATTAGCATGCTATAACCAAAAAACGAAACAAGAACGTGTTGTTGCCTATGCTAGTAGACGTTTTACACCAAGTGAAAGGAAAGCATCCACTTGGCAAAAAGAGCTGTACGCCTTAATTTATGTTTTGAGAAAATTTAGATACTTCCTACTAAATAGAAAATTTAAATTATTTATAGACGCTAAATGTTTGACTTCACTCACTACCCAACCGGACAAAGTCGGAAAATTTAGTCGTTATAAAATATTTTTGGCAGATTACAATTTTGAAACACAGCACATTAAAAGTCAACAGCATCCCGCAGACATTTTTAGCCGCTTAGAAGACAAACAAGATATACAAAAGGACGAGAATCAAGAAGTTGATAACTTCTCCGACACAGAAGACGCTAAAGTTTTTGCTTCACATTCTTTAGAGCACACTTTTCAAATCGACCAGTCCATTATGTTACCTAATTTAGCAGATGAACAAAGGAAGGACCCTTCATTTTCGGACATCATTACTGTATTGGAAAATAAAGAACCTAACAAATTATCTACACTCCGTGCGGCGAAATATTTTTCTCTTAAAAATGGATTATTATATAGGACTCAGAAACACCCTCAATTAGGACTGCTGTATTTACTTTGCGTACCAAAATCTTTACTAGGCAAATGGTTCGAGGCTATTCATAACAACCCAATGGCACCACACTTTGGTTACACCAAGACATACCAGTCGGCGCTTAGGAAATACTATTTTCCTAACATGAAAGCTTACATAGCCAATAGGATAAAGACATGCAATCTTTGTCAAAAACTAAAGAAGTTACCAGCTAAACCAGCGGGCCAATTGCTGCATCACCCATCTAAACCCATTGCCACTGCTTGGCAGTACGATTCAATTGGGCGAGTGCCAGTCGGAGATGGAAAATTCAAACACATACTAGTTGCTATAGAAATGTCCACGCGATACTGTGTCACCAGAGTTGTAGACAACATCACAGCAGAAGAAATTGAACAATTTCTCATATATGACATTATTCTTAAGTACGGATCTTTTTCATACCTGTATTTGGATAGACACCCTGTACATAACGCTAAGAGACTGCAAAACTTAGCAAAATTCTACAATTTTGAATTTAAATTTTGTCCAGCATATGACCACAAAAATCTGGGTGTAGTGGAAACATTCCACAGAATAATACAGAACGCTCTTAAATTTTTTGTACAGGAGAATCAAAATCAATGGCCAAAACTAATTCCATACATAACATTCGCAATTAATACATTTGTGCAAGCCGGAACTAAATACTCATCTTTTTTCCTCATGTATGGATACGAACCTAAGACCATCTCTGATATTGCATTAGCGTCAACTCCAACATTATGTGTCAACAAAGAACATTTGAATAAGATACGAGGGATCGTTCAGGATAACTTAATCGCAAGTTATAATAAACAGAAAAAATATTTTGACAGCAGACATCAACAAACTAATTTTGATAAGGGACAGAAAGTACTTGTATTCTTTCCCAATCGTCAAGTTGGGATACCAGAATCATTTTCATCCAAATATGTAGGACCTCTAGAAATTATCGAAAGAGTTAATCCTAATCTTTATAAGATCAAATTTCCAAATTCATATCGTCAAACAATACAGGAGATTTCAGTGGAACGAATTAAGCCATTTCATGAATATAGAGATCATATAGAACAAGAATAAATAACTTCATTTTATTTTCTACACGAGCGAAAAAAAAAAATGCAGTACTTACCACTAAGAAGAAAGAAAATACAGAGACGCGAGTTCAGCAGATAAAACACTCTTCATAACGACACAAACATTCATTTCCTTTTTGTTTTATAAAAAGCTGATTCATTTATTTTACGGCTGAAGAAAAGAATGCTGACATCTCCATTTTTGCATTTAAAAGGCAAATGATCTTTTACAAGGACAGCTAACATATTTCTACATTATCATCGATAATTTTTTTCTTTTCCTCTGTGAACTGCATATTGTCACTGACATTATGCAACATAAATATTGTACAGGATGTTCCAAAAGTTATGACCACGCTTACATTATACAGGATGACCAGGAATTCAGGACCATCATTATTATCGTCATTGACATTTAAAATTGGATTATTTTATTGAAATACATATCTTTAGTGCATATATTTTAGAAACTTTCACACCTTATACAGGGTGACCAAGAAATCACGCCGTTCAAATCAGAACTTTCCAATATAAATAATCTTTATATCTCAGTGTCAATAGTAGCTTTTTTATTACTCCTAACTCTTATAATTCTATATATATTATATATCCGCCTTCGCTCGTTACAAAAAAATATCCAAAACGCCTCGCTTAGAAATATCTCCTCCAATTCCGATGGACACATTTAATACCAATATTTTAACTATGGAGCAACTGACATTACAGGCTCCGACACCATTCACTATAAGTGAACTAATATATGTGCATTAAGCCAAAGCTTAAAACAGCCCTACCTCGAGGGAAATGAAGTGACATATTAAAATGCACCGATCCTGCCTGTGATTAGGGACTAACTGTTTAGTGCTTTCTTCCGCTACCTTATTACTGCTCCGAAAAGTGATTTTTTGTGTGTGTTGCAAGTCATATTAATGTTTTAGTGCTTTTTTTGTGTGTGTGATACCTCAGTGTTGCCAACCCTCATATAAAGAAAAATAACCCTTCGGCTTATTTTTTAAACAAGCCAGGGGGGTGTAATATCCTATGTGATGTCGTAAACAAGCAGTTCCACGCTTCAATGTTTACAAACAACACCACATGGTTCGGCAAGAGGATCTTCCACCAGAGGGACCTGTAATCACATGCAGACGACGGCTTCTGGCCCCTCCCACGGAGCAGAAGACGACATCGGAGCAGCAGCGCCACCGCCACCCAAAAGGACCCTATAAATTGGATGGACGAAGGCAACTCGATACCAGTTTTCTGGTGACCCTCCACTAGTCTGCTACGGGACTCTTGGAGTAACCTAACCCCAGGCCTCTAGTCTGCTACGGGACTACGCCTATCCTATCTCCTGGCTTAGCCTGCTACGGGGCTCTGTCTGGGAATCCCAACCTCAGCCGCTTAGCCTGCTACGGGGCTCTGTTGGCAACTTAACCTGCCTCTGCTTGCTACGGAGCATTGGTTCCTTAACTCCACTCCTCTTAGCCTGCTACGGGGCTCTGTTGGAGATCCTGTCTGCGACCACTCGGTCAAAGACTACCTTTTACTCACCCTTTTAAATAGAGACCAAATTGTATAGTATTTTGTACAAATACTCATATTTTTATAATAAAACTGGTAGTGGGAGACGATTCCGGACACTCTTTTTATTAACTGCTCTACCTCTTCCTTATATGAGACGAAATTACACAAAGTTTTACAATATATTATGATACAGTGGTATTATTACAGTGGTGGATGCTTAAAATCAGTTGGATTTCATTGGAAACTGACTAAATAATGCACTGTTTTTTTGTTTTTTTTTAATTATTATTATTTTTTTAATCGAAGTCAGCAAATGGTGCTCTCATCTTCCACACAATTTCTTTATACATAATTTCTTCGTAAAATGTGGAATATCTTTCATCTGAAATGCTTAAATTTTCTGAAATTTCAGCCAGCTTTATTGACCATCGTGTGACACCATACCATGTGCTTTCCCGCTGTAATTTTTGACGGAAACAGAGTTTGGTCGTCCACTACGCAGACCATTTCTCATACAGTTACTATTGCATTCATACTCAGGACCCGGTCCACTTGGAACACTTGAAAATGACGGGACAGTTTTTTCAAAAATATTTTTTATATCATTATAAATTTTGGCTTGATACCCTTTTTCACCAAATATTAATTATCGTTCAACGTTAGAAATGAGCCGTTTCCACACACAAGCTGTAACTGCAACTTGCTACTTTAACTTGACATATTATTATTAACATGAGAATAAAACTGACTTTCTGATTTTGATATACCTGTATATTTATCCTATGAATATTTTAAGAACTTTTCTATTCTCTCCATCGGTCACGATATAGGGAGAAAAATTAAAGCCGAAAACGCATTATCCGATGGTCTAAATTAAATGAATCAAAAATATAACTTCTCTATACCAAAAAAAAAAAAAAAAAAAAAAAAAAAAAAAAAAAAAAGTATACAATCTCTGTCGAAGAAGCACTTCCATAACTAGCTTGTCCCAAACTAGAACATAAAATTATAACTAAAAAAGCTGACAAAAAAATGTACATTCAATAAACAGTCACAAAACGTGAATTCATAAATGATTGTGTTGTACTTCGTTTCCCTACGTCCAATTGCTTCTAAAACACCTTTGAGCACTTGAACATCTTAGATCACGACCGATGAAAAGAACTAACATTTCTTGAAAGTTTGCATAGAATAAATATACAGCAATCATCAAATCAGTTTTATTATTATCATCTAGTTTCGTGAATATAATATAAACAAAGAGGCGGTTCCAATGTCTTGTGATGATCTATGATGACGCACAAACCTACTAAGAAGTATATCAATAATGTTTTTCAGGTAGTTGACACGGTCCTTGTTCTTCATTGGTTAGAAATTGGAAGAGGAACTTCGGAAACTGTGATAGCAGCTGGTGTAACGCAGTGTATTCAACATGTAAGTACTTTATCTTCTAGGTAAATATTATGAATAGCATCTGATTTCCGAACCGTGAGGTCCCAGGTTCAAATCTTACCGTGGATCTCCAGGCTAGTTTTTTCATTGACAAATTAAGCAAATACTGACATAGTACACCGTATAAAATCGTGGAATTAATACGATTCAATTTGTCTATCACTGTTAGCGTGCTATTTCAACATGAATGCCTTCACCTTCCTAAGTCATCATAAATATCTGGTAACTGATATTGAGAATTTGCATTACTTTCTACTTTTGCTATAAGCAAAGCTTTACGCGATATATTTGACATTTACGTATATTTCGTGTAAATCTTTACGAAAGGTACCACAAATATCCAGTAGCTGACATTGAGAATTTGTATTAGTTTCTACTTTTTCTTATAAGCAAAGCTTTACGCGGTATATTTGACATTTACTTATATTTCCTGTAAATCTTTACGAAAATGGTTTTGTGACGTATGAATTTTCTGACAACATTTACGTGAGTAGAAATTCTGACATCTGTTGTTTCTATGTGCACTGTATTCCTATGGAGATTTTGAAATAAGACGCTAACAGTGGTAGATAAATTGATTGAAATAACAGACTAACAGTGAAAAAAATGAAATGAAATCTGAGTTTTACGTTCCACGGTTGTGCCAGCCATGTGATAGATGAGAAATGAATGAAATGGTGGAATGAAGAAAGTGGCAGAAAACAGGGGAACCCCGAGAAAACCCACACACACGGTGTTTGTCCACCACAAAGTCCACTTGTTATGAGCTGGGATCGAACCAGGGACCCTACGCACCAGACGTAAACGCTCTAACGCTAACAATGGTAGATAAATTGATTTGCTTTAACACTGTCATTTTCTGTAGTATACATAAAGTTGAATGCAAAACTTCAACAACTAGATTTTCTTTTTTCCAGTAACTTTGAAAAAGTAATTGCAATTTAAATACGATTTTTGATAACGTACTAATAATTACATTCTCTGTGTGTCATGAAAACATTGTTCAGATTGAACAGTTTATTCCGCTGTTGTTTGCAAAGGAATCTCTAGCAGTAGGGAAACACTTCCGCTTTAAGTTACATAAATAAAATTTAGTAGAACATATTATATGCATAGAATGTTCATTATGTTGTAAACTTTCATTATATAAATTGTTTCTCCTTTCTTAACTTGATTCACGAGTGTCTGACCTAAATGAGTAATAACACATATTTAGTACAGAAGATGCAACAATGCTGACTGCTTTCACTGAATTAATCAAATTTACTTTTATTTAATCAATTTAACATATATTGAGGTATTTTGAACTAGGTACAGTCTGTATTAGCTAGGATCTTCTCTCTACATTCTGATTAATAAGTATATCTTGTATTAATATCTACAGTTACTGCAAACACAAGGCACTCACCTACTTGAGCCCATCATGCAATTAGAAATTGTAACTGATGAACACAATTTGTCGGTGGTTCTTGCGGATCTATCACGCCGCAGAGCATCCATAGGGGAAATAGGTGCCAGAGGAACACAAAGAGTAAGTATTGGAAGTTATTACTTTTTCCAGTTTTAACTCTTTATTTAATAATGATATTTTATGAGCAAGTGAACTAGTTTTAATGCTTTATACAATAATTACGTTTCATACCTATATATAATTAACGAAAATCTGTTTGAATAACCAGCATTCGTTTGTTCTTTCTTAGCTTTAATTCAAGAATCTTAGTTCAGTGATTTTATACCTTTCGTTATTAGTTTTCAATTTGGCAGTTCATGTTTACACAGTAAGCTCAAGCCATTGGTCTTGATCATGACGGGAACAAATAGTCCCGATGCTGATATGTCCCCATTAACCAATCTCTTAGACTTGACAGAAGAATAACGTAATGGTATGGGTCTACCTTAAATAAATAAATAAATAATGCTCCCACAGAAAATAAAGCCTATCAAAACTATCCTTAACACAGTGGTTCCCAACCTTTTTCGACTGGCGATACTACTGGACGTCTAGGACATCGTGACAGACTCTTTATCTTTTTCTTATTAATAATATAGATTAGTGTGAGACTAGAAGATTCTATAAAGTAGTAACTCTATGTAATACTGAACATTGTTACTGGCATTGACTGATACAGTCTCTCTCAAAATTAATTTTAACTAATTATTAATGCCTCATGATTTTTAAACCCTAAAATTTCACAACACACCCTATAGAACAGCGTGACACACCGGTTGGGAATTAGTGACTTAGCGTATGATGTAAAAGCAGGTGAAAGTACTATAATACCTTACATTTTTAGCCCCTTCCCTGTGTTCGGCGTATTATTACGCCCACGGTCAACCTAGCACTTACAGCGTATTTTCCTAAGTGAAACTCTTTCCGTAGTGTGTAATTTTTTTGAGAACTTCTGCGCAAAGCTTACAACATCAGTTTAGTGTATGACGAAACACATATTAATTCGCTCAACACAGGCAAATTAACTACACTGTGTACGGGAGCGTATTATTACGACCGACACAAAATAAGCTCCAACGACCAGGAGCGTATTATTACGCCGAACACACTGAACAGAAGACCCCAGTCAGAAAATTACACAGGGAAAGGGTTAAGAATTGAAATTATCACTCACTCTCTTTGTTCTTTCTTTTATATTCCTAGTACATGAGAGTTTTTATTTACTGTATTTATTTATTAAAAGAAATTCGTAAATTCCTTGGTTAAAGCTTACAGTACATCTTGGATTCGACTTCTTGCTGCAATCATGTTTCTGCTGGAACAAGGGTGTAAGTAAAACGAGAAAGGAACATATAAATTGCAACTCTGTTTTAGTTATTCTTACCTACGATCTCATTCAGAAGGTGGTTGCAGGAATCAAACAAATTCAAGCTGTACTAAAAATTTAAGTCACGGAATTGGAGAGTGACATATCTTATTAACAATGTATTCCGTATTTGTAAAAAATTTAGTTCTACTTACATTAAACTAACAAAACAGAACTATCCGGAATATCGACGAATATAGTAAGAACTTGAAGTATTCTGCAGACAATTTTAATGCAAAGGGGCCAGTTTTAACATGGGGTTGAACTTATGAATACTTTCAACAGATTATTAAAATTAAAGATGTATGCAGATAATATGTCTATCAGATAACGATGGAGTTAATCTATTGATGTTCGCGATTTCTTTTAAAATTTAGAAATATTTTCGAGATAAATTTTTATGAAATTCTAATAAAATTTCCTACATAATTTAAAGTAAACAATGTTCATAAATAGATTAATTACCATCTAATAAACGTATTAAATATATGTCTCTATTTTAATATTTTATGGATTTTTTAAGGGAATCTTCCTGTTGTCAATGAAAAATAATTGAACCCCGTGTTAAAAGATAGATCTTTCCTATTACAATTTACTCTTAGCAATTTAGTAGTCAAAATAATATTGCAATATACTAATCTCTCTTTCTCTGTGTGTGTGTGTGTGTGTGTGTGTGTGTGTGTGTGTGAGAGAGAGAGAGAGAGAGAGAGAGAGAAAGAATGAAAGAAAGAAATGGGCATGTTTATATATATATATATATATATATATATATATATATATATATATATATAACACTGCAGTTGGTTGGCCTCAGGACAGAAATATTTATCACAGTACGATGTAACAATTTGATTTTTCCTCTATGTACTACTGTAGAAACTAACATCTGTTTGGTGTATTTCATCAAATCATTGTGATCTGCAAATTTCAGTCGAGAAAAGCGTGAACTTTCTTTTTTTTTTTTTTAGGAGGGGGAGGGAGGGATAATCTGTGCAGGCTCTCCAAGCTATGGGTTTGCTTGCCAACTAACCTTGTCGACACTGAAACTTTGACTTTTTCTCAACAGTGTGATAATGCTTGTCTCCTGATTAGTAGTTTCATGCTCATGCTATAAGCTCTCTCAAATTGTGAAGTAAAGTTAAAAAGTTAAAATTGTTGACAATATTAAAGCATCTTCAAAGTGAAATCCGTGATATCTGAAATTTCTGAATGATTCAGTATTAAAGCGAACATCAAACCACGAAATCTTAGAGGAATAATGATAAATTGCGGATTTAGAAAACAATAGGTCAAAGAATTAAAACAAGTCATGATTTGGTGTGGCTATTGCTGTCATTGATTGTTTTGTTTCTCCAGGTAGTAGAAGCATTGGTCCCCTTATCGCAGCTCTTGGGCTATTCGACAACTTTGCGCACCGTAACGTCTGGATCAGCATCTTTTACCATGGAATTCTCTTCCTATCAAGCTATGTTGCCTCAGGATGAAAACAACGCAATTCAGGAAGTAACAGGATTTTATCCTGGTGTAAATATCCGGAATTAAGAAGATAGCTGTACATTGATGACAAAGTTTGTACATATGTTGTATATGGAATAGAAAAATAATAAATATTTATATAATAATGAATTGATTTTGTGTAATTTATTTATATGACTGCCAAATGGTGATTACTATACAGTCTAGGCATTAACCTTGGAGCATAATATCAATTTCCGATGTTTTGTGTTGAAACTAAGTAATAATTCTGCGACTAATTTACTGCAATGTGTACAATCATAGATTAGACTTCCACACTAAGTGATGCATAAATTCTGGAAGTCTTATATAACGACCATGTCCGTCTGTTTGTCGACAAATATCTGAGCAAAAACAGTAAGAGATATCGGAAAGCGGATTTTGCAATCGATTCAGTGTCTTAAGAATAGGTTCCATCTTCTTCGTTAACACTCTGTTCAAACCGAAAGTGGTAGAAATCAAACATTTCTGGTTTCAACCTTTATCTCAATGGCACAAAAATGGCAACCGATAGCAACATGTTTTTTTCAGACGATTTAGCGTCCTAAGAGAATATATCACCAGCTGCAACACTCTTATTAACACCGGAAATGGTTTAAATTTCCTAGTACTTCCAGTTTTAATATTAATTTCCGTAGAGCGAAAACTAAAATATTCGAGAAGGTTTTTTGCAATCGATTTAGCGTCTCAAGAATAGGTTCTATCTTCTCTATTAATCCTTTACTGAAATTGGAAATGGTAGAAATGAACTATTTTTGGTCTCAACGTTTATCGGCATAGAACATAAAGAGATAGCGATATGCTGTTTTTGTGGTCGATTCAGCTTCTCAAGTGAATATATCATCACCCACAACACTCGATATCTTTTATATTTGATATTCACTTCATTAATTGAGAGAGATGCTTATCTAATTGCTAATCACAATTTTGTTTATTAGTTACTTCATTCGTTTAGTTTGTATTGCTTTTGAAGTGTATTTTATTTCATATTTTGGGTACTACTGATAGCATATTCCATTGGATATATTTTATTACATTCATTTAATTTCTTCATTTGTTCTTGACTGAATTCATTCGTTGTTTTTTAACTAGTTTCATCTAGTATCATGACTACGGAGCGATGCACTCGATAAAATGTATGGTAGCTAAATACGATTACCGGCCCAGACTCCACCTAGTGGTACTGACATTTCATTTATCTGAATTCACGCCGAATTCAGAACCATCTTTCACGTCACCTTCCACGAGTCGAGAAAACGTTTAATACAGAAGACTGATACTTTGTATCGCAGTTTTATTTTGGAATGAGACGTGGAAGTTCTCAATTGAATAAACCTTAGTGAAACTAGTGTTCACTGATTACAGCGCCTTCTATCACAAATTAATAGTGATAGAAGGCGCTGTAATAAATTAGGTGCTATCGAATAAATTTTACTTATTTTTTCCCGTAGAATTTGAATCTGCAATTTAAAAAAAAAAAAAAAAAAAAAATGGGGATCTCATTTAAGTTTTCAAAGTCACTTCCCACTCCACCTCCATAGGGGGCGAGAGCGAAGGTTGGTTTCATTACAGATAAATTTTCCTTCCAAAATAATAACTTTTCATTTCGAACATTTCTTTTTAACGTCTGATGCCTCTTTCTACAATATTCTACAGTCTCAAGCTTAAAAAACACTATATGTATATATAATACAGTATATACAGGTTTTGTTTTAAAAGGATTTTCTGTTATTTTTTAGGACACAAAAATTATATATATATATATATATCATTATATTTTTTTAATATCATTTTTGAACTAGTTTATTATCCGAATTTTTTGTAGTGAACTGATTAAATTTAAACTCATTGTTAACAGATCTTGAACAACACACTTTTACATAGCGCACACATTTCTTGGAACCAGCTAAGCGGTTAGCGTACTCGCGTTCATCGTTGGAGACCCAGGTTCAATTCCCGGCGGGAGCTCATGTGGTTCGGACCTCACGTTAAGCTGCAGGCCCAATCTTATATAGCCTCACTGCTGAAAGGGACGCTAAACTTCTTGGAAAGAATTAACCGCGTTATGCAAAGTATTCCTATACTTTTAATTAAAAGTTGAGACTCTGTTAGTACTTTATTATGGTAAACGGTAATTTAGGGTTATATATAACAAAAATGAAAATTTCATCACTGAATAATTTCAGGTAATCTTCAAATACTTTATTTTTAATTCAAATAATGTCTTTCGGTTGCATCTTCTCACATATTTACCAGCATATATTGAATTGACTTTCTTCTTTAGTAACATATGTTAAGAAACTTCTAATGTGAAGGCTCTGGGAATCCGTGATCTTTGATAATTTGGCTGTACGCACGGGACGACTCTTTGGCTGTACGTGGACGTGCAGGATCAGTGTAATCCACCGAATATAGTCCGTATTTCTCTCTGTAAAATTAATAAAATGCATAAAATGAATAGAACATGAACAATGTAGCAAAATTTCACAATAGTTATTCTACTGAAAAATCAAATAGAATGTTATTAGGTCAATGATTTCCAGACATTTAGAAAACATTACGTGATTTTTGGAACTATTTTTCTAGTATATAAACAATTATAATAAAAGAATTGCAAAGTCTGAAAACGAACGTGTAAATCCAAGAAACAAATTCAGCGAGTTTCATATTTTTTTTTACATGTAAGAAATGTTATTTCTGCTTACCCTAGCTTTGTAACTAACTTAAATTGAAAAAAAAAAAAAAAAATCTGTAAGAAAGTGAGATACATCTAAGTGAGGAAGCTGTAAGAAAGTGAGATACATCTAAGTGAGGAAGCTGTAAGAAAGTGAGATACATCTAAGTGAGAAAGAGATTGTGTATAAAATTAAGTACAGGATGTATCAAAAAAGACTTTACAACTTTGAAAACTCACATTGATTTATTCATTCATTGATCCTATAGACATGGTTTTTGGTGCCATTTTGTAGTAAAATACATCAAGTTTTGACTCACGCAATACACTAGTTCAGAAACAAGCCACCGCAAGCACTAGCGGCAGTTGGAGCAAAGATGGCTGCCTTTACTGGTCCAGGTAAATGGATCGGCCAAGGTGGGCCAATTGCATGGTCCCCACGTTCACATGACCTGATACCTCTTGATTTCTTCTTTTGGGGGTTCATCAAAGATATGGTGTTTGTTCCACCCTCACCGACTTTTCTACCAGAACTCAGAGCTAGGATCTACCTCGCAATTGAACAACTCACACCTGCAGGGCTCCCAGCTGTCCTCTTTTCCTATTTTTTCCTATATTTTGGAAATGTGTGTATATTTGTCCTATATATGTTCTATATTTTCATCTTGTCCTATATTTCCTATAGTTTTTAATGATAGCATTATTAAAAATACAAGCCAAAGACAGTTCCAGTGATGATTTAAGTTGCTACATATTAGAAATATGCTAAATAAGTCATAGCATTTTTTTAAGGGACAAGTCACTAATCCTCACTATTTTTTTTTTTTTTTAATTTGCTCTTTACTATCCTCCTATGTCAATTTTTTTCTGTGTTCCCTATGCTTATTCTTCCTCAATGAAGCTTAGCTGAGGAACCTTACCATGCTCTAGTCTCTTATAACTCAAGCTGTGTTAGCATTTTCTTTCAGCAGTGTGTGCAGCAGTATTGGTTCGGCGTTGAGGTGTGTTGGTATTCACCAACATATCCCAACGCCTTCCAATATTGCTGTACACAATATGCAAGGTTCACACGCGTCCTGGAAAACCTGGAAATAAAAGTGTTTCGTGAAAACGTCCTGAAAAAGTCATGGAATGCAGAAAAATGGTGAAAATCCTGGTAATGTCCTGGAAATTATTTATGAAGTGTAAATGTCCTGAAATTTATGTTGTATAACAGTTGTTAGAAATGTGTATATATAATTCGCAGGGCTATGACGAATGAAATGCTGTTATATTATTTATTTTAGAGGAAAATACGTTGATCAAATAATTCAATGTTTAATTAGATTCAAGTATTTCATTACACAGTTATTTTGTATAATAAACGTTGCTTTGTTCAGTAATTCTTTTTTAGTTCAACTTTAGATAGCAAAGCTAATATGAACCAGTTACTTAGTATATCAAATCGCTTATTTCAATCAGTTTCTTTTTAAAAAAAATCTACTAAGTTTAAAAAGTAAAATGTTGTATCTTGTTTCCAGTTGCCCATTGGAGTGAAGGGTGTCCTTTTCTTACAATACATTTTTTTTTCTGTGCTTCAGAGCATAATCTATTGTATAAACCAAACTGTCCTATATTTTTTCAATGTCCTGCTGGGAGGCCTGCACCTGACATGCTCCAGGTAATCTACTTCAGATGGGATGTGTACCGCATCACCAATCGAAGACATATTGAACCTCTTTAGGTATAAGGTAGAAAAACGTAAAGTATTTTGCTACAAAGTGACACCAAGACCATGTTTGTAAGCTAAGTAAATGAATCAATATCCGTTTTCAAAGTTGTAAAGTTTCTTTTGATACACACTGTATAAAGAAAGAAAAAAAGGAAGAGAGAGAAGAGGCTCGAGTAAATGATTAATTTCAAACGAGGTTAGATTAAGAATGGAAAATAATGTGAGAGAAATAGGACACGAGATTGATTGAGAAAGTATGGAAGGACTAGAAAGGAAAAGATGAAACATGAAAAGATGACGACGTGGAAAGAAATACAATGGATAAGAAGAGAAGAGAGATACTAATGAAATTGTTATTAGAAGAAACCAAAAGATGAATATGCATACCGCTGTCTTTATTTCTATTATTCAGGTTAGTATCTAGACTATTAACGTACTATACTCGAAATGTAATAACTTTCATCGAAATATAAAATTAAAATAAAATTTCGGATAAATAATCGCTAACAACTTTTTCACATAGGGAGAAAAATTATTCGCTCTTCGTATGTAGGCAAAGGGTTTTTCCTAGTAAGATAGTGATATCGGTCCTTGATCCAAATTGGGTTATAATTAACCCAAAATGTTAGTTTCGACCTAAACTCATCTTTTAAAAAAAAAAAAAAAAAAAAAACCTACTCCCACCCCTTACTGAATTATCGTATCATACATGCTCAAAATTTAATATTTTTAATGCTGGTAGGGCTGGTCCAAATAATTTGAAAGTTTCACAGATTGTAGATACTATGTAGATGTGAATGTGATTTTTTTTTTCAAAAAAATCTGCATATTTTCTTGGCTTTTTTGCGTGTTGAAAATTTCAAAAAATTGTAAAAAAAAATATTTGGGGGTGACACATTGCTGATTTTTTTTTTTGGTTCAAAATGTTGTAATACCCTTAGGTGCAACATACATTATTTTCAGAGTCTCAGAACTGTTTTTGGACACAAAACTGTGGCAATTTTTTTTTTCTTTTTTTTAATTTGGATAATGTTGCCATCACTTTCAGACCTTGAAAAACATATGTTGTACCTAAGGGTATTACAACATTTTGAACAAAACATCAGTGATGTGTTCCCCCAAAATTTTTTCTATGATTTTTTCAAAATTTTAACTAAAAAAATGCATAGATTTTTTAAAAAGAAAATTAACATTTACACCTACATAGTAACTACAATCTGTGAAACTTTTAAATTATTTGGACCAGCCCCACCAGAATCAAAAAATATTAAATTTTGAGCATGTAAGATACGATAATTCGGTAAGGGGTGGGGGTAGGGGTCGAAACCTTTTTTTTTTTTTTTTTTTTAATGATTTTAAGTCGAAACTAACAATTTGGATCAAGGGCCGATTTCAATATCTTACTAGGAAAGAACCTTTGATAAAATATTGATTTTGAGGCTGATTCTACCTAAATCTCACTTTAAATACTGGGTGCCATTATGTGGATTGATCAGATAAGATTTAGAGAAAAGTATTTACCATACTCATAAATTACTTAGTTGCCATACTTAAATTTTAGATAATAAGAAATACAATTCGAATTCACGATATGAAATTTGGAAAGCACAGAAATTGTTCCTGTTTCCTTCAGATGACTTAGAGCTACAATATGTTAAAGAAATCAATCACTAATGAAATAATATATATATTTTTTCATATATATTTTCTTGCTAACACACAAACCAAACACTAATAATCTATTATTATGCATATGATCGAGGAACTCAAATCTATGGAAAAAGTCGTTATTGGGCTCATCTTAATTGATGAGTACACATTCGGACAGAGTCCAATGTAGCCATTTGCTACGGATTCCGCCAACATGAAGGTTCAACAGTAAGTACATTAATATTTACTATCATTCATTCGGGGCCGCGGTGGCTCATAGAGCGTTCACCTCTGGTGCTTGGGGTCCCGGGTTCGATCCCAGATCCCGCCAAGTGGACTTTGTGATGGACAAACACCGTGTGCGTGGGTTTTCTCGGGGCTCTCCTGTTTCCTCCCACTTTCTTCATTCCACCATTTCACTCATCTCTCATCATCACCGTCTCCTTTAGCCTAACCGGCATAACCGTGGGACGTAAAACTTAAAGATTTCATTTTACTATCATTCAAAATTACCTTTCCCAAATTGCTGTAAATTAACAATAACTTCTAGAATTAGTTGCTTGTTAGCGTTAATGTTCTAGTCCTGATCTTGGCCATTAAATATCAAAATATTAATAAATTTTAATAAAACATGACACATTTTACATTGTTTAACTCGTCTTTTTCCGCTCTGCACAGAAGACAAGCTAGTAAATCTACTTCCTGAGAAACGTATTATTATAGCTGATTTGACGTAGTATGTAGATATGGATACAAATCTAGAAAATTGTATTGCATTATTTATGTTTGTACTTGGAATATCATCCGTTTCTGTTGTATTTAACTATTAAACTACTACCTTTTGTAGTAAACCAATCGAACATTATCTTCCGTCATTATAAACAACATTCTTGATCGATGTCAGTTCGAAGACCGATGATTACATCACGCCAGAGAAGAAGCTAGTGAATCACGAATTGAAAGTACAATCTAGTTTTGGAACTACAATATGTATAACTCATACAAAAATAAAGTTTGACCGCAGTAAACACTTTATACTACTAGTTTATGTTACAGTTTCAGCAATACATAAATGCATCACAATATTTTAGGAACAGATTCCTTATATCAAAATAAGAAAAAAATAAGTTCATATGGACCTGTGCTCAAAAGTGGATAGTTTCGGAGCTATAGGGTGCCGAAAACGTGAAACAAGTGAACTTTAAAAGATCATAGCTCCACTACTATGGGACCTATCGTTGTCGGGTCAAGACATCACTGAGGAACTATATGTGAATTATCCAAATATCCATCTTTCAGAACCTAGAGGTAGGAGAAGAGTGATGAAGTACTCCCAAACAGCCTCTCTAAAAATGATTATCCAAGTACCAGAGGTTCTGAAAGGTGATATTTGGATAGTTCACATACCAGTTCCTCAGTGATATCTTGACCCGACTACGATAATTAATTAAAAATTTAATAATTAATTAAAACATTAAAAGATTAATAATTAAGTTAATTAAAAAAATTAATAATTACTTGTATATTCAACAGATAAAGACTTACGTGTATCCACTCAACCATTCAAAATTGTCTATAATACTCCACGCAGTATATCCTTGAACATTGCAGCCGTCTATTTGGACAGCTTTCAGAAGTTCATTTATATAATCCTACCAAAATGTAAGCAAACGCATGTTTAAATACAAATAGAATATAGATTTGTTTCAAACGAAGAATTCAGACAATTGAAAGAAAATAAAGTACACTTCTTCCTGAGATGGATACTTTTATGATTTGTGGATGTTCATGTTTACATTATTTTCGAACCCAAACTCAACCTACTAGAAATGAATATTAATATAGAAAATAAAGACAGTGTTTTTATTAAAATAAACCTATTTAAACGAAAAAATATAACTGATATTTCAAACACGAATAGAATATATAAAGAAAAATGAAAAGTATTTCATTCCCTTAGACGAATTCTTTTAAATATTCATATATACGAGGGTCACTATTTATATTTTGAGCCTTGGCAACACTGATTGTAGTTAGGCGCTATTTTTTGTTTGTATAGAAACGTTTGACATTGTTGACCATAACGTACTTCAAATATTTTGTCAGTAGCTTTATTTGTGTTGTTTACGTTGACTTGAAGATTGCGTGACAACAGAAAAATGGAATTAACTCGTGAAAATTTTCGTGTGATGATTTATTACGATTTTCGACGTGGATTATCATCGATCAACTTACTTCCACATTTGGCGATTAAGCTCCATCCTTTGCCACTGTGAAACGCTGGTATAACGATTTTACTCGTGGCCGCCATTCGCTCACTGACGAAATTCAGGAAGGTCGTCCGTCCAAAATCAGTTGTTATTCAAGAAAACATTGATGCTGTGCAAACGTCATGTGACATACTGTGAGATTGAGGCAACCCTAGGCATTAGTTCTACCAGCATATATAAAATACTACAGGATCATTTAGCTGTGAGAAAAGTTTGTTCTCTTTGGATCCCACATAATTTGACAAAAACTCAAAAAGAAGCTCGCGTCTATTGGTGCACACAAATGCTCAATAAATACAATGGCAGTGCTTCAAAAGACGTATTTAAGATTGTAACAGGTGACGAATCGTGGATATATACATATGAACCGGAACATAAACAGCAGTCGACTGTATGGGTGTTTCAAGATGAACCAAATCCAACAAAAGTTGTTCACGCTCGAAGCACACCGAAACAAATAGTCGCCTGGTTTTCCAGGAAAACTGGTCATGTGGCAACTGTACCTTTAGAGCAACGTAGAACGGTCAACTCTGAATGGTACACAACAATTTGTTTAAAGAAGATCTTCGGTCAAATACGGAAAACAAAACAAGCGCCGTCGGATCATTCTTCATCAAGACAATGCGAGCTCTCATACATCTCATCTAACAACCGACTATTTGAACACTCAAAAAATCGAATTGATGGGTCATCCGCCGTCCAGTCTAATTTGGCACCCAATGACTTCTTCTTATTCCCGAATGTCAAGAATAAATTGCGTGGATTGGATTGGAAAAAAAAAAAAATGGAAAAAATGCTTTGACAAATGGTTCAAACGAATGCAAAAGTGTATTGATCATAAAGGAGAATATTTGGGAAAACAATAAATCAATTTTCAATGACAAATTACTGTTTTTTCATTGTTAGGCTCAAAATATAAATAGTGGCTCTCGTATTTCTTATTAATGAACATAGATTGTATCTTCAGTATTTACCTTGATACAAGGAAAGGAGTTTATTCACAGTTCCATTGCCAAGGGCTTCAGAAGGTAGACGTTGACCAATAGGTGTAATAATAATTATTCGTCAAGCCCTATCTAGAGGTACTTTTATTTTGGCCCAAAACTCTCAGGAAGTTGGTCATAAAAAATAGCAAAGGTGAGGGGGTCATTGGTGATTTAGAGAAACTGAGAGGTTTTAGGAGTGAAATCAATATAGGAATAAGATCAGTATGCAATCACAATTAGCATATGTGAGAAGCATTCATAGAGGGTAGTTTTAAGCTGAGATATCGGCATAGGTGATGGGGTCGAAGATTTGTTCAAAACTAGATATCTCGAAAGAAAACAAGGGTAGACGAAAGAAAATGTATATCTATAATAGAACCTTTTAAGAGCTTGCATATGACATGTAATTTTGTTTCAAGGAAACTTCAGGAACAGGATGAAACTAGTGAGAGATCGTTCTTCAGTAGTGGTTCCATTTTGACTAATTGGGAAGTTTCCCAATTAGAAAGTTATCAAACGAAGACTTGATTAGTGGATTCTTTAAAGAAACTTGAATCTATACTAATCTATGCAAACAAATGTAAACAAACTGCTTTCTAATTAGGCAACTTCCCAATTAGTCAAAATGGAACCACTACTGAAGAACGATCTCTCACTAGTTTCATCCTGTTCCTGAAGTTTCCTTGAAACAAAATTACATAGCATATGCAAGCTTTTAAAAGGTTCTATAATAGATATACATTTTCTTTTGTCTACCCTTGTTTTCTTTCAAGATATCTAGTTTTAAAACAATCTTCGACTCATCAGGTATGCCGATACTTCAGCTTAGCGCTATCCTCTATGGATGCTTCTCACATATGCTAAATGCCGTTGCATACTGAACTTGTTCATATATTGATTTCATTCGTAAAACCTCTCAGTTTCTCTAAATCACTAATGATCCCGTTACCTACTATCCTTTTGGACCAACATCCTGAGGGTTTAGGGCAAAAATAACAGCACCTCTAAATAGGGCTTGATGAGTACTTTCTGCTACACCTAAACCCTATTGGTCAACGTTTACCTTCTGGAGCTCTTGGCAATGGAACTGTGAATAAACCCCTTTGATAGAAAATGGAGAATATATCTTTAAAAAATTGCACTTTTTTTTTTAGAAAAAAATTAACTTACTCTGTAATAATTAACACGATTTGTATCATTAAGTTCACCTCTGTCAGAATAACCATTCTCAGTAATAAAAAGTGGTGGGTTATTGAATTCGTTCTTTACCCAATTGACAATCTTACGGAATCCCCAAGGAACGACCTGTAAAAGGAGAACAACATTTAAGGAAACAGTTTACGTATAAATATTTAATTTAAAAACCTATAAAGCAAACTTAGTAGAGTAGTAAATGTTACTTTGACTTACAGAAAACAACGAATGCAGTGAGAAAATATTCCTTTATCTGCTAAATCAGATCTTTTTTGACGATGGGATGATGTTTTTAGGTTAAAATGTGTAAAACAGAATCTATTAATAAAACTAATTTCTTCTTCTTGAAATTTCAGTTTTATGATATGGTTTAAGGGTGAGTTTTGCTATATTATTAGTTCTACCAGCATCATAGGTAGACACGGATTTGGGTTTGGTGAGGCCCTAAACTAAGGTAATGGGGCTCTTTATATGTTCCACCTACTTTGTCAATTACAAACTGTTACTGTTTTTTCGTGTTGAATATACTGAATATGCTATGATATATATGGAAATTTATGGACCTAATAGATATGTAGTACGTAGGGACCCTGAGCAAATTAGTGATATGTTAAGGAGAAAGATAGCAAGAAGGACTCCATTGCTTACATTATAGGAACCTACTGAACACAACACTCTTGTTGTATGTCGTTTTATTTTATTTGTATTTTATCTTATATTTTGGAAATTTACATCCAGTTTTTCTTCAATTTTTTTTGGAGGCCTCCAAACAGAGTTGAGCCCAAAGTTAAAGGTTGTTTAGCTTATAAGGGGCGTTTACACTTGGTCGATTTAGTCGCACGACTAAATCGACTCGCTGCATTTGCCAGTAAATCGAAGCAACTAGGCCGAATCAGATCGATGGATGTGTTCAATTATTTCAACCACAGAAAATAGAACGTCTTTCAATTCAATTGCCAGTCGATTAGTCGCTTTCGATCAACAAGCGATTAAGTTGAATTCCCGTTTACACGGTCGATTAAGTTGAAAGTGACGTCAATTCAACTGAATCGAACGCAAATCGACTAAGTGTAAACGCCCCAATACGTAAATCATAGGCACAGAAACTTTTATAGACATAGATCTCTCCTATACTGTCATTTTTCTATTTGTATTTCTACAAAATATTTTTCTTAGCTAAATTGAAAAGAAAAATCGTTACTATTCATGGAACATTGAAAATATTTATATTTGAGAAACTAGCGTCTCACTTTTAATGTTTCCTGCACGTTGGCGCTTACGACTTGCATTTCCTTTGTGGCTAATTTATGAGTAGTGATTCTGCTTGTAGTTTAAATGGTGTGTCTCGTCTTATTTAGTTTTAACACTCAATCAGGTGCGTTTATCTTTATCGATTTTGGATTTGCAAGCTTATCATTCACCTAGTCCTACAAATCCAGGAAATGTGTTTCCTCGCCAGGATAATGTTTGATGCAATCTGGAGGTCACGAGTTCGCTCGCCACCGACCTATCTTTTTTTTTTTTTTAATACCACGTGAGTGCTGGGATGGTCTGTCTAGGCCAGTGCTATTCAACCTTTTTTTTCTCGCATACACCTAGCGAGACTATTTACAGGGGGATAAAGTGCACATAAAAATTAACATGGGAAATTTCAAAACATATGGGAGACATCCAGTGCTACTGGGGGAGGGATTTTCCCTTCATCCTCCCTGATAATTCGCACACTGAGGACAATGTTAAAAATTCAACAACCAAAAGTAACTTTAGAACTAACTTGTTTCCGGGACGCCAACTCTTCGATTCTTGATCGAATCTTCCAGAGTGCGAGAATCAGAGTTGATTCTGGATTCAAACAATTTCTGTGCTGTTCATTTTTATTGATGTTAAGCAGAGAAACCTTTGGAAAGAAGAAAAGTTTCCAACTTTGATAATTCAATAAACATTGGAAATATGCTTATTTTAGGATTATGTATCCCCAGAAACATCTTCGCATACCCCCGGTTGAATAGCACTGGTCTAGGCTGTGTGCAGGTCCCTCTCAAAATATCTTTCCCATTGCCTTTTGTTAATGTTTTCAGTATAAACTTTTATGAAGACTGTATCTTGATCTTAAATAAATGAAAGGTCAAATCTATTAGTAATGTGTTGGGGCTCCGTTGCTGCATCTACTTTAAAAACAATATACCGATATGAGAAGGAAGCTATGAACATGAATCATAGATATTCTTCGTTGTATTTATGTATACGTTTATGTTATTTTATTTTAGATTGATGCATGTGTTTCGTTAAACTAGCAAAGCAAATAAAACAACACAGAATAGTAAACAAAGCAATATTTTTGTGGTTATGGTAGTAATTAAACCTTCAATGCAGGGGCGCCCGAAAGTTTTTTCCAAGGGGGGACAAAAGATCGAACACACTTCGATGCGTGCGTACGCATAATAAATAATATAAAACAGCAATTATTTACGCATATATTCTTATTAACTACAGTTAATAAACTATAGTACTACAGTATAATATTTAATGTAAAGATATTAAGTACTATAGTCCAGTGAAACCTGTCTATGTTGGCCACCATAGGTTCCATTGAAAAGTGACCAACTTAGACAGGCGGTCGACTTACAGAAAATAAATATGATTGGTGTATTTTTAGAATGGGATTTCTAGTATTACTTGATTGTAAAATGTTAATAAGCAATGGCACAACAGCTACTTTTAAATAATGTTTATAGAGTAATCATAATATACAATACGAGAAAAAATGAAATGAAATCTGAGCTTTACGTCCCACAGTTATGCCGGTTAGGCTAAAGGAGACGGTGATGATGAGTAATGAATGAAATGGTGCAATGAACAAAGTGGGAGGAAACGGGAGAACCCCGAGAAAACCCACGCACACGGTGTTTGTCCACCACAAAGTTCACTTGGCGGGGTCTGGAATCGAACCCGGGACCCCAAGCATCAGAGGTGAACGCTCTACCACCTTTTTGTTTAACTTCCTGACTTATTTTCTACTGCAACCACTTTTCAGGACTACTAGACACGACAGGGACACGAACACAGAAACATCGGGGACAGTTAAAATTCCACCCTTGCTATTACAGAGGGACTCGAACCCCCAATGAGCTTCACCTCGCGATCATCAGCCTAACGCCTCAGACCGCTCGGCTACACCCACAGGCACCACTGAGTCACCGCGGCCCCCTTACTAGAAAAAAAAATACTACAGTATGTTTAATATACGTATCATTCTCTTCTTGAAAACTAATCTGGCACACTGAATTATTTAGATTGAAAACACAATAATACAAACAACCATAAAATAGAAACATATGTACAAGTACGCAGTTTATTGAAATTGATAGTGTAGCATACTGAGTTATTTAGATGAAAAACAAGAAAACCAAAATTATAAATTGAACAACTTATATGCAGTTTATATGACTTTATTCGATAATGACAAATATTTTCTGTAGATATCTTTCGAAAAATAGCTAATCAGTTATTAATTTTATTCATGGTGGTTCATTCTAGACGCATTTATTTTATTCTTTATGCATATCCAAATTTTGTAGTTAACTACCTCTTGTTAATGAGTTATAAATACAAGTGTTTCCCTGGAGCAAAAGATGCTTTGAGAAAATCTAAAGGGGATTCATATCTCAAAATCTCTGCTACCTTTCGACAAGCCGTCAGGTGCCAATAGTTGTCAGTTGAGATGGTTAGCTTTAACCTTGAGAATTTTTTGGAATTACTAAAGCTCCCCACTGATGAAAGGAGCCAATATAGCTAATGGTTTTACCAAAACAAAGAGGGTAAACAAAATATGTACAACCATTTCCTGATTGCCTGTACATGCTGTTTCTTATTCACATTTTCCTTCACCGTCCCTTTATTAGAGTAGGCTTCTGGCCACTGACCCTCAAGAACAAATTGTCGGAATTCATCCTTCTTTGCCCTTAGTCACAAATACACAACATCTGCCTCTCATATGGGAATATTGTTATAAGAAAAATAACAAAACGGTATTTTGCGTGGCCAAGATACGCAGGTAAATTTGTCATCATCATAGGGTAAACATTGCTTCAATACGGCCAACTTCCAAGACAGACAGGTGGACAACTTAAAGAGTTATAAGTAACGAATGTCTTATGAGAAAATGCAGATTCAAGACGAACCAGGCCGAGATAAGCAGGTGGCCAACTTAGAGAGGTGGCCAAGTTGACAGGTTTTACTGTATGTGAGTAAGCAAAGAAGAGTGTCTTGATATGTACTTCCAAAACTGAACACTTCGAAAATTCAGAGGGGAGCTACTGCCCCTTTTCCCTTGTCCCCCACCCAGGTGACTATGCTTCAAGGCATGGATTTTCCGTTTGTGTTAGTTAATATAATACATCAAACACACACATAAAGGTCTCCAGAAACCACTCTCTCACTAGAGAATGAAATTTTCAACATTCTTGAGATCAACGGAACGTATCAAGTAACCGACGCCATTAATTGTAGCGAAGTAAAAACCGCGAGGCTTGAATATTATTAGAAAGAATACAGTCGCAAATATGATACAAGAGCGTTGAAGGGTTAATATTCAGCTGGAGAATGCAGTCCTTAACTTAAAGGAATATTATAGAAGAAACAATGGAATTATGTTAACATTTTTCCAAAATAAAGATACAATATATTTAAATATGACCAATATTAAACACGCTAAATATGATTCAATAAAAATTATGGTTACTTCTCACATATTTCTTTACAAACATAACATTTAATTTTATAAATTCTATTAGTTGGCCAAGAGAAAAGTCTCGAATCTCAGGAGAAATGCTGTGATAAGTTTATAACTTATGTTCAAGCAAATATAGTACGCCTATTCAGTAATTACCAATTGGAAAAATACTTCTTTCTTCTACTAAATACAAACAAGGAAAACTTATTTTTCAGTGCAACTTTAAGACATTTCAGATGTTAATCGCTAAAATATTTAGCTGACACTCTATATACCGTTCAACATTAGTCAATTTCAGTATTTACGTATGAATACACGATAACACGTTAATTACCATGGAGAACTGTTCAGTATTATTATTGTTGCCAAACATTTCTAGATTGTAATAACGAGTACATCTGGAGCATCTTTAAATAAATTACCTCTGTTTTGCTTTAAATATTTTTTTCTTAGTATGTTTCGGGAAACTACAGCTCCCTTCATCAGTTAAATGTCGAAAGAACAAAAATGGTGGCACATCTTATATGTTCCGTGAATTTATAAATATCTACTTTTATTTTTATTGATATTTGAGCGACAAAGAGAGTCACATTTCCTGAAATACATCAAGAAACAAATATTGAAGGCACAACTTTATTTATTTGCGTTTTATATTATTACCTTGAGCCAAGAAGCAGCAGAGTCAGGCCATGAGGGGTCAAAACTCTGAATATTGGTTTGATCTCTGTCCCATGATGGATTAAGACCAGTTTGTCCAGCTTCTGCATATTGTGTTGTGTAATGATTGAGTCCGAAGTAATCGTATGTTCCTGAAAAATTACAAAGAAATTTAGTTTTAAATATTGTAGTTTAATTCGGAAAATATGAAACGTAAGAAGTATAGCGTAAGAAGCAAAGTGTTCGTGTAAGTAAGATAACAAACTTTACAATAAAATGAAAAAAAAATATATATATATATTGATATAGGAAGATATGTCCATTTATTTCTGCTTTTCTATTTCTACAACGTTCTTTCAAGCCTGAAAATTATTTGCTTGAGTGTTTTAATTTTTGTTTAAATATAAGCAAATAAATAAATAAATAAACAAATAAATAAATATCATTTGACTTTCTAAGAGGGCAATTCAATAAGCAAGAACAAAATTCATTGTATTGAGTTGCAAATCACACATACATATCTGTGTATAATGATCTTTTATGTAGTCACCGCCCTTTTTGAAAATGTCCTTTCCTCAATGCTCGACAAAATTCTGTATTCAACAAACAATTAAACAAATAAAAAAATGAAAAAAGTACTATGTTAGCTGTGAAGCTAGGAATACAGTATCTGGAATACTGTACACATGGTCCAATAATTTGGTGGGAGCTGTATGAATGAAAGGAAAGCAGGTCAATGGATAGAAAAATTTCACGAAGGTCAAGACAGTTGACTAATGAAACAAATTGAAGGGTCTGGAGTGTTGAAGGTTGTCGTATTTCTGGAGTTACATAAAAATATTTTTCTTTTCCTCTTATCGAACAATGGGAAAAGTGCATTTAAAAAATACTATAACTATGTAGAAGAGAGCCTGGTCCTGTTTGGATATTTGGACCTGTTTGGATATTTTGGACCTGTTTGGATATTTGGAGCCTGGATATTTGGACCTGTTTGTCTGGTTTGTATATCAATAAAATGCGATTTATCCCTTTTTTTTTATTGAGTTACCATCGCATATGAAGTTCGATATGGAACTTCCATTTTTATATTTTACGTTTTGTTTACTAAAGTTTCAATTTACTATTCACACAAACATATTCTATCTGTAACTCAAAAGTTAAGCTTTTAATTCACAAATCCAAACAAGATAAAAAGTATCGCTATGTTTCTAATTGCTTAAATGGTAATAAATTAAATTAAACTAAGATGTGATTCGGGCTAAAGTTAAAACTGCTTCTATATGTCTACAATAATTGTGAAGTAGTTATTACTATCGAAGAAATGGTAGACGAAATCAGGCAACATATACGCGGATATCATGTAATTAAATGATAACAATATCGTGCGTATTGTGTTTAATGGATCATTACTCGCTACATCATTATTGTTTTTAGCCCTAATTAGTTCAACACACATAAGGTGATATAATCATTAATCTTGTAGTGTTTTTATTTCCTTTTTTTAAAATTATTGAATCAACCCAATTTCTTCTATACTTATTGAATTCTTAGATGCTGAAAGAAAATCACCCACAGAATAGTATAAATGAACTATTTGAAGTATTTCAGTTTAACGTCCCACGATATGCCCTTTAGGTTAAGGGAGATGATGATTAAAGCAAGTGAATGATGATGGAAACATTGGTGGAATAAGAAAGTGGGAGGAAATGGGAGTACCCCGAGAAAACTCATAGACATGATGTTGTCCACCACAAACCTACTTGACCCTGGATCGAACCCAGGACCCCACGCACCAGAGATTAGCGCGCTCTACCACTGAGCCATCTTGACGCCGAATATAAATGTATCACCCAGAGAAAGAATTAATCTTTAGAGCTATTTAAATGTTAAACATTACTGGAAACATTTTGTTATTGTAATATAACCAAAGTAAACTAAACTAAACCGAGTTGTGATGAAATAATAGAAAACTCCAAAAAGTCTATTCCGTGAATGGTGTACCTATACAAACTCTTTCCATAAAACGGGGCCGCGGTGGCTCAGTGGTAGAGCGTCCACATCTGGTGCATGGAGTCCTTGGTTCGATCCCAGCTCGCGCCAAGTGAACTTTGTGGTGGACAAACAACGTGTGCGTGGGTTTTCTCGAAGTTCTCCCGTTTCCTCCCACTTTCTTCATTCCACCATTTCATTCATTTCTCTTCATCACCGTCTCCTTTAGCCTAACCGGCATAACTGTGGGACGTAAAACTTAAAGATTTCATTTTCATTTTCTTTCCCAAAAAACATTTTAAGTCGATGGATGTTTTCTTACCTCTAATATATTCAATTTCCTCTTGAGTAAATGTCGGGAGTCTGGATCTTTTTCTTCCCTCTTCGCGGCTGTATCTGTCAATCAGTTCTCTCATAACTGAAGGGTAGTCACCTTCCTCGCTGAAAATTGGATGAGCAAACCAGCCAAGCTAAAGTAAAATAAAAGATGCATTACTCTTATTTTCCAGTTAGAACATGTTGACAAACTAAGAGTCCAGAGGAGAAAGAGCGAGGGGTTTAATTTTTGGTCGAAACAGAGATAGAAGAGCTTTTGAGTTGTTTCGAGCATCTATAATTGTGATAAGAATATTGAGCATAGGTAGATGTTTACATAAGAAATGCTTAAGTAGAACTAACGTTAACTTTCAGTTTGATCATTCTTAAGTTCTCATAGTTTTCTCCTTCGACTCTTCAAGAAGGTAGCAACTAGGTGAAATGGCCGTTTTTCACACAATAATTAATAATTAGTAATAATAAGTTCTTCGAGAGCAGAAAAGTTTGTGCTTAATTGATTTTAACAAATCGTTATTGTAAGTTCTCACTGCATTTCTTAACATTTAACATGTTTGTTCCCTGTACTTTCCTCTAGTTCTTGCTATAAATAGTCAACAGTGATATTTATTTATTTCGAAAATTTTAGAACCAAGCGGAGCACAGAAAGATCTATCACATGCTTACTGAGAAAATCAAGGTCTACATCATGCCAAGTTTGGCCACAGTCGAATAAACTGTGTAGATTATGTGCAATATATTTGTATACTGTCCTAGTGATCTTTTTTCACAAAAATCAAATGAAGAACAAAATTAATAGAAAATATTTGACAAGTATTCAATATTTAGGCTTAGAAAAACTTGTTAATACAAGTTTTAATTCACTAAAGTTTATTTCTAACTCACCCTACATTATATTTTGAAAGTCTACTCCTCTATATTGCTTTCTCACCCTGAAAGCAATAGATTCATCCAATACTATGGAAATCATTACACGAATCAGCTACATTATTCGTAGTATGTGCAAGGGCGCCGATCCTAGGGGCCCGGGCCCCCAAAGCTCATGTGGGGCCCCTCATTGTATTGGTAAATTTACAATATTTGGCATAATTTGAATGCAATTTGCCTTAAAATCCTCATATATGCTTTCTGCATCTGAGTGCCACCCCCCCAAATTTACAGAGAAATCGGCGCCCTTGGGTATGGGTGTCCCCTTTATGAACCCTGCCATTACCCATATCGAATTCTTCTAACCAAACGACAGATTTTTCTCTGATAACTAAATTTCACCCCTTTACGTAAGCCGGTTTCAAAGTTATGTACGACGATTAAAACTCACTTCAAGTCTTCTTATGAGTTGAAGCTTTTAGAATGCTTTATTAGGGAGCAACCTATGATTTCAGAATAGTTTCGTCAAATTAAAACGTTCCAAAGATACAGTGATAAATAAGTCAACCAGTCAGAGTTGTGTCGCATTTATATAGATTTTCTGATTTATTGCGTACAGTATGAAGATGCTTGATTGAAAATTAAATGAAATGAAATCTTTAAGTTTTACGTTCCACGGTTATGCCGGTTAGGCTAAAGGAGACGGTGACGATGAGAGATGAGTGAAAATGGTGGAATGAAGAAAGTGGGAGGAAACGGGAGAACCCCGAGAAAACCCACGAGCACGGAGATGCTTGATTGAGACAGTCGAAAACTTTGCACATAACTGTTATTATTTTGTCAGTAACTATATGGTGTGTTTCAATAGACCTATAAAATACAAGAAGAAAATGTAACATACTCTTGTGTAGGAATTTGGAATTTCTGAGGAGATTTTCTTTTCCGGATTACTCCCTATATTCATTACTGATTGTAGTGCTTTTAAAAATAAACCACAGACAATCTGTTGTCTCGATTTCATTTAAACTAACAATTATTCAACGTCAATCTCCGCGGTATCCCGTTCAGTATCTCTACTTCATGCGAGTAGAACACCAACGAGCTTAATAAATCTCACTGGCAGTATAACTCACAAAGATAACTCAGTTATGTGGTATGCGATCAGTGAAATACCTTTCAAGGTTACTGTTTTTAAAAATTTATACAATGTAATTTTATTGTTTCACGTAGTCTAATTAGTGAAGTATTAATTTTGACCAATGTGAATATATTTTCTTTTTCTTGATGACTGTGAATATAATTATAGAAATTTTTATTCTTGTAATATGTTCGTGTTATGATTTAAAATGTATAAATACAGTAAATATCGGCCTCTGTCTCCAAGCTCAATATAATCTTTTAAACATAAATTATGTACTACAATTGTGAAATTAGTTATGTAGCAAACTTAATATGCAATATAATCTCCAAATGTTTTATCACACTCATTTACACTCATACTATCTTTATTCTGCACCTATCAATTGACTTTTGTTTATATTATAGTCCCGCGACGAAAAAGCTATTAAATCATATTCTTATTATTATCGTTGAGCTCTGAAAATATAGAATGATACAAAAATTACGTTATATTTCTACTCAAGTAACATTTAAGATTGGAAAATAATTGTAATAATGATTTTAAAAAATAACATTTAGAGATTCTAATAGGAAATAAAGGTAACAGTAAAAAAAAATTCTAACGTTTTATCCTTATAACAAGACAAGAACTTCGGATGTTTGTTTGTTTTTTTTATCGTTGCACCTCCTAGAAATTTCGACAACTACAACTAAGCTTATAAAATGTCCTAAGACATTATTATTATTATTATTATTATTATTATTATTATTATTATTATTATTATTATTATTATTATTATTATTATTATTATTATTATTATTATTATTATTATTATTATTATTATTATTGTAACAATGTATAATACGAGAAATGAATCAATATTAGTTCCTTTGAATCCAAAATCTGTAATTTTAAGAAGAATGACGAATTCTTTCAATTTAGTTTAATTTATTTTTATCAGTAGTTTGACAAATATAATTTTTAGTATTTTTGACGATGTATCTATTTTGAGACTAAAAATATTTGACATTAATTTGACAAGAAATTATTAATCCGATACTATTTTATTTTATCATTATTTTTTATTGTGTCAGTAGGTAGGTTATATTGTACGCAATATGCAGTGGCGTATTTAGGGGGGTGGCTTCCGGGCTTAAGCCCCCACGAAATCTTACTTAGTATAGTAAAGTAAATGAAATATCTTGCAGAATTTTCACATTTCCAGGCAAAGCCCCCCCGAAAGTTAGCAAAGCCCCCCCCGAAAGTTAGCAAAGCCCCTCCCGAAACAAAATCGTAAATACGCCACTGGCAATATGTGTTTATTTTTGTGTGGTAAAGATCTATATTTTTGCCGTTAGGCTGTTCGTGGCACAGAATAAACATTATTATTATTATTATTAAACACTATTATTATTGTTATTTCTGTTTAAAAGGATGATTGAAGTCGTCGTAAAATTTTATTCTCGCTGTACCATTATTTAGCCTTGTTAAAGGACCGAAATTGTTCTGCGTCTTTTAATTCAAGAAGTTCCCCAAGTGGTTCACGATGTTGAGTCAACTTCACAAATCACTAGGAATCAAATCCAAAACTACACGCACTAATAATTTGGCTACACACGAGCATCGTTTCATGAACATGCTACAACGAAGAAATCAATCTTGTGTATATATATATATATATATATATATATATATATATATATATATATATATATATATATATATATATAAAACATATAAATGTCGATGGCTTTCTTTACCTTAAATTGAACTGCATAATCAGCGGCTTGAAGATCTTCTGTCGAATTTGTCCTTGGTTCGTACCAACCTGAGTCAAGAGTAATTCCAACCTTACCTGGAATGAATATAACTTATATTGAAAATTGATCAACAGAATAAAAATGCCAAAAGTGTGAATATAATTCATATGTTTCATATGTGTTACATTAGTATTCTTCTACTACATTAGTTCCTCCTTATATCTGCAAATAGATTGATATTTGAACATGGACTCTGAATGCAGAATATTGGTTATTTAGAAATTATTTTACGAATGTCTGTCTAAATTCAAACATAGTACGCTTTCTTGATTACTTATACAATTTCCTCATTTTCCATCCGTTCATCAAGCCTATTTCCTAGAGTGGAAGGTTGCATATTTATAGTTATATGCTAATGGGTTTGTATATGTCTTTACTTCATAATTTCATCATCAATTAATGTTGTCACCACTAGCAGGTCACAGAATTCAAAACTAGAAACCTTTATGCATTATCGTCTATCTCCTACGTATTTTGAAATAAGAACTGTCCTCTTTGATATCATCCATCAACTGTAACCTTTTCCTTCACTTCCCATATTTATCTTGTCACATCGCTACTTTAAAATAATCTTCTCAGACAATGCTGTAATTTAACTATCTGCCCTACCCAATTTCCCTTTACAATTCTTAATTATTTTTCATTCTTTCAAGAAAGTTTTCTATATTCTTCTCCATAACTATATTCCGAACAATACCAGTCGTTTCCCGTCAGCCTTTCCTACTCTCTTCTTATCTGCCCCGTAATTGTAATAATCTACACAAATTGTTCCTTTTAATTTGTACACGTGAAATATAATCTTCGGTTCAATATTCACTGTACACATGCAATTATTATACACCATTCAATTTCACCCCTTCCGATAAAAAATAATATCAAATTTACAAGGTCACGTCTCTGCTTAGGTTCTGAAGTGAGGAATACCTCTGGTGCACACATAACGAGTACTCATTAGTACTTGAAAGTATATCCCCATACCCCAACTTATTTTATACAATTCGTTACGCTGGTAGCGGGGTTTGTGAAGCATTGATATTTAGATAGAGAGCATACTAGTTCCTGCGTGACTACTTAAAAAGCTTGCGAGAGGTCCCATAGTTTTCAAGTCTGACTTATAAAATGTAATGTTTCGCATTTTCGACGTTGAAACTACGAAAGGAGGCGTTCTCCGTACTAGATTTTTTCTTTCATTTGATATAAAGAATCGCCTTCTAAATTTGACACTAAGCTTTTTAACACCCTGTATAATACCAAAAAAAATCATTCACAAACTTGCTAGTTTCCTTTTCTTGTATGTTGTTCCCGAACAGTTTCTTAAACGATATTTCTAACGAAAAGTGCTGAAACGAAATACAAAATTTGATATAACCTATCTATACACTATTCAAAGAGAGAGATTTTTAGCTTGGATATTGTCATTTGCACGTAAAACATATAAACTGTTGCGATTATGGGCAAAACATTAAAAAAAATGGTATCAGCCAAATGATCTCGTCATGAAATTATTTCAGAAAGTAGGTTAGATTCTGCAAACTTTTTGTGTTATTACTAGGTATAAGCGTGTAAAAATTAATAAATGAAAAGCATTTTGTCCTGTGGATCAAACTTCACATAAAATGCAAATTTATATGCACATAGTTAAGTTTTACCATTTACTATGTGCACGTCTGATATTAATTAACGTTAGTATTCTCTGACACTGAGTTCACTTTTTTTTTTTTTTTTTTTTATGTTGCTTTGACTGGAACCACACTTTATTTAGAACGGAAACAAGTTTGTCTTTTGCTGTGGAATCTTCCCTCCCGATTTTATTCTTGCAAACAGACCATAAATTTTTCATCGAATTCATGTCCGGTGAGTTTCCAGGCCAATCCAAAACGTTTACCTTCTTCTTCTCCTTGAAAAATTGTTTAACTAAGTCTTGCTGGAAAATGATAGATTCATCCCATTGAAGTTTGTTGATTACTGTAATCACTCTGCACTACAGTACATCGACATAGTTATTACTGTTCATTATCCCTTCAATAAGGACAAATGTTCCTGGCCTACTGCAGGAAAAGAATACCCAAAACATCGTCTTTCCTGCGTGTTTCACTCTTTTATGAATATGTTTCGGTGAAATGCGTTCGACAGTTGTCCGATGAGAGTGTTAAAGCTCGTATCCTTGGACCAAAAACGTGGCTCTCATGAGAGATTAAGACTTCCTGTAGTTGCTCTTGGTCCAATTTCTGTTTTCTTGCCATTTTGCACGTTTCTTCATCACGGCTTTGCCAATGTTAGTTTTTTAAAATTTATCTTTTCACCACTGTCACTTTCAAAACAGGGCATCACTTGGAGCTCCAGCAGGGGAATAATTGCCCCTCCCTGAGTTTGAAATTTGTATGCATTTTCATCCATAAGATAATAATATATCAATGAAAAACTTGAAAGTTTACTGACATCTAGCCCCCCTCCCCCCAAGTAAAATCCGAAATGACCTTGCTGCTGCACAAGCAAGATTTTTTTAAAGATCAAAACTTCTCTTCTGTGGGCCAATTTTACTTGCCCGTAATAGGTAAGAACAAATAAGAGTCATCTTTAATGGTTGTTCCGTGTTTTCGACCGCATTTCCCTTTCTCACGTGGAAAAATAGAACCCGTTTTGCTCTTGAGGTTAAGAAGTTTACTTACAACCATTCGAGTAGCACCACACTTAGCAGCAATCTCTCTTTGGGTAGGGAAATATTTTCCTTCAACCTCACAATAGCTCCTCATTTTACATACTAATATCCATCTTGCACTTTACATATAAAAGGTAACACAGTGAGGTTTCACTACACACTATCAAGTCTACCAAAACTCACCTACAACTACATTGTAATTACAACACGATGTTCTAGAAATGCTCCTAAACTTCCAATTTTCTGAAACAAACAAAATAATAACCAACAATAGTGTTAGCAGCTGTAAAGATCCGACCATGCTGCAAATTGAACTTTGACTCCATTAATTTGCACAAGGGTGTACTCATATTCGTACAAAAATAACTTACCTTGTTGTGTAGCCCTGAATTCCTCATCGTAAAGATGGTAGGTTCTTGCGTGCGATTTGATCACTGTATGAGCACATAGATATTCTCCAATACCATGTGCACTAATACCAGGGGCATTAGCGCCTTGACTGTATCCTAAAACGCAATGCACCCACGGCTCATTAAATGTAAGCCAGTATTTCACCTGGAAAGAATAAAAAAGTACACACTCTTTCTTGATTAACGGTTAGTTTATCTTTTTTTAACTTCTAAAAACATTTCTGTTTTTTTTTTTTCAAATTTAACTTCTACAATAACATAAGTATCCATGCCCAAACTGAAATTCGAACTAAAAATATAACTGGCATAATTGTTCTAGAGCACTAGATCGCAGATACCTTTACCCATGTTTGTTACAATATTGCCAAATCATACTGTTAAATAAATATAAGTTGAATGTATTAAACTTAAGGACCACAAATAACTAAACAAAAGTTAGACGAGTTTTTCAAATTTTCGGATATCCAAAGACTTTAGTATCCGACAACGGACCTTCGTTTACATCATTTGACTTCACGACATACCTAAAGGAAAAAATCATCAAAGCAGTGCTAACTCCCCATACAATCCAGAAAGCAAAGGTATTGCGAAAAAAGCTGTGCCAACAGTAAAGTAGTTTCTAAAGAAATAGTTTTTGGGCAATAAAACTGGATGGACCGTAGATTGCAAGAACATAAACTGAAAGAAATATTATACATGCTTCGATTTACACCAAATAAGGCAACAGGGAAACCACCAGCAGGATTGATATACAGTTCCCAACCTTGCATAATATTTAATGTAGTACAGAAAGGAATGCTTGAACACGACAAGGAAGACAGGAAAGAAGTAGAACAACAAGAGAAGAACGAAGTGGTCGCTGTAAAGAACACCGAGATGTTTGCCGAAGCTTATCAAAAGCGAACTGGTCAGTAAGGTGAGCCCAGTGGTATTTTTCGTAAGAATACAAGGGAAAATACAGAAGTGCCACCGACATCAAATAATTTTTCCGAAAGCCAAGGGAGACCAAAAAACTAAAATTACAAGGCAAAATCAGGAGGATATGTGGTTTCTTAACGAAAGAACTCGTTCGCAGACGGAGCAGAGGATAATAAACAAAATATACAACCATCCAGAAGTCCAAACCTATACCCAGACGATGGTAGAACACCAATAGGAGACCAAGATAAGCAGCTACCAAGAAAATACCCAGGAGATGGCAGAATACCAGTAGGGAAGCAAGATCGGCAGCCACCAAGAAGTTCAGGAAGGATTAGGACCAGGTCAGAATAATAGGTTGACCTTGTAAAGAAAAAAAAATGAGGGAAAATGTAATTGTGAATAGTTTGTGAAGAATTGTATAGTGAGTTTAGAACTTAATGTGAATGTAAATAAACTGTTTTAGAGGAAAATAGTGTAACGGTGAATAAACTGTGAAAAATATTTGTAGTGAATAGTCTGTGCAGTTCCGAACGTAAGGGAAGAGTAATTAAGAGTCTTTGTAGAAAAGTTGACGGAAAAAGAGCGCGTATATTATAGGAAATATAAGGAAAAGGACCAGGAATAATATTTTTTAGTATGAAGTTCATAATTAGTACCTTTGAGATAATTAGAAGTGTTGCGTGCATGTATCAGTAAGTAAAATTACCTGGTCTTGAGAAAGTAGTTATTTATTTAATTTGTAAAAGTAATAGCAAACAGGAAATGAAAATTAGGTATAGATCAGGTGATAAGGAACCAATGCTTTACCTTCAAAATTTCATTTTTCTAGTGATTTCCATGATTGAACTACAGTGGACTGTTACTCTTTGATTGGCCTTTGTACGCATCTTCAGAAACAAAAAGTATCCTGTAGATCCAGAGTCTGCATATTGTCTTCAGCCGCCCTTTATAGCGACTTCGTATTACATAATCCTTTTCTGGTTCAACCCATCTTTAAACTGTATCCAGCAGAAATATATTTGAAAAGATATTCTAAAGATTTAATGAGAGTAAGACAAACAAGAAACACTTTTAAAATTACAAATTCTATGTAAAAAGTTTAAATATACAATTTGCAAGTCGTCAAAATTAAACGAACATAAAATTTTCTTCTATTTATTTTTAAGATGAACAATTATATCTTTTGTTGATTTTTTTTTATTTGTCTTACCCTGTCCCCAAATTCTCGGAAAGCCACTCGTGCATATTGGACATAGTAATCTGCAATCACAGGATTTGGAAGTCCTCCAAGATCTTGTAATGGTTGAGGAAGATCCCAATGGTATAATGTTACCTGAAATAAAATGGTCGTTTTTTAGTACTCAGATTACTCAGGTATGAAATCTCCGTGTTCAGCAAAAATAATACAAAACTAAATTTCGATAGTTATTGTTTTAGTAAATCCAAGTAAAGAAATTTAATGAAGATTTACTTCTCATCAAAGGTAATTTAATGACTGACAAATATTCTAAACTTTATTTGTAATTTTCTTAATAAGATTGTCAACATTGAATATTTTTTTAATTAAATCAAACTTCTATCAGATTTACAGGTATTTTGATTGTAAAGAAAAATGTCATTTATTGTATAAGAATACTTAGACATATTTAGACAGAAAATATTACCATTGGTTGAATTCCATTATCGAGTAATTCGTTGATGAGATTGTTGTAGTAGTCAATTCCATCTTGATTAATAACATCAATATCTCCAGTGGGCAGAATCCTTGACCAGGCCAAGGAAAAACGGTAGAAATCTACCTGAAGAAACAAGATGAAAAGGTATTGCAATTTATATGATATGTACGTACTATGTTCTGCATATAAGAAAACCTTCAAATTAGAGACTTACCCTGAAATCTTCAACTTGTTTGCCACAGCTGAGTTAGTTAGTTAATTGTTCTGAAGTTTAGCATTTCTTTCCATTACGAAGGCTATGTGAGGTGGAAACTTACAGCTTAATGTGAAATCTGAACCATATGATCTCTCCTAGGGAATCGAACTCGGATTTTCTGTACCGTAGACAGTACATTGGCAGTCAAAGAAGAAATCCTTTACTGTAGCTTGAATAAGTTAACACGTTAACAACAGATCAACACTTACTATTATAATTACGTCATATTTTAATATTTATATCGTATTACATAAGTAAGTATTGTCTTATGTACTTACTATAGATGAAACTGAAAAATTACTGGTAAGTTAGGTGGGTTATTTAAACATGTTTTTCAAATATATGACAGTGAGATTTGTTCTATAAAGAAATAAAGACTTTAATATCAACTTCAAACTCCATTACATTTACGATAAGTTTACGAATTTTTAAGATAACACCATAAATATGGTCTTGAAAACTAAAGTTGGTGGAGTACAGATATGAACGGGACCCCTCTTTACATTTTTAAATCTTCAAATACATTCTGAATAATTAGTCAAATTTCCAGTTCACAAATGAAATGAAGTGAAATGTTTCACTTTAACGTCCCACGATTATGCCATTTATACTAAGGGAAATGGATGATTAAGGTAAGTGAATGATGATGGAATCATCGGTGGAATGAGGATGTGGAGGAAAACGAGAATAGCCCGAGAAAACCCACGGACACGATGTTGTCCACCACACTCACTTTGCCGGGAATCGAATCAGGGACCCTACGCACAGTGGTAAGCGCTCTACCAGCTGAGGAATATAAGTGGAAAAAAGTATTTATGAAATATACTGACAACAAGAAATTTTGAATAAGTGGTATTATATATATACTGTAGTGTAAAAGTAGAAACAATTATTAATTTCACTAATTTTTATCATTACTATACTTGGAAAGTGGTCTATTCTGCTCTTAAGTAATTTTACGCGGTGAAAATCTGCCCTTTCCAAATGCTAGATTTTCAGTATAACTAATGATGCTATGTATTGTTCAAGCAAGTGATCGTCCTTTTCACTAATTTCAACTCTAAACTACAGGAGTATCTAAACTCTAAGAAAACACACAATGCTCTATAAAAATCTGTGTGTGTTTCATTAATATTCAGGAAAATATATAAAATTGTGTAGAAGGTGCTCCTTTATTATTGGGCCATTTCAACCTTAAGCAATTAAGATGATACGAAATTTTCGAAAAAAAAAGACCATATTCGACAAAATTGTATTTTTTTTACGAAAGTTATCACAGAATTTTTATTTAAATCTTCGCGGAAGGGGGAGTTAAGTGAGCTCTAATATTTGACTGACTTCAACTGCAGGAGTGAAAATTACGTGTAAACCTCAATAAACATATATCGGTAATTCATATATTCTTATAATCAAATAATATTTATGAAAGTTGTCACAGAACACGGTTTTACTAAACCTTAGTGCGGGTGGAAAAGTTCATTTTCTCTTTCTTGATTGATTTTAAATCCAAGTGGTGAGAATAGTTGTTAAATCTCAAAAACTATATTTTTTCTACGCCACATTCCATGAAGATCTAATATTTTTATGAAACATCTCTTGGATCATATTTCTTTAATCCGCTGGAAGGAGAGGGTAATCCATATCACATTCTTCTTCTTGTTCACCTCAACCATAGGTTGGCGGATAACATGGAAATTTTAAAACTTTTATCTCCCTTGGGAGAGGTGTTTTATACTTTCATAAGGTCTCTTCTTTGTAACTGCATTAGATATTCTATCCTAGGTCTTTCTCTTCCTGGTTTTCCTTCTGCCTTTCCCTCTATCAACACGGTGATCCAATCGGAGTGCTGAATAAGATGGCCAAGCATTCTGTTTCTTGTTTTTCCTATTATCTTCATGATCTGTCGTACTTCATTAATGGGCTAAATGTATCGCTCGTTCTCATTTTTGACTCCAAGGACAAGCGATTATGGAAAAGAGTCAAAGAAAATGTACATAATATTGTATCAAGACCGAATGAAATTACCGTGGAACTCAAAAAAAAAAAAAAAAAAAAAAAAGAGGAAGGCGGTAATACCACTATTTTATTCTTCACTGAGTTCAGCTCCATGCAATGTGAATAATTACAAAGCCTTAAAGAAAATGCACGACATATTACACCAAAATCGAACAGTTGAAACGTAAATTGTAGTGGAACATTTTTTAAGCGGGAGAGAGTCGGAAGAGAATACAATACATTCCACATGATGGGGCTAAACTTAACGCTTATTCTTGACTGATTTTAATTCCAAATAATGGGAATTACGGAAACGAGTCAAAATGTGTAGTTTACGTATTCCTGCTAAGAACTTTAAGCACATATTACGTATAAGTATAAAGAGTTGATCACATAGAAAAAGTGTTTTTAACGTAATCTTCACATATAAACGAAGCCCTGACTGGTTGACTTTAAATTTGGATGGGACGTAGGATTTGTGTCATAAGGTATCAATAAGGAAGGATTTTTGAAATTTGACAGGGAAATTAGAGTGGTAATTATTTCCCATATTCATACAAATATCCATATTTCCGAATTCCTGAAAGTTAGAGGCATGAAATTTTGTTATTATTATTATTATTATTATTATTATTATTATTATTATTATTTAACCCAGAAGGAAAGAAAAGGTCTGAAAACGAAAAGAGAGCAAGTATTACAAAAAATAAAAAGTATTACAAAATCTATTACGTAAATCTATTGCAAAATCTATTACAAAATCTATCGTAAACTCACGTTCGACTCCCGATGTGACATTATTCCTTAACCGACATACTGTGTCATATAGCATCGCATACATAAAAGTATAGCCCAGCCGCGTAATACGAGACACGAACAAATAGTTGTACCTCTCTGAGTAGGTCTGGCTAATGCTGTGTGCCACCTTGATGTGCAGTTCTTTCAGCAATTCTTGTTGTAATTTAACAAAATACTGTTTATCCTCAAAAGTAATGCTCATACCCGACCACATCAATTTTAGACCTTCACTCACTTAGGCTTTGACATCTATGATAAGAAAAATATGTAGCTTTTATTATCTGTGATTCTCACGTGCTTATACTAGATAGAACTTGCTGTTATCTTTCAGTGTAGTGTTTTGATACTCGCATATATACAAACATAACAACAAAAGAAATTATAAATTTAGTGAGAAAAGAGAGAGAGAGGATGAGAGAATCATACTGGTTAGAATTTCGCTAGATGACTCAATTTTTCTTGTATGTATGACGAAGCTTCGTGGTTTCCGAGCCATGGGTCTGGTGAGTAGGTTTAACTGCTTCCGGTTCGTGACTCGTTTCTTTACTGGTAGGTAAAGTATTGAGCAATCCTCTTAGGGATACAATAAGAGTAATTTCGTGGAACAGAAGAGGTTCAGAGTGTTGACAAATAATATATATACTATGTGATCAAAAGTATCCGGACACCCCCAAAAACACGTTTTTCATATTAGGTGCATTGTGCTGCCACCTACTGCCAGGTACTCATTATCAGCGACCTCGGTAGTCATTAGGTCATTAGACATCGTGAGAAAGCAGAATGGGGCGCTCTGCGGAACTCACGTACTTCGAACGTGGTCAGGTGATTGGGTGTCACTTGTGTCAGAAGTCTGTACGAGAGATTTCCATGCTCCTAAACATCCTTAGATCCACTGTGTCTGATGTGATAGTGAAGTGGAAACGTGAAGGGACACGTACAGCACAAAAGCATACACGCCGACCTCGTCTGTTGACTGACAGATACTACCGACAGAAGAAGGGGATCGTAAAGTGTAATAGGCAGACATCTTCCAGACCATCACACAGGAATTCCAAACTGCATCAGGATCCACTCCGAGTACTATGACAGTTAGGCGTGAGAAAACTTTGATTTCATAGTCCTGAACCTGCTCATAAGCCACACATCACGCAGATAAATGCCAAACGACGCCTCGCTTGGTGTAAGGAGCGTAAACATTGGACGATTGAACAGTGGAAAAACGTTGTGTGGAGTGACAAATCACGGTGCACAATATTGCGATTCGATGGCAGGGTGTGGATATGGTGAATGCCCGGTGAACGTCATTTTGTCAGTGTGTGTAGTGCCAACAGTAAAATTCGGAGGTGGTGATGTTATGATGTGGTCGTGTTTTTCTTGGAAGGGGCTTGCACCCCTTATTGTTTTGCGTAGCACTCTCACAGCGCAGGTCTACATTGATGTTTTAAGCACCTTCTTGCTTCCCACTGTTGAAGAGCAATTCGGGGGTAGCGACTGCATCTTTCAACACGATCGAGCACCTGTTCATACTGCACGGCCTGTGGCGGAGTGGTTACACGACCATAACATCCCTGTAATGGATTGGCCTGCACAGAGTCCTGACTTGAATCCTATAGAACACCTTTGGGATGTTTTGGAAAGCCGACTTCGTGCCAGGCCTCACCGACCTACATCGATACTTCTCCTTAGTTCAGCACTCCGTGAAGAATGGGCTGCCATTCCCCAAGAAACCTATATATATATAAATTACTTCTTGTAACTTGTATGAGTAGTTTTGTAAGATTTATATTATTCAACATTGAGCTCCAATCATATTATCAACTTTAGACAAACATGGATACAACATTGTTTCAAACGGAATTAAGTTAAAGCTAATTATCATTCTAATAACATATATTCAATGTTACGTACTATATATAACATTTGAAACATATATGTAGGCTACAATGGGCTCTTTGCAACAGGAGAGATCGTGTATTCAATTAGCACTATTAGATATATATGAATAACTTTAGTCTAATTTTCCATATAATTTTTATATTTCCTACCCCAACTTCTTTTAAAATTCTGACATCCTCCTTGTAAAAATGGTAAGAGTCAGCTGCTACATCGCCATTCCGTCCATCAGCTGTCTTGTTAGGGTACAAATGCAACATATGATCCCATATATTCTCTCCTTTACCTATGAAATAATAAATTATATCAGGCGGATTATACTCTACTAGCCACTGAAATCATCTATTCTTAATGCTTTATGAGGAAATATACAGGGTGATCCACTATCATGTCAGTATTTTAGCACCCTATAGATCTGTCATTAACGAAATTATATGATTGCTTTTAATTGTATAATGTACTATGACTCTTGCTATTTCATATTTTAACATGGGCAGCAGCATTAGTAATACAAGCTGCAGGCAGAGTCCAATGTTCGTGACTGATCCTTGCAATATATCGCTTGGCTTAGACGTATCCTTCTCTCTAACCATAGCTTCCAAACTAAAGACCTTCTTTTCCAAGTACACCAAAGAAAGACATTCAATGTGGCCAAGTCTAGTCTTCGCTGTGGCCACTCAATATTTCCGCGATGCCCCATAACGCAACCTGGAAAACTGCTGTCAAGCCATTCCCGCGAAAGAAACGCAAAATAAAGAGATACGCGATCATGCATAAAGTGCACATTGTCCACATCATTCCAGGTTGCAATATGGGATAAATGAAGGTATCTAGCATGTGCTTGTACCTCGCCGCATTAATTATTTCACGAACAGTGTATGGACTGAGAAAGTATCATCAATACCACACCACACAGTCAACGACGGACGAGACTGCAATTTTTCAATTATAACTCCGGAGTTGTATGCACTAGGGACACAGTAATGACAGTTATGGCGATTTATGAACCTACCCGCATGGAATACGGATTAGTCTGACCAGAAAACTGCATATTTTGGACATATTGGAAAGGGTAATAAGGAGGAGTGAGCGTTCGTCTCAAACGATATGTTGCAATTATCTATCACAAATATTGAACTCCATCTGCAACGGTGTGTTACTAGCGCTGGTGCACATGAGTGATATAATAGTGGATCAACTTGTATTTTCCATATATCAAACCATATAACGGGTGTTAGTCGGGAGGCAGAATCTGGCAGTCTTTAAAATAAGGAGTTGGATCAATCTGAGTGAGTAAAAGCAACCGGTGGTTCTAAATCATCAAGTCCACTATCCTGATCATTTCTAGACCGCCGGTCAACTTGGTACACTGGCGTCTCTGGCATGTAAAATTTGGGGGGGACATCAAAGAAAGTGATTTAAATCGTACTACATAGCCAAACCTGTTTATTATCTTGGATTTCCTTTGTGATCTTTCTGCTTACCTTCACGGACCCCCTAAGGTATAACTCTGTTACAATCGTTTCACAGTCTGAATATTATATTCCAAATAATAATTACTATTTATATGATATTCTGTCGTTAGTAAATAAATTAAATTAGAATAAAATATTGAATATTTTGTACTTCAAAATATTGGGGGGACGCGTCCCCCTCGTCCCCCCGCCAGAGACGCCCATGACTTGATATGATCGTGCGTTAAGGATCACAAAATTTTGAGATAAGTAGAGATGTCTTTTGTTATGTGTTAAAATCCATTCCGATTTTTCAACTCTACTTGTCTGGTATTTTCACCGATCGTTGAAAACAATTCCTTATTTCTTTATAACAAAAATTATTATCTTACCATAATGAAAATTGCAGAAAATATAAATAATGTAAGAATATAGTGAGGGCAAACACCATTTACAGGTTATATACAAGGTGATTAATAACATCGTTGTACACCTGAAAGGTATTTCTAAAATCAAGAATGGGCCTGTATTTTCTCAATGGTCACTTTAAAAAATGTTTTGGTTGAAACCTCAATAACTATATTTGAATGTAATTTATGAGAATATTACATCAAACTTCATTAAATACTTACTAATTACTAGAAACAAGCATAACTATAATAATATTCTACATTATCATATCAAATCTGCGCAAAATATTTGCAAAGTTACGTATTTCTTTAGTCTTTTGAATCCTAATCAGATTAATCATTTTCTGGTACATAAGTGTTTATAAGTGAGTTATAACACCAGTTATCATTACAACTACAGGTTTTCATGCACTCTATTGTAGCCTGCACACACTTGCAATTGCTTGTGTAGCTCATATGTTTACATGTACAAGACAAACTCTGGGCAACTTTTGGGCATAGATTCCTAAGTGATCCATTTCGGCACCAATTTTCCATTCACAATTTGCCAACCAAAATATTCGGGTTGGAAATCAATATTCGAGTCGCTGGCGTGCTGCCAAATGTATATTTGAAGGTGTGCTCGCTTGATACGAGGGTCACTACGAAAGTTTTGAGATACGCATTGTTGTGGCACAGTATTTGAATTCCAATTGCGTTTGGTAGTGGTATCCAGTGCGAAGAAGCGAAGCAAGTTTCAACTCGCCTCGCTTGGCGTGGCGGTATCTCCTTCACTTGTTTGTTGATGTGAGCAGTATTCGGTTGTCTAGAATAGATATCGAAAGAGAACATTTTCGGGCAATGTTCCTTTACGATTTCAAAAGTGGTTTGAACGAGACACGAAGCCTTGATCGTTTGCAGGGGGCGTTTGGGGACCTTGCTCCTTCCCGTGCTACAATTTTTCGGTGGTTTGGTGAAATCAGAAGAGGCCAGACATCGCTTAAAGATGAAGAGAGAGCTGGACGTCCGGCAACAGCTGTGTCAGATGAAAACATTGCCGCTGTGGAAAAAAATGATTCGAGAAAATCCTCGAACAACTTTTAAGGACATTGAATCTACAGTGAACATTGGATCGTCAGCAGTAACAAAAATTTTCATGATCATCTTCGGCTCAGGAAGGTTTCATCTCGTTGAGTGCCTCACACTTTGACTGAACAGCAGAAGCGCATGAGTGTGGAATGGTGTGAAGAAATGCTTGCAAGATTTGATGGAGGCAATTCTCGACGCGTCTCTGACATTGTTACTGGTGATGAGACAAATCTATCAATTTGACGCTGAAAATAAACGAAAATCTAAACTATTTTACTGGCAACATTGGTTTGTTAGGGTAATAAAATAAGGATATGTTAATAAGTATTTTAATAACAAATGAATATTTATGAAGAAGAAATCTCGAGCAAAAGAATATTTAAAAAGTATTGAAAAAGATTTTAAAATATCTACCGTACATACCTTCCTTTGTTCATTCAAATATAACAATTTTCCTTTCATTATGATCTCAACTATTATATAAAAATACATATCCACTATTATAAAAAGTATATATTCAACAATGTCTTGTAAAATATTCTACAATTGCGTTCCTTTCTGCATTGAATCAAATGTTAACAGAACTTTCTTTTCCACGCAACTTTTTGTTTTTATTATTCCGTCAACTACTGCCTGTTCCAAATAACATGTTAAAGGAGTACTAGAAAACTGTTTCTCAAATAACATGTTTGATATTGCAGAGAAGCGATGACGAAAAATTATGATAAAACAATGTCTACGCTATTACAGAGCAGCACTATGCTTTCTGAAGCTTGAAATTTCCCTGAATAGTAGCAGAAATTCTGAGAATTCCGAAACTTTTCTAGAAATTTCAAATTCCCTGACTTTTCCAGGACATCCCGCTCAATCGGCACCATGTGCTTGAAGTAATACAAATCTCCTAATAAGAAAGAGTAACGAAAAGCTTGCTGTAACTTTTTATTTTTAACGCTGATTCTTCTTTTTCTCTTTTTTTTGTTTCATCTTTCCTTAATTTTATCGTTTCTGGCTTCGTTTCTGACTTGGCTATGTGCCTGTTCTTTACCAGATACAGCCGACGTTCCTCCACGGATTGTTTGTACATATTTTCCTTAGAGATGGATAATCTACATTACAGCTTGATGGTTAATTCTGTCCAATATGACTATTTTTCTTCTTCTCTTCAGTTTAACGTACCATCAGTGATGATCTAAGGCAGCGTTACCCAACCGGTGTGCCGCGGCACATTGGTATGCCGCGAATGGACCGCTAGTGTGCCGCGAGGAAATCGAAACAAAACTATTAATTCTATAGCAACCAAATTGCAATACATAGGAAAAAAATGTATATTTTTGTATTCCACATTACTATGAATTTCTACCATGCAAAAAAAAAAAAAAAAAAACTAATTGTAATATATTATTCTACATCTATTACTGTGTAGCAGACAGTATTTCGGCTCGTACACATTTCCACGGTTATACTACTGCTATATTACTTTTCAATTGAGTCATACTAACACCGAGAAATGGAAGCACTTGTATGGTGCGTGTCAAGTGAACGTTCGTAGAACACTCATTCGCACGTGAATGACAGAACAACACTTTGTTCAACAGTTGTGTTTTGACTTCGACGTATAGCAAGCTGTGTGATTGGAATAATATGCACTGGTTTTGGTTAAAACAGCAAAGTTAAAAGTACAAGACATTTGTTTGTTCGTTCGTTATTTAGTGATCTTTGTTCTTAGTGAAAGATTGGATACAGTTTTCGAAAATGAAAGCGTATTTTTAAAAATCTGAGTCCTATATTTCATTGCAATTGTTTTCTATTTTAAAATTAGAATAAAAAATAAGCATAATGAATTAGCATGGGTGGAAAACCAGTGATCGAGCTTTCATCTCTGTGAGAAGGAGATCAGTAGAATAATCACAGAAAAAATTACCATGGCATTTTATATTTGCAAATAATAATAATAATAATAATAATAATAATAATAATAATAATAATAATAATAATAATAATAATAATAATAATAATAATAATAATAATAAGTCTTGACTGGAAGACCAATCGAAAAACGACAATTAGGAAGACCTAGGCGCAGATGGGAGGACAATATTAAGATGGATCTCGCAGAGATTGGAATACAGAGTAGAAACTGGATGCAGTCAGCTAAGGGTAGAAGTCAGTGGAGAGCTTTTGTGAACGCGGCATTGAACCTCCGGGTTACATAGGCCATAGAGTTAGTTAGTTAGTTAATAATCTATGAGTGTGCCGCGAGAATTCAAGTTACACCTGTAGTGTGCCGCAAGTTGAAAAAGGTTGGGAAACGCTGATCTAAGGGAAGCTCGGAGTATTTCCACCCCGGAGCTACGAAGTTCATCCCCTCGTGGCATTTTCCGATTATCCTCAAGCCGAGTCACTAGTATTTTCATATTACTTTTACCCCGTTTATTTGAAATTCCCCCAGGAAAAATCTGAATTCATCACTGCGCCCCATGTTTAGCATCGAGACTAAGGGAAACAGTGATGATAATTTGAATGACAATGGAATAAAAACTGGAAGAAACAGGAGAAACCCGAGGACCCTCCCCTCCACATGGTTGTCTACTAGGTGCGTACCTAGATTTTTTTTTAAAATTTTATAAAGTTGAAGAGGAGGGCAATACTACAAGGCGCTAGGCCTATGTAGTATGAACCGATGTTATTTTGCACCAAAGAAGACTTGTCAAGTATTGCCACCTTCACTCTCAGAAAAAATGATAGAACATAAGAAAAGAATACAGATGAAGTGTAAGATAAAATCTTTAGGCTACATGAACAGATTCTGTGCTAAGCAAATAGGCGGTCAAAAAGTGTAAAATATACATCGAGCTACGAAGCTTTTTGGTGGTCGGGTTCAGGCCTGGCAGACTCCCGCGTGGACACACCCCTGTTTTCCACCACAAAATCCACTTGGTGCGAACTCGAATTGTACCAGAAACCCAATTACCAGAGGTGAGCGCTCTACTACTGAACTAGCGCGGGCCCCATGACCATTCCTGTTTCACATGTAAATGTACTTCAGGTTAACAGAATTGATGACCAGGGTTGTCTATAGCTACTCAATAAGGTCCATGACACACACTCCAAAAAATTCTACTGACATGATCAGGCTTTCTTCCAGATAATCATTTTGTTCCAGTGAACAAATCAAAATGTCAGGTGACTACACTGGAATACTATTTGTTAAAAGATGTGTCGTGCGAAAGAGTGACATACAATCATGAGTTAGTTTGTTTCAGCTCCAGAATGGGAGAAGAGTTGTTTACCAATGCAGGAAGAAAAGCTCTGCCGGAAGTACGTCAGGCAGAAACACTGAATACGATCGCCTCCATCCAGAAATTCAGTAAAATTTCTAAACTTATTTCATTATTCTGATTTCCAAAACATTCTGCTCTTGATTAGTGTTTTTTTTTTTTTTTTGCCATAAATTATACCCACAGTTTTTATACAAAATTGTACTTACTATTACGAAGCGCACCATGAAAGTAACTTTCCCACGCGTTTCGTAGTTTGGAAACTGCATGCTGCGCAAAGTGACTGCGTGCACGTGAGAGACTGAGGTCCTAGCATGGCGTATGCGCCAGCGGAACTTCCCTAGTGCTCTCAGTAGCGTCGTGGCAGTGGTTGAAGATGGACATTTCTATTCCATCTCCCGCCATGTGTGAAGTGCAAGAAGTGATAAGTTTTTGAATGCACAGGGCATAGCACCGCTTGAATTCTATCATCAGCTGTGCCAGGTCTATGACGGCCCTAACGTCATGAGCAAGCAGATGGTGCATTGCTGGTGTAGACAATTTGCAGCAGGACGCCAAAATGTATATGATGAAGAACGCAGTCATTTCATCCCCTGTGACGATCCTCTTCTCCCTCATCGTGGTCTCGTTGCAAAAATGTCAATGCTGACCCCATACGCCTTGCTTTGTGTTCTGGAGTCAGTTGGTTCGGTACCAACCTGTCACACAATTTCTTGAACAACAGGCGCTCCGTGAATATGGCGTGCAATAAGGAGTGGGAAATCTGCGGGAACTGACCATTGAGTTCCGTTATTGTGAAGCGACAATTCTGAATGACACGTTCCCGAGCAAGATCTACAAAATTTTCTGTGATTATGGTTGGTGTCCCACTGCGCTTCTCATCATGCACATTTCTGCGTCCTGCTGCAAAATGTCTACACTACCAACGCACTATCTGCTTGATCATGACGTTAGGCCCATAGAAATGGCACGCTCATGATGGATTTCCATCAACGATATGTCCTGTGCATTCATCACTGCTCGGACTTCACACACGGCGGGAGCTGGAATAGGAACGTCCATATTCGATGACTGCGACTGCCACAACGCTACTGAGAGCACTAGGGAAGTTCCGCGGGCGCATGCGTCATGCTAGGACCTTACTTTCTCACGTGCGCGCAGTCGCTCCGCACAACGTACGGTTTCCTAGCTATGAGATGCGTGGGAAAGTTACTTTGGATGCGTCTCGTAGTTTAAATGTTTCAGCTATGTTTTCTTGAATCTTCAACCTAAAATTTTAATGATGAACTTTGCGTCTGATCCCATCGTGTGGGGACCGCTACAATAAGAAAAACAAAGTTGGATTGCGTTGTATACTGCTTTGCTTCTATTATCGCAGAGGGGCCCACAAGGTGGGATATGACACAGTTTTTTTTTTTTTTTAATTTCAGGTTGAGTAGTTCAAGAAAAAGAGCTAAAATATTTAAGCCAATCAGAAATCACGATTTTGTATAAAACTGTAATATAATGTATGCGAGAAAAACTTTCTTACGACACAAATTTGCAATAGAGTAAAATTTGTGTGTTCAGCAGACCTACAAAATGACGAAGGAAAAAAAATCTCTCTCTTGATGGTGACAATTTAAAATAAGACTTCCTCTTATTTTCTTTACTTACCATTAGCATTCCATCCACCTTCTATTTGATAAGCGGCAGTAGCAGCCCCAAAGAGGAAACCCTCTGGAAATGTGTCGTAATAAAATTCATCGTCCTGGCAAACAGCAAGTTTCGCCAGTAGGAAACAAGAAAGTAAAACTGTATTCCACAGCATAACTTGAAAAGTGCTTGCGCTTGTCACAGACGCCAATACTCTGGATGGATATCACAATACACAATAACTTAAATACATATCAAACCCTTATTATTGACGGTTGTCACATATTACAGATTTGTTGTTTGTGTGTATGAGTCAACATATTCCTCTCTTTGTTGATACAATTGTCTCATTATCTTCAAGATATCTGATAAATTCAACAATCTTCTTTATTTTCTTTATCTGAAAGGTAAAGAAAACTGGATATTTATGACAAGACTACATTAAAAAGTCATTATTGGTACTAAGGAACCTATATGGAGATTTCCACATTGGCTACATAAAACTCCACTCAAAGGTTACCTTGAGTAACGCATTATCTTATCTATATTATTTTTAATTACTATCACAAGCACAAACAAATGGTTATCAAAAAATCGGAAACACCTGTAGTCTGTAACACGCAAGATGTAAGGTGGGAACACTCAGCATGCATGCCCATCAGGGACGGACATTTTTACCTAAGCACATACAATCAACTCCTTCACAGACACACACTCACTCGCCTTCTTACTCAAATGCTATTGTTAACCTCACCCTCACGTACCGAAATGAGGGAAAGAGCGGTCTCATTACTGTGAAATAAGTGAGGGTACACACAAGGGCGCCGATCCTGGGGGGCCAGGGGGCCCGGGCACCCCAAAGCTCATGAGTGCCCCCTTATTGTATTTGTGAATATACAATATTTGGCATAATTTGAATGCAATTTGTCTTAAAATCCTCATATATATGCCGTCTGCACCTGAATAGGCGCCCCCAAATCTACAGAGAAATCGGCGCCCTTGGGTACCCATATCTGATGCACAGCGTCTGGCTGTCATGTGTGTTGTGTTAGATTATCGTCTGTAGTACGAAAGACTGAGTAGAACACAGTTGTATTGAAGCGAGAAAACGATGGTGACGCGAAGTGGAACCTCTTTGCATTTCAAAGAGGCCAAATTGTGCGCAGTTACTTAGCGCAAGTTTGTCTAAAGTGAGCAGTGTGTTAAGTGTTTCTCGAGGAAAATACGCGAAGTGATGATGGTGTGCAAAACTCATGGCAAAGTATTATCAATGAAGAACGGAAGAGAATCCTCAGTACATGAATAACCGAGAATTGATGAGGAAAAAAATGGAATGAAATTTTTAAGTTTAACGTCCCACGGTTATGCCGGTTAGGCTAAAGGAGACGGTGATAATGAGAGATGAGTGAAATGAAAAAAGTGGGAGGAAACGGGAGAACCCCGAGAAAACCCACGAGCACGGTGTTTGTTCACCACAAAGTTCACACGGCGCGAGGTGGGATCGAACCAGGGACCCCAAGCACCGGAGGTGAACGCTCTACCACTTTTTTTTAACAGTCAGTTTTATTGCGAGAAATTACATTACATATATGTATTTATAATAAGAATAAAAGAGTAATCACAAATTACAAAAAGGATACCACTGCAATACAATTGAAAATCAATCATATGAAGTATACACACAAACACACACACGAGAAAAATATTAGTAAACAGCAGTCGGGTAGTGGGCAAAATGACGCAAGCGTAGATCTGAAGGCATTGTTTTTAAAGAGCACTGTAGTCTAAAAATGTACATGTCTTGTGTCACCAGCTCATTTTCGGTAAGTAGGATAGCCGCTGTGTGAATAGTTAACTACACTATGATATTGTGTTTAGGACGTGGGAAGTATTTGAAGTCAGACAAAAGAAAAAACGGCTCACTATTAATAATCCGTTGGTCAACACGAAGTATTCGTGCTATAATATGTGTATAGCTACGCCACAAATGCTGGATGGATGAACATGTTTGCAAGCGATGGATGAGTGTGTCAGCTTGTCCACATCGGATACATTGAGCATCTGGTCGAAAACCGAGTTCCCATGCTCGATGGTTAGTAAGAATTGCATTATGCACTAACCTATACCATAACTCTCTCATTCCAGAGGGTAAAAAAGAGGAATTAATATTATGCCAAATTTGTGCCCAAGAACAATTGGGATGGCGAGTAACACATTTAGGGTGGGTATAGAGATAATTTGCATAATAAGTAGCTGTGTGACTGATAAGAGCATACGAAATGTCTAGAATGACGGTGCGCAGGTAATGGTAAGGTTGGAACCAGTTCAGAATAGAAACAGGTGAACTGAGAGTCACGTGCCGAAGGCAACGCATGATATGGCACGCGGAGAAAGACTCAGAAAAGGAAGTCAACAGCTGACACGTGCGTTGTAGTAGTAGACAACGTCCTTGAAGAGTCACGTCTTTAATACCTAACCCTCCTACTTGCTTGGTCGTACACACAGTTCGACGATGTACTCGCAGTGTCGATTGATACCACAAAAAGGCAAACAGATGTTTGTTAAGTGTGTTAGCGTCTGAGACAGAAAGCTGAAAAATCTGCATTATATAGTACAATAGACTGAAGGCAAAAATATTTAAGAAGGTCGCTCGCTCATGTAATGTAAGATTGCGAGCTTTGTGTTTATAAAGCAAGTTAATGACCTTAGGAACAGCCACTCCATATGTTGCCTGAATAGATGCTTTTATAGTGGTATGCCAAGTAATGCCGAGAATTTTATGAGTGTTAACGACAGGGAAGGGGGAGACAAAAGGGCAAGAAGATGTATCATTCAAAACAGGTAATTTGGTTTTCGTGGGATGTAATTCCGCACCAGACAGTTGACTAAATATCTGGAGATTAGTAAGGATAGTATCTAAATCGCGCTGGGAGCGAAAGAAAAAGCAAATATCATCTATGAAACTCTAAACTTTAATAGTAGCCGGAGGAACACACAATCCCGTCATTTCATTCCGGATCTTATGCAGAACCGGCATAATGGCAATGCTGTAAAGCATGGGGGACAAGGGACAGCCCTGAATAAGCCCCCGGTTAATTGGAAAGACCCGCGTTAAGGCTCCGTTCAGTTTAAGTTGGGCAGTACGCTGGGAGTATAACGTCTTAACCATATTTAAAAATACTGGCCCGAAATGAAGCTTCTCAAGAACTGTGAATAAGTAATGATGGCCTAGTTTATCGAAGGCCTGAGAAAAATCAGTACTCAAAAGCGCTGCAGTTAATTTCGGACGACTTTCAAAATAAGCGATCGTGTCCCTAATATTCGATAAAGCCAGATATGTAGGATGCTACTGATCGTGACCAAATTGTTTCGGTAAAAGAATGGAACTTAAAGTATTACGTAACCTAGCTGCTAGAACTTTTGCGAGAAGTTTATAATCACAACATGCGAGACTGATAGGTCTAAAGTGGTTGATGCGGGTGCTCTTGGGCTGCTTAGGAATGATCACTATAATACTGTGTGTAAATGTTTTGCCGACTTGTAAATTAGAACGAAAGGCATTAAAAAGTTCAGTAAAAAAAGGAATGAAAAGATATGGGAATGTCTGGTAAAATTCGTAAGGTAGGGAGTCAATGACACTAGATTTATTCTTTTTTGCCTGGTGGAGGGCATGCTGAATTTCAGCTTCAGTAAAGGGGGCATCAAGCTCTGCTTGGAGTTCAACTGGGAGAGGGTTCAAGGTATCGAAAACACCGTCATTACTAGCTGGAACATCATGGTTGCGATATAAATCAGCAAAATAGCGCACAAAGTATGGAATAATATTAGTTCCTTCACATAAAACACCTTTATCATCCAGTATATTATGAATAATCTGTTGCTTGCCCCTGCGACGTTCAGCACTGATATGTACAAGACTCGGAGGCTCAGTGGGTGATATTGATGAGATTTTGCTGCGAACAGTAATACCGTGGAGTCTTTTGCGGTGTAATGTTAACAAGAAAGCCTTTACCTGTTTAATTTGTGGAAGTACAGGTTCACCGTTAAGGAATGCCGTATGATAGTCGCATAGAAACTGAGAGTAGTAATTATATTGTTCATGGAACCGCTGTGACCGTTCTCTGCTGTATTCTTTACAGATTTGTTTCAAAGCTGGTTTGCCCCGTTGTTCCCACCATTGGATAATATTGTTCCGTCGCAAAAGTTGCTGATTAATTTCTCTCCAGCGTTGGCGTAGCAACTGCTGGAATTCTGGCTCAGAGAGGATGCCAGTATTGAGGTGCCATAAGCTAATATGGTTCAGAAGCTTTTGAAGCGGTAGCTGGATAGTCATAACTAGCCCCATGTGATCCGAAAAACAAACATGAATTCTTTCCACAGATTGCACATGTGGAAGTAATGACCGTGAGATATAAAAAGAATCGAGGCGTGAAGATCCAGTGGCGTAGAAAAAAGTGTGTCCAGGATTGTGGGGATGAAAATGACGCCAGACATCACATAAATTGGTTAATCACCTGTAATAAAGTAGGGCAGAAGTTCGAAGTAGAAGTGGAATCTTGAGCGGAAACTATACTGTTATGATCTCCACCCCATATAATCAAACGAGAACTGTCATGTAAGGCGGAGGCTACCTCGGAATTAAAGAAATTATGACGTTCACGCCGTCGGTGTGAACCTGCAGGGGCATACGAGTTGCAAAACCGGATATTAGCCACATTTCCAGTAATAATCCGGCCAGTGGGATGTTTGTATAACTGTCCAAATTCTATATCATTACGAAATATAAGTGCAGTACCCGTGCCGTTAACAGTTTCGTTAGAAAAAAAAGTGTGCTGATAAAGGCCTTGAAGGTCGGTCAAGATCACTTCCTGAGCAAACAGTATATCAAGAGAATAACATTTAATGAAATCCAAAACAGCACTTTGCTTGGTAGGAGATGTTAGACCATTAAAATTGACCGTTCCTATTTTAAAAGAGTACATTAAGAGCTGCAAGGAAAGGCTTGGTGTGGAGGAAAAGCTACACACAAAAAAACCGGCAGGCCCAAGGAAAGCAGCAAAAGGATGCAATATTAACAAAAACAAAAGTCCCAAACAGACCACTAGCATATTCTCACTGCGTAGCGGGTCTGTCCAAAGTCTCGGGGACAACTTCCCCATCATTACATGTAGTAGAATCTAATTGAGACATCTGTCGTAATCTAGTGCGGGTTAATCTACTGGTCGAATCATAGGTCTTCCCGGTCACTTTCAGAACTTTTCCAGTATTTACTTCGTGACTGGAACGCTTCTTCTTTTTCAGTTGTTCGCTAATAGGGGGTTCAGGAGTGTCATCAACACTGGATGTAGGCGTAACTGGGGAACCACTACCAGTCGAGTCGAGCACATCGGAGAGAGGAGGCACCGTGTCAAGGAAATCACTAACAACAGGTTCAGGCCGAGCAGGTGATCGAAAGTCATTGGCTGGGGTCCGGGACACTCAGTCTTATCAGATAAGTCACCTACCTTATTTGCGTCGGGGTTAACCTCAGGAAGAATTTGGCTGGTCATACCCTCTTCATGAAACGGGACCTGTGAGTATGTATCACTTGGTCGGGACACAGAAGCTGCCTCGCAGGGGGCTGGCGGGGTAGAGTCATCCAGAGTTGTCGGCAGGGTAGTAGTAGCGGGCCCGCTTTTTGTCGGCAAAACCGGAAACACACTATAGTTGTGAATAGCAGGCGCATCCTTCAGTTGTAGGATAGGTCGAGCAATTCGGCTACCCAAAGTAGAAATTCCAGAAGGATCACTGGACCGATGATCTAAACGGGCGCTAAATGTTCGGCGATCACACTGGGACACCAAATGCGTTTCACTGTCACACCTTGCACAAGTTTTTGTCTGTCCGGGATACGGTACCCAACACCCAACAACGAAGAGAACTGAGAGTAATATAGGAAGGGATATTCTTTTTTAAAATCATTTTCACAACTTTGCGGCCAGTACGTACTTTATAATAATGACCATCAGTATAAAGTTCGTCACTAACACAGAATTTCACCATAAACTTGAAGCACTTGTTTCACTTGGTTATCAGAAATTTCCATAGGTACCGCGTGGATACGGACCAATTTAATTGTATGAGAAGCCGAGTCAAGCGGAAGGTCGTAAGTATCTTCTGCATCTACATACGTTACTTTATTGTCAAATTTAGTAATGATCTGTTCACAGAGCTGTTGAGTAATTAATTTGATATATAGAAGTTTACGTGGAAAGTCTAGTTCAATACTTAATACTGCATCTTGTGCAAGCTCAAAGGTGGTTCGTATCCACTCATGGAGCGAAATCGAATTGGGCACTTTGGAGACCGGTTGAAAACTAATGCGAAGAGTGTTAAGCCTAATATTGGCCATCGTAATCAGTCATAATCTTGCACTTCACTTAACAAAAACGGGGAGAAATCACCCAAATCAAGTGGTAAGCTCACTCTGCTCAAGTCCAAAAAGCACAGCAAAAACTCGCACAAACAAACAAACAAACAAACAAACAAAACTATCACTACTAGCAGAATCAGCACCAAGGCGCGAGCAACACAGGACGTGTTGCCTCGACGAAAACTCAGGCGCAACTAAACCACTGAGCCACCGCGCCCCCCGATAATTGAAGAGGATTACCAGCAAGAACCATAGAGCGAGTGCAGAATAAGTGACTGCGGAACTCAATCATTACCTGGAACAGCCTATGACGACTATCACAGTTCGACGCGAGCTGTTGAAAAGTGAACCACTGTTTTAGAAACCCGTAATATGGTCCAATGCGTCCTCTTTTTACCTTATTTCCAATATCAAATCGTATTTATGTATGGTGGATGCCCAGAAAATCTTATGTTCTTAATTATAGCCTCTTTTTGTGAAACAGCTGTGTCTCTGTGATAATGTTAGCTGCAGTTTTTCTGATAATCCATGAGTCCTGTGATTGCGCTCATACTGCCAATGATGCTGTGGATATTTAAGGCGACAATAATGGACCATATGCACTAGATATTGTTTCCGGCCAATGATAATTGCAAGTTTCGATTATGACAATACCCCAATTCATACTGCTGGAGCTGCTGAGTTGTGGTTTTATGAACATCTGCATGAACTACAACGACACTACTCCCCTGGTCCGTCCAATTGCAAGATACCTGTGGTCAGTTCTGGAAACATTATTGAAAATCTGTGGTCAGTTCTGGAGCTCAGAATCCAGTGCAGATACCAATTTCCGTACTCATAAATTAAACTAAGTACCACACTGCATAACAAATAGTACTATATTGAACCCCTTCAACTGCATGGCGAATCAGCATGGACGCCTGAAGGGGAGAGCAGAGTGGGGCCCGAGCCCCCTGGCTCATGAAAATGTATTAAATTTATTAAGATTTTCTAAATACAAATAAAAAAATACCAAACGTAATATAGCAATCAGGGATTTGAGCCCCTTCCTTGAAAATATTCTTCGGGCGCCCATACGAATTAGAGCTGTTCTGTAGACTGACGGTGATACCACGCCACATTAATTCACAAAGTTACATTTTCTTGAGGTGTTTCCATTATTTTGATAAACATCTGTGGATATCCCATGTTTAAATTATGAAGAGAGAGAAACTGATACCATTTTCACATAAAAAAAAAAAAAAAAAAATCGGCAGGGAGAATATAAGGCTGTCATTCAGAAAGCCGGAGTTCCATTCTGACAGAAGTTATCGTCAGTCGACCTAGCAATATCCAGGACAGTTCTTTCATAAAAGCCGTGATAATTCCTTCTTTCAATTCCTCAATATTCTTTTGGATCAGGCGCGCACCTAGACAGTTTTGTTCGGGAAGCACCAAGTAGAAAGAGGGCAGAGTCCGGATCGAGTGGATTCCCGTGAGTGCGCTTCTGGTACAGATAAGACAAAAGTGCATAATTGTAAACGAGTTATAGAAGTTTTGGGAGATTCGGACCTGATGGATTCCCCTTGGGTGCACCCTTGTTTGGATAGTGCATCCGAAGGCCTAAATTAGCTATGGCATACTTACCATAAATAATACAGAATATCTCGAAGAGCTTCCGAATATTCAAATTGTTTTGAGTTACGGAAAATTCGAGCAAATAAAAACCTTAACTAATTCTATCAGTAAATGGGGGCGCGGTGGCTCAGTGGTAGAGCGTTCACCTCCGGTGCTTGGGGTCCCTGGTTCGATCCCAGCTCGCGCCGTGTGGACTTTGTGGTGGACAAACACCGTGCTCGTGGGTTTTCTCGGGGTTCTCCCGTTTCCTCCCACTTTCTTCATTCCACCAGTTCACTCATTTCTCATTATCACCGTCTCGTTTAGCCTAACCGGCATAACCGTGGGACGTTAAACTTAAAGATTTCATTTCATTTTCTATCAGTAAAACAAATCAGACAATCGTAATCAAAGTAATTTTTATAAGTTAACGATATCTATCACCATCGTTACAGCTAATGCTATAGTACCACGTATTAATATTATTGCAAGTATTAATTATTCTAATAAAAAAAAGGGCCTCTGTGGCTCAGTGGTAGAGCGTTTATCTCTGGTGCTTGGGATCGCGGGTTCGATCCCAGTCCCCACCAAGTGAACCTTGGGGTGGACAATCACCGTGTGCGCGGGTCCTCGGAGTTCTCCCACTTTCTTCATTCCACTATTACATTCATTTCTGATCATCACCGTCTCCTTTAGCCTATCCGGCATACCCATGGGACGTAAAACTTATTTAATTTTTCTTATGAAAAAAAAAAAAAAAACAATAACCGAATTAATTTAATAGTTACAACACAATCTTGTTGGACTGACTGTTTATAGAACAACAATTAAGCCACACTTTATTGATACCTGCAATGTTCACTGTAAATGAAGTGATTTGCAATCAATGGAGTATTTTAGTCTTCATTTTTTCTTTTCTTTCTTTCTTTGTCCTTTTTTTTTTTTTTTTTTTTTTAACAAGGCCCACACACGGTCCAAGGTTTGCGCAAACAAGGCTGTTTGTGCAAACAGTTTGACCGTGTGTGGCTATGTATGAACTGTTTGTGCAAACATTTTCCACATCGAACTCGTTCGAAAATTGTTTACACGAACATGATGTTTGCGCAAACACGTGGACCGTGTATGGGCATGTTTGTGCAAACACGAGCTTTATTTCCGAGTAGGAATCCTAGTGTACAGACGATTATTTCTTGCGCTATGGCGTCAATGAATAGGAATCAAGAATTCTGGCGAGAATTTATTGACCTTTATAGAAATTTACCTGAACTGTGGAAGGTAAAGAGTGAAGATTATAAAAACAGGAATTTGAAAAATGCGGCATATGAGAAGTTAGTGAATAAAATGAAGGAAATAGATCAAACGGCGGACAGAGAGTCAGTGAGGAATAAAATCAATTCACTTCGTTCTGTATACCGAAGAGAACTAAAGAAGATAAATACAAGTACAAGATCTGGAAGTGGAACAGATGACGTGTATGTACCCTCGTTGTGGTATTTTTCCCATATGGACTTTCTGAGAGACCAGGAAATGCAATTATCCGGTATTTCGACCTTGGATGAAATAATTGATGTGGAAGAAACACTTTCATTTAATATAAGTAGTGGTAAATTTGTGCATATGTTATGATAGATATTTTCATTTGTGACCTTGTTCTCAAAAAAAAAAAAAAAAAAAAAAAGTCTTCATTCTTCACACCGCACCATTTTAAACGTGCATGTTGGTAACAACAGTCGTTGTGCTAACTTCAATAGTTTCTGGAGTTCGCGCCTTCGCGGCCGTCGGTGGGGCCGAAGGGGGGTGGGATCAACACCGAAGAGCGGGAGTTCCAGCAATGACATGATTGATAATCTGCATGACATCACGTAATAGGCATTTTTCAGCGCCCAACGCCACCGATCATACCTCCACTGAGCATAGCAGCACGCGGAGTTTTGTTGCATTCGTACAAAAGATTTTGTGTTCTAGTTGATAAGATTAAAAAAAAAAAAATCCTTGACTGAATGACTGCAGACCCATTTTGCAAGCAGCTTGTTACAAACAGTCGCTTTGTCATTTCATCAAGCAATGAGCTCACCAACACCAAGCGACAAATTTCGTCTACTGTAGTACCCAATAACATCTGCCAGGGTGAAAAACTTGGTCAGACAAAGGTCATAAGCTGACATTGCCAGACTAAAGTCTAAATTAGAGCAATCTTACGAAAAAAAAAAAAAAACTGTAGGGTAGGCAGTGGCGGAGCTACTGCCTCTGCAACGGCAGGGAGGCCCAAGACGTAAGGAGGCCCTGATTATATGTGTTTTATTTTAGTCAGACATGAAATCGCAATCAAGAAAAATAATTTTTGTTACTTCCGTTGAAAACTATACGCACTATTTTACCCTAAGATTATTGGTTTTGAGCGGGTATAACACCTGATTTTGTCATTCCTGATGTGATCAAAGTTGGGGAAAAAGATATCTTCATTTTTCTGAGTAAGTTTAGAACTACTTTCGGAACAGTTACAGTCCGTTTGGCTACAAGTCTGAGGTAAATTTAATATATTACAAAATTTATTTGAAATCAAATTAGATTTCACAACAGTATATGCGTATGTAACTCGTAATCAAAAGATCATTAGGAAAATAAGCAACATAATATTTTTCCAGAACTGTCACTGTCAATCAGCCGTGTACACATACATATCCTCGTTGAATTATAACAACAATCATGAGTGTAACAATCATGAAAACTCCATTCACATATATTATATTCAGTTTTAAACAATTAGTAAATAGTCCTAATTCAAAGTAGCGGTAATATTCTGATTATTACATGTAGTTACTCGTGTTTACATGGTGTCATTCATTGCCTGACTTTGAATGTCTGTGCTGGAAAGAAACATGAAATGCTTAAATTGTTTTATAGGTCCTAATAAGTCCTGGCAAGATTTTTCTGTATCTGTGTGTGTGGGTGTATCTGATTTTGAAGTTCCGCCACTGAGGGTAGGTGTTATTTATATAGCCTACTATACATTAACGTTAAACAAGCTGCTTCAGTGGACATGCTTACGCGATTAAACTCAAAATTGAACTGAAGTTTGTGCAAACAGTTGTATCGTGTGTGGCCGAGTGTTTGCGCAAACACGATGTTTGCACAAACATGATGTTTGCGCAAACCGTGGACCGTGAGTGGGCAGTGATAACAACAGCACGTCTTGCTTCCTGTTCATGTTTCTGAGTTGTTTATAATCTAATCTTTCTTTCTTTCTCTTTTTTTTTTTTTTAAACTTAGGTTTCACTCTATCTCATGTAAAGGCATATTCCTGGAAACGTTTCAATTGCCTGTAACTGTGCCATTTGCTTCACTGGCTGGTACAGTACTTCTGGGAAATTCGATTTCTAGGTGAATTATTGACATCTGGGCATGTAATCATCTTTGAAATGAAATTAAATGATTTTTTTCTGTTTAACGTATCACGATTATGCCCTTTAGACCAAGGGAGGTGATGACTAAAGAAAGCAAATCATGATGGAAGAATTGGTGGAATGAGAATGTACCCCCAATGGGCTTCATCTCATTGATCATCAGCCTAACGCCCCAGACTGCTTGGCTACACCCACCGTCTTCCACTGAGCCACTGTGCAAATCATATTCGAGATAACGACAAATCGAGTAATAGAACTTCGAGACAAGTAAAATTTAGGCTTGTTAGTATTGAGGTCTATTCTTTCCACCGGAAGGACTTCGAGGCAGACACATACACAGGAATTTATTTCGGGAGGGACCCAAATTCAATATGAGGTTAAATCATACTAAAATTTGTAAAATTACCCCTAAAATTAGACTAAACTTACAAAGAAGTAGGGATTTGAGGGGAAGCAAGTCCCGCAGAACCTATCCCCTGCATCGAGATATTACAAATTAGTTACAGACGTTGCCCTACAATTGTTTGTCCTATTAAGATAAAAACTAATAATACCGCCGTTCTCAACCAGTGTAACAGTCACAAAGCAGTACAACTTTAACATCATACTGTGACTGAACAAGCAGTTCAAGATAGATCCTTTTCACATAGAATGTATTTACAGATAAAGACGTTAAATTCACAACCAACTCTTGAAAAGCATAAAATGACTTAGCATCTTTACTTTGGAATAATTTATAAAACTAATAAGCAACAAGTTTTAATTTTGTTTTAGTCAAAACCTTGACCAAAAATAAAATAAAATAAAATAAAATAAATAAACTCACGTCATTTTGGTCAGAAATAACTTGCAAACTAATACTAAATACTGTTCTAAATATGAACCTTACAACAATCTCCTAATTTCGGTTAAAATCTTCTTCTTGAAAATGAAAGATAGTCTCCGAAAAGGAGTATTTGATTCTCTTCTGCCTCCTTAACGCGGTCATGCTTTGCGACATTATTTCACATAATAACTTGAATTGTGCAAACCCTTACTTCCACAACAGGTGTAATAAGTTCTATAAGCAGTGTTATTACCCTATGATTTGTTCCGTTGCGGAAATGGGACATGTGTAACTATGTCAACAGCTCAAGGTCATTTGCTTCGTCAAAGCGACTTTAACCTTGGTAGCCAATAACGCGCGTTAGTGAAGAGCTTGTACGGTAGTTGCCTTTTCTCATTGACAACATGCGTTGCTATTTGCTTCCTCAGTCTTCAACTTTTCTATATATTTAGCTACACATAATATGTGTAGGTGTGTGGGGAGCGTGTGTAGTAGCTACGAGTAATGTGATGTAATGAATTGTATGATACTCTCATTACTGGTGATTGTTTGTTTACAAGTGCAACAAGACATGAGTGTCTCTTGTGATGACAGTTTCTATTATGATCGTTTTCCTGATGATTTTCTGTTTGGAGCTGCAACAGCTTCCTACCAAATAGAAGGCGCCTGGAATGAAGATGGTAATTTTTTTTCTTTCTTTGAATTGTTTTGTTCATTCATTGATATCTATTGACATTAGGGTTGCCAGATTTGTAAAATCAAAAAGGACACTAACTTTTAAAAAAATCACTAAAAAAATTGCTTTTACCTAAACTCAAGTTTGCTTCCAGATTATATTGAAGAAAAAGAAAAAATAATATAGAAATTAAGACATTATTAAATTAATACAAAACGTTCAACTACAAAATGACTCACTAGCAGCCGAGCCGAGAAGTGAGCCGAGCCAACAGCTCACCAAACCGAGCCGGCTCAAGCCCTCAGCTCATTTGCGCCGAACCGAGCCGAGCCGAGCCGATAGCTCAACCCAACCGAGCCGATGCCACACCTGAGCCGAGCCGATGCCACACCTGAGCCGAGCCGATGGCTCATCGCAAACGAGCCGGCTCGAGCCGATGGCTCACCTGAGCCGAGCCGAACCGAGCCGGAGCTCGAGCTGAGCCGGTTGACATGATGACACCACTAATACTAATGATACTTTTTGCCCGTTTAAGCTACTTCTATCAATGATTTGTCACTTAAGAACCTATTATACATTGTGGCACACAAACATGTTACAGAATCGCCATCACTGCTATTCGCCTTCACAGCAGGCCGGTAGCCAGCCCCAAAATATAGGGGGGCCGGCCCAAGTTAGGGGGGGCGATCCAACCATATTATTCATCACCATATTATACTTCATTTGCAAGCCTACCGCGAAAATTTTAGGGGGCAGCGAAAATTTAGGGGGGAAGCCCCCTAGACCCCCCTGGATACGGACCTGCTTCACAGTATCAACACTAACTCTATTTCTAACATCTGTCCAAACTAATTTCATTCTTTAGAATATTCTTTCACATTCTGCATTACAATTCGATATGGGGAAAATGTAAGATGCTACGACGAAAACCGGATACAAAGCCGGACATCAATTTCTGCCCAAAAGCCGGACGGTCCAGCTAAAAGCCGGATGTCTGGCAACCCTAATTGACATAGCACAGCATGTGGCTTCAGCATGTCAATGCGTTGTTATGAAGATAATGAGATGCAAGAAGGCAAAACATGGTTTATCCAGATATGATGCGATCAGAAATTTAAAAAAAAAAAAAATAAAAAATAAAAAAAAAAAATAAAAAAAATAAAGCTTTCGGTTTAACGTCCCATGATTATGCCCTTTAGGCTAAGGGACACAGATGATTAAGGCAAGTGAATGATTATGGAAGAATTGGTGGATAAGAATGTGGGAATGCCTCGAGAAAACCCACGGACACGATGTTTTACACCACAAACTTACTTGCCCGGGGATCGAATCAGGGACTCCATGCACCAGAGGTAAGGGCCCTACTACTGTGTCCCCCATCAGAAATTCCACACAGATTCTTGTCCATGTATAGTGTGGGTAAGTGCTATAGAAGTGTGTGTGTAGTTTTCATTCTCTCTCTATGTGTGTGTGTGTGTGTGTGTGTGTAAGAGTAATTAGTGGTTACTTCTGAAAATTTTTCCGGGGGAGGGGAGTAGAATTGCGAAAATACTAGTAATCCATGTTGAGCATATAGCCATGGGGAGATTTTTTTTTTTTTTTTTTTTTTTTTTTTTTTTTAGTTGTAGGTGAGAGTAGGATGTCACCCTGAAATTTGTCACTGGAGTAATAACCAGAACTGTTGCTTAAAAGGAAAATAGCGGAGGCCTCCTTCCATCAACATTTGGAAATTTTTGATAAATTTGCAAATTCGGATTCCTTGTTGTATCTTTACACAAAATTGATTTCACAAATCGAAAACACTCTTGTTTGTGGTAATTTCACGTAAATTGATCTACTAACAGCCTAAGTAATTTGGTGGTCCCACGTTTAATCCTGATTTATTTTTGCTATGTTTTCTATATTTAATAACAACTGGCAGAGGTTCATTAACTGTAGGAATGTTAGCAAGTTGGTAAATAAACCTCACCAACCATCAATTTTAAGAAGTCTCAACTTAATCTACTGATTTGTGAACTATTGACAATATTAGCGGTCCTTGGGAGTAGCGACATCGGTAAAAATTAAGCTTTTATTGTTTAACTGAGGGAAGACTACTTAATTACATAATATAGTAATCTTGTATACAAGAACCATAACATTAGATAGACCTAAGACTTTCCCCCTTAGTTTGGATCGATAGTTTAACTTTTAAAAGTATCATTTTCTTCCAGAGATATCATAAGAAGACATTATGTGGTTAACGCGGAAGACCCGGTTCGAATTACGGTGGGAGCTCGTTTTTTTCCTGATTCCATGTTAAGCTGTAGGTACACGTCTCATATAGGATCGATGCTGAAAGGGACGCTAAACTGCAATCTAACCAACTAAGAAGACACTATGAGTGTAAGATTCGAGCATACATGTATTCAGTGGCGGATCCAGGATATGATCAAGGGAGGGGCTAAACTATAGTTTGCCGTTTTATCCAGTGTAAAGCAGGATTGAAGCCCATTGTATCCAGTGTAAACCTGAGCGTCAAGGGGGGGGGGCTATAGCCCCTATAGCCCCCCCTTGGATCCGCCACTCCATGTATTTGTTTCTGCATATTAGCTCCAGGGATAAGTATACAGGAGCATATAATGTCGCTACAGGTATGTGTGTGGTACTTTGTTTCTCTGTAACTATTGACTGGATCTGAACGAAATTTGGTGGGCAAAACGAAATCTTTCAGTTGTATGTCCCACGTTATGCTAGCTAAAGGAGACTGTGCTAATCAAAAATGAAATTGTGGAATGAAGAAAATGACAGGGAGCGGGAGAACCCTAAGACAACCCACGCACAACGTGTTTGTCCAGCACACAGCTCACTTGACAAGAATTGGGATCGAACCATGGTCCTCATGCACTAGAGGTGAACGTTCTACCACTGAGCCACCCGGCGCATTTGATGGGCAAGTAGTCCATTGTTTAAGGAATAAAGCTCGCTATATTTGGTGGCCGAACTTGTCCAGAGCAGTGGTCGAAGTGAGACTATATGCGGTGGTATGCCATACCGCCTTTGGTTTTACAGTGACGAAGACATACCGCCTCTGGTTTTTTAATGATCAAGACATACCGTCCTGGGAGAGTAGATGCTAAATACCTTTAATAAATTCATTTTTATACACAGTAATTGACGAATAGCTTTCGACCTAAAAAGATTTTATTTGTTATGTAGAAATAATTTGTAATTTGACGACACCGACATTTCTATTATCTTTTTCCTAAGTAGGGATGCGCACGAGACAAGATTCGAGGCTGTCTCGTCTCGAAAATGTGTTGTAAAATTGATGTCTCCACTCGAAAAATGTATTCTTCTCTATTGGAAGAGCTGTGTCTCGACTCGAATTTTGTCAGGAAAATTCTGTCTCGACTCGTCTCGTGCGCATCCCTATTCCTAACTTTTGTTTTTAAAATGAGGTGTCCTCGAAGTTCATATAATTCATATTTTGATGTGCCATATTGAATTGTTTATTTCGTATGTATGTGTGTGTCTTCTTGTCTTAATTCAAATAAATGCCGTGTTTTGGGCATGAACGGATTTAGGGGTTGCCTGCTGTGGTGGGGGCTATTCTTCCAGGAGCTTAGAATATCCCTCATTCGAGTGGGAATACTGGAGCTCTCCCGCAGGAAATTGTTAATATAAAAGCTCGGTTTTTGAGCATTTTCGTGTATAATTCTCTATAATACAACATAAGGCGAAAGTTGTTGGCGAGCGAACGAGCGAGCGAAGTCTCTCTATGCCCCCTCCCCTTCCGGTAACTGAAGAGAAGCTCTCCAGTGATTTTCAGTTATTATGTAAATAGAAATGCAATCTTTTAGAATACATACCATCACTGTATTTCAACATTTAGATAGCCGGTATGTCGAGTCAATATCGTAATAAAACATACCGTCTCTGCTTTTTTTCCCACTTTCAACACTTGTCCAGAGAGTCTCGGTTGGACAACACAGCCTGTATTCCACAGCTTTATACACCGGAAGTTCTTGAGTTTGGTACACCTCAGCTTGTTAAGTTACAGAATTTAATTCCATCTTCCTAGATGAGAAAAACAGGCATTACGTCATATTTTATGGGTGTAACAGCTCACACTATTTCCCGGTTTTGCCGCCAATGTTTGTGAAATACAGTACCGTTAGAAGAGTGTTATTGCACAACAAATATAGGCTAATTGTTTTCATATTTATCTTAAGGCAAATCATTATTAAACAAATCTGCACTGTAGACAATATAATAATTGTTCAAAATGCACAAATGCATAATGATTTTGATCCTTGGTGCAATATATTATGCTTGATGAGAAACTTACTTTCAGTGAACATATTGCTGCTGAAAAAAAAAAAAAAAAAACTATACAGATTTACAAAAATTCAAAATTTGACAGCGTTTAGATATTTACAACAAGGCTTACATTTGTCCTGTAGTGAAATAACGTTCTTCTATGAATTCTGAGCTACGTAAATGAACACTTTATGACGAAACCATGACTTGATAGTTTCGAAGGCAGAAAAGTATATAATAAAATTAAAAGAAAACGTATTGCATGTTAGAGTACCCGTCGCAAATCGGCTGAAATTTTGTTTCTTCATAAAATAGCAGATAAAAGTTAAATTCTCCCTCTCTACTCTCTATACTTAGTTTTCGGCCACACATTTGCATTTCCAATTTATTCTATATTCAGAAGTCTAGACTTGGAAGTATACAAAGGTTCTCATGTAGAGACTTCCTACTGGATTCAAGAGACTTCCATTTACCATAGATCTTTGCTTTGAAAGAATTTTCGTACAGCATTGTGCAAGGTTAGGTTGTAAATATTATTGTAGGAGTTCTCGTAATTATTATTTTGTTGATATTCTGTTGTGTTATTTTTTATTTATTACCAATGTCACATGTTTCAGTGTAAAATGGCCAACATGCTGTATCTGAAACTATCAGTGTCATGTCGTGAGGGGGCGGAGCGGGGGACGGCCCCAAGCGCCGAAGTAACGGGCGAAAAATTCGAGAGGAAAAGAAGAAAAGAAAAAAGATAGAGGAATATTACTAGTATGTATTGTCTGTCAAACAAATAAATGCATGTTTTCCGCGGGATAGTAACTTGCCCCTTGCTGCTATGAAAATAAAATACTACCCCATATCATTTCGCCAGTAGCTTCCTATTTGCTGATCAGTTAAAACAGTATTCCTGGGCATCGTGGCGAAAAGTGTATTTGCCTTTTCGTGCATTATACGAAAAACACAAAGAGTGAAGGCAATAAAAACGAAACAAGGAGAAAATACAATGCGATGTAAAGTGCTTGGACTCTTTCGACGAATCACTCAATGTAGCGCCTTCCTTGAAAGCAGGTTCTGATTGTGTAATCGGGAACATCGTGTGCTCAAGTTCACGGAGCCCTTAAATCGATTCCTACTGAAGAAATACTTATCATTTTCTTTACAACAATAGAAGTTTTTTAAAATTATCCAGTCATCCGAGAAAAGGAAATTGTGTAGAAACACAACATTTCACCTTCGTATTCACATTATCGCGAAGAAATATGATCATTTCTTGCAGTTCAAACCATAGACTATTCAAGTTAGTGAATAATGTTTTTCGGACTTTTTATAAAAAATGTCCAGCGTGTTGTCGTCGGCAGAGCTCTACACTCTAGACCTTAAAGTCGCAAGTTTCTGAGGAAAACAGTATCCTATTATTATTATTATTATTATTATTATTATTATTATTATTAGAATGACAAAGGAAGGAAAGAAAATGAAATGAAATCTTTGAGTTTTACGTCCCACGGTTATGCTGGTTAGGCTAAAGGAGACGATGATGATGAGTAATGAATGAAATGGTGGAATGAAGAAAGAGGGAGAAACGGGAGAACCCCGAGAAAACCCACGCACACGGTGTTTGTCCACCACAAAGTTCACTTGGCGGGGGCTGGGATCGAACCCGGGACCCCAAGCACCGGAGGTGAACGCTCTACAATTGAGCCACCGCACAAATCACATGTAAAATTTGAAGACCGAGTTAGTTGTGTAAATTTGCACACAGATCAAGGTAACGAAGCCAGAGTAATATGCGTATGTTCCTTGAACAAAGAAATCAGTTACTCTGCTCTGGCCATCCACCTTCGTAGAGTATTCGATAGCAAGGTAGTCTGAAGAGGTTGTAGTCCACGGATCGATTCCAGCGCAGAACCATTTTTAATTCTTAAGCACAAGTAGAAAAGTCAAAAAACCGAATCAAGACGCATGAAGTTTAGAGCTAACAAAACCGAACCAAAGGTATGGGTCATTATGTGATTTGTTTAAGAACAAGAAAATGGAGGAAAGTTGTTTTGTCTGTGTCTAGGAATGGAGTATAAATAAAAGAAGAAACTACACTTCTCTCCAGAATTTGTGTCACATGTCTTTCAAAACTACATAAATAGAAATAACTCTCCTTCTTATCACAGAAAATGTTAAACGTCTTCCTAGTAATATGCAGAAAAAGGAAACCACATATTTCCAATAATATTTCTGTAAAAAATTAACAAATAAAGAAGTTATAATTAATAAAAAAAATCTTGCGAAACTCATCGCCAAATTCTAAGTTCCATTTTCGTAAGCATGGCAAACGCGCAAACAAAATTTACACACACACACACAGAGAGAGAGAGGGGGGGAGAGAAGGAATTTTATGCTTTATCAGAAATACAACGTAAATCTTTCATAATGTTAGTTACTATACATATTGCACGACTCTAATAATAATAGATATTAGACATTTTATATGAAAACAATCAAATAAAAGGAAATAAGCCACAAAATACCCGAAGCGATCAGGCAGTTTGTGGTAGTAATTTTCTAATATGCCTTTATTACAAGAATGATCCTTAATATATCTTCGTAGAGTAGACGGTTATCGCACACTCCCCGAATATTTCGTTTTTATCCACGATCATCAGTTCAAATCCCATACGATACGCTTCCTTCTTTTCTAGAAAAAATTACGTCCTTTAAACAAAGTATTACAATTATCAAGAATTTTATCAAAAGAGAAAACTTCATTTCTAATCATTATCCTAACCGGAAGAGAAACTTATAAACATTTGAAATAGTAATTAACATATGACTAAACTTTAATGAAACATTACTAAAATAAAACATTTACTTCGAATAGTCTCTGCAATGATTTGTAGAAAATGGACAGAATAGCGACCATAAACTCTTAGTTGTCAATTAAAACCGTAGTAGCGATAGTTCTAACCCCAAGTAGAATATTCACTCTTTACTTCATGAAAATAATAAACATTTTACAAAATAATGATCTTTTGGCTATATCGTAACCTTTTAGTAAATAAATAAATAAAATACATTTTATGAATAATTTACTCACCGTGACTCGATAACTGATTGCAAGGGTGAAGAGAATGAATATTACTACAGACTGTTACAATTAAGGGGCGCAGTGACTCAGTGAAAGCCGGTGGGTGTAGCTGAGCAGCTTGAGGTGTTAGACTTTAGTGTTGTCACGGCTTAGTCACTACCGAGCCGAACCGAGAAGTGAGCTGAGCCCACACCTCACCCTACCGAGCTGGCTCGAATCCTAGACTCAGTTGGACCAAACCGAGCCGAGCCAATGGCTCACACCAGCGGAGTCGCCTCGAGCCGACGGCTCACCTGAGCCGATGGCTTATTCCAACAGAACCGACTAGATCCAATGGCTCAGCTGAGCCGAGCCAAACAGAGCCAATGGTTCACTTGAGTCGAGCCCAACCAGGCCGATGGCTCACCTCAGCCGTGCGGGTTGACATCATTATTAGACTGATGATTGTGAGGTTTCCGTGTCCCTCTGTAGTACGAAGGGAACAATTTTAATTCTCGATGTTTCTGAATTCATGTCCGTGTCGATTCTAGGAGTCTTGAAATGCAATTGAAATAGGGAATAAGTCAGGAAGTTATAACAAATGTATAGCGGTCACCTCTGGTGCATAGAGTCCCTGGTTCTACCCCAGCTCGCGCCAAGTGAACTTTGTGGTGGACACAGTATGTGTGTGTAGGTTTTTTTGGGGGTTTTCCTGTTTTTCCCCACTTTGTTTATTCCACCATTTCATTGATTTCTCATAACCACTGCTTCCTTTATCTTAGTCGGCATAACTATGGGACGTAAAACTTAGATTGCTTTTTTCTTTTTGTTGTTAGAGGGAAATGACTAAGTAAAGTACAGTGAATAATTATGGATAAAATTTTGAATTCTCAGATAAAATATTAGGTTTCAACCCTTCAGGTTGGTCTAGCAAGTTGGAGTGTGCTTTTGGTGTATGCGGTTCCGGGTTCTATTTCCGCTAGAACATAAAAAATGATTACCTTTTCATTTACTCTTATTAATTCTCTATCATTTTTAACCTGAAGAGCATAAACGTGAAACATTAAACTAAAAAATTCTGTTTCAATATTGTCCAGTGATTTCATTGTCTCAATTATCAGTTGTTACATCGTGCTATATACTACCATATGTATTACCCGTCGTACGAGTCTCTGCATTTGTTTTGTAGTGGCGCTGCTGTTGTGTTTATGTTTTGGCACTGGGCGAAGGGAGTGGTGGGAGGGAAAGAGAAGGCAGGAATGGTTTTCTGTATACCTTTACAGGGTTGCCAGGACGTCTTCCTACAAAGTAACAGCCGTTATGGATCTTCCACCGTCAAACACACCCGTTTCCCTCATAGAGTGCAACATGCATATCATTTCCCTATTTTATTCTTCTGCCGGTACCATCAACACAGTGTTAAGCAATACCTAATAAAAATATTTCTGTTCATATTCTTTTGATTTTCTCGAAAACCTGACCATAAAAGAAGTCTCAAGAAACTAATACATCTGGCGGCCCTGCCTTGTTGCTCCTATCACTTGTAAACATTGAAGTTAGTTCCCAACTTCGCCGCATGCAGAGAAAAATCAGACGTATTATACAATTGGCTTGTCACAGCTGATCCAATGCTTGTTTGTGTGAATTCTTCACTATTGCTGTGGCAAGCTGTCTTTCCTTTAGACAGTTACCTGCGTGAAACCATCTAACCGTTAGCTTGTAGCTCGTGCCTACATGTTCCGTGTTGTGCTTAATACGAATTAATCAATATTTCCCTTTCTACATGAAGTCTATCACACAAATCAAATATAGATGACTGTATTTAGAAACGAGAAAGTTTTCACACGTCATTCACTACAGTACACGAACTTCTATTATCCAGTTTTGATTGCTGGCAGAAGCTAGTGTTTTATACTGAAAATTGGCATTAGGTTCATTTTCGGTGTGAGACTTCTAAACTGTGCTATGCACATGTATGTAAAAAACTTATAGAACAGCTATGTCCGTTCGTAAGTCCATTTGTTCACAGATATCATAGGAAAAACGGTAAAAGATAAAGAGTTTAGGACCTTGCAATCGATTCACCGTCCCAAGGATAGGTTTCATCTCCTCTGTTTAGTCTCTGTTGAAATCGGAAGTTGCTCAAGTAAATCATTTCCCGTTTCAACGTTTATCTACATAGAACAAAATGGTTATTAGATAAGAAGCAGTTTTCTGCAAACGATTCAGCGTTTCAAAGTAACGTATCATGACAATAGCGAACACTCTACCAAAACCGGGAATGGTTTAAATTTACTACTACTTCCGGTTTCAATACCGATTTCCGTAGAGCAAGACGGTAAAAGATATCGAGATATAGTATTATCTAATCGATTCCCTTTAACCATCTATTCAAGCTGGACGCGAATCAAAATAACAATTTCCGATTTCAATCTTTAGCGCCATAGAACAAAAACAGTAAGGAATAGCGAGTAATTGCTTTCTGATAGGGATTCAGTGACCAAGGAACAGATTCTATCTTTCATCTTATTAATCTATTGTAACCATTATTTATAAATGTCGCCATGCCGTAAGCGTAGTGGACCACCAATGGGCAACTAGCGACATTTTGCCAAAATTTGGCGGCCCTGACGCGACGAAACGCCAATCAACCACAAGATTATTTCGTGAAAATATGTTAAATCGCCTGTATGCGTGATTTTGTTACATTAAGGTGAGTCTAAAAACACTAAAGGAGAAACAAACACTACACTTGGGTGGGGGCGAACAACCAGCTTTGTGATAACTAGTCGTGAGAACTTCCAATTTGGCACGGAGGCGATGCAGAAAACTTGGCTTGTAGAAGGTTAACTTACTGAGGTGTTTTTAATTTTGCTAATAAGAGTGCTTCTTTAACCTTGTATATTTGATGATAATTGTTTGGGATCATATAAAACGCGTTTGCGGACGCTAGTACATTTTCTTTATTTCAGCATTTTCTAATGATCGGGAAGAGGTTTATTTGAGAAATATTTGGAAGGCTCATTTAAACCTCCTTCCTCCCCGTAGAATGGGAATTTCAATTCAAGTGAACTGATGAAAACTAATAAGGGGAAAGCAGATTTTGGTAAACGAATTTCGGGGCCATCTTTCACGAGGTACTAGTGCACATTTAAAGTCTTAATATTACAAACTAGGAGAGCACATACCCTGTGATAGCAGATAAAAAGCGTCTTAAAGTTTTGACTGGCAGCATATATAATACAATGCGTTATCAAGTGACCCCGAAAACCCCGAGAACCCCGAGAAAACACACACACGCCGTCTCCACCACAAAGTTTACTTGGCGCGAGCTGGGATCGAACCGGGAACTATGCACCACAGGTGGCCGCTATACGTTTTTTAACTTCCTGACTTATTCTCTATTTCAATCACATTGGGGACAATTAAAATTCTTCCCTTCCAACTAGAGAGAGACTGGAAAACCTCACGATCATCAGTCTAATAATGATGTGAACCCGCTCATCTCGGCTCGGTTCAACTGAGCCAACAGCTCTAGCTGGCTCGGTTCCGCTCAGCTTAAGTGAGCCATTGCCTCGGGCCGGTTCGGTTGGGATGAGCCATCGGCTCGGTTTGGCTCGACTCAGCTGAGCCATTGGCTCTGTTCGGCTCGGCTCAGGTGAGCCATTGGCTCGAGTCGGATCTGTTGGAATAAGCCATCGGCTCGGTTTTGTTCGGCTTAGGTGAGCCATCTTCTCGAGCCGGCTACGTTGGGGTAAGGCATTGGCTCGGCTCGGTTTGGTCCAGCTGAGCCTAGGACTCAAGCCGGCTCTATAGGGTGAGGTGTAGGCTCGGCTAGGCCACTAGGCCACTGGGACCCTAGCTTTGTAACAGATAGTTGTAATATTCATTATCTTCACCCTCGCAATCAGCTATCGAGTCATTGTGATTAAATTATACATAATATGTATTCTATTTATTTACTAAAAGATTTACGATACAGCCAAAAGATCATTATTTTTGTAAAATGTTTATTATTTTCATGAAGCAAAGAGTAAATATTTTACTTCGGTTTAGAACTTACGCTACTACGGTTTTAATTGACAACTAAGAGTTCATGTTCACTATTTCTATCCGTTTTCTACAAATTACTTGCAGAAACTATTCGGAGTAAATGTTTTATTTTAGTAATGTTTCATTAAAGTTTAGTCATATGTTAATTACTATTTCAAATATTTATAAGTTTCCCCTTCCGGTTAGGATAATGATTAGAAATGAAGTTTACTCTTTTGATAAAATTCTTGATAATTGTAATACTTTATTTAAAGGTCGTAATTCTGGATTATTTGGAGATATTCAAATAAACTAGAATGAAGACGATAATACTAAGCAACATTATTAGAACAAAACATTGTGTTTAAGAAATTGACAGAATCAAGCTTTTCTAAAAAAGAAGGAAGCGTATGGTATGGGATTCGAACTGATGATCGTGGATATAACAAAATATTCGGGGAGCGTGCGATAACCGTCTACTCTACGAAGATATGTTAAAGTTCATTCTCGTAATAAAGGCATATTAGAAAATTACTACCACAAACTGCCTGATCGCTTCGGGTATTTTGTGGCTTATTTCCTTTTATTTGATTGTTTTCATATAAAATGTCTAATATCTATTATTATTAGAGTCGTGCAATATGTATAGTAACTAACATTATGAAAGATTTACGTTGTATTTCTGATAAAGCATAAAATTCCTTCTCTCCCTCTCTCTCTCTCTCTGTAAATTTTGTTTGTGCGTTTGCCATGCTTACGAAAATGGAACTTAGAATTTGGTGATGAGTTTCGCAAGATCTTTTTTATTAATTATAACTTCTTTATTTGTTAATTTTTTACAGAAATATTATTGGAAATATGTGGTTTCCTTTTTCTGCATATTACTAGGAAGACGTTTAACATTTTCTATCATAAGAAGGAGAGTTATTTCTATTTATGTAGTTTTGAAAGACATGTGATACAAATTCTGGACAGAAGTGTAGTTTCTTCTTTTATTTATACTCCATTCCTAGACACAGACAAAACAACTTTCCTTCATTTTCTTGTTCTTAAACAAATCACATAATGACCCATACCTTTGGTTTGGATGTTTTTTCCTTTTCTATTTGTGTACTGTCCTTTCGAAACCGTTCTAGTATGTCGCAGGCAATCTCACAATAACTGTTATTATTATAAGATCAACTAGAATGTGTTGATGTCTGCTTGGTTAACATTAAAGCATCGGACTTCCGAGTGCTAGTACGCTGCGAACGTAGGATAGGCATATAAGGAAGGAAACAGGACATAGGAATTGAGTAAAATACATGAGGAATGGGTAAGTAATATGTTAAGTAAGATGACAATGAAATCAAATGCAGCTTTTAAGTTTTGCACAATTTTATTATCCTTGCTGCATATACCGCACAAGCAGTTGTTGGTTCATCACAAAAGTTCTATACACTTAAGCCAGTACAATTGCAAAAAGGTACAATATCCATATGCATATCGTTACTTATCCATATCAACATCCAAGTTATGTAATTAGCACTGCTCTTTCAGATATGGATCATGCATCATTGTACATAATTAATATTTATTTAATGTACTTCATCGTATCCATTACATACGTGATCATTTAATTCAATTAAAACCGTCATATCTTCATTAATACATTAACTACATTAGCTTCGTCGTATAATAGCAAAAGGATGATCATTTACTAGAGGAGGCAAGTAAATCATTCGGTATGAAATACATACATTTCGGTATGTAATACATTTCCAGACTAATTAAACTACTACGACAAATTCATTTTTCTTCTTTTGAGCAACCTACTGTCTATAAAGTTATTTATATTATAATCACTAACTGCAAAAACAGCAGGAAATCTCAAGTTAACAGAGAAAAAAGAAGATAACTGGCTATAATTTCTCGACCATTATCGCAATTACACCGGTGACGCAGATTAAATATAACCCAACATTAACTTATATAACGACAATAACTAATATACCCTTGCAAGTGGTAAAGGAAAACAATAAGGGCGCATACAAAGAAAAATAATCTTATACTGTAATGGAGACCGAACGGGTCCGTTACAGTTGTGCTCAAGTATTAGAAATGGTTCTGCGCGGGAATCGATCCGTGAACTACAAGTTCTTCAGACCACCTTGCTATCGCATACTCTACGAGGGTGGATGGCCAGGGCAGAAAAACTTATTTCTTTGTTCAAGAGATATACTCACATTACTCTGGCTTCGTTACCTCGATCTGTGTGCAAATTTACACAACTAACTCGGTCTTCAAATTTTACATGTGATTTCGCCAAGTTATTATTAAATTTAACGCTACATACAACGTTGATAAAGCATTAAAGGAATAATACTAATTACAAATAGTGATCGAACTTACAACTCTAGTCACAAGAAAGATTCTATTCAATGTGTCACCTCACCTTCCTATCTAGAAAAAGACTCGGGTTCGATCCCCGGCAGAAGCTCATGTGTTTCAGATTCCATGTCAATCAGTAAGTCCCGTCTCAAATAGCCTTGCTGCTGAAAGGGACGTTAAACTCAAAATCACCTCAATCTATCTAGTAGAACGGCGAATCAAAATTCATCACTGCTACCAGCTAACAAATATTTATGCTCCAATTAATAATAATAATAATAATAATAATAATAATAATAATAATAATAATAATAATAATAATAATAATAATAATAATAATAATAATAATGGTCACTATTTTCCTCAGAAACTTGCGACTTTAAGGTCTACAGTATAGAGCTCTGCCGACGACAACACACTGGACATTGTTTATAAAAAGTCCGAAAAACATTATTCATTAACTTGAATAGTCTACGGTTTGAACTGCAAGAAATGATCATATTTCTTCGCGATAATGTGAATACGAAGGTGAAATGTTGTATTTCTACACAATTTCCTTTTCTCGGATGACTAGATAATTAAAAAGAACTTCTATTGTTGTAAAGAAAATTAAAAGTATGTCTTCAGTAGGAATCGATCTGAGACTCCGTGAACTTGAGCACACAGTGTTTCCGATTACACCATTAGGACCTGCTTTCAAGGAAAGAGCTACATTGAGTGATTTGTTATGATATGGGGTAATGCGTAGTATTTTATTTTCATAGCAGCAAGGGGCAAAATACTATCCCAGGGAAAACATGCATTTATTTGTTTGACAGACAATACTTAAATCCTCTTTCTGCTTTCAGAAATAGTCATATAATGTTACTCATCTTAGGAAAATGCATGTGCACATATATAAAATGGAAGGAAAAAACTAGTAAAAAGTGCTCAAAATCAAGAAAAAGCAGGGTTCATTTTTGAAAATTTTCTTACTTTTTGAGTCGACCACGATAGTGCTTCGCAGCTGGTCTGTCGACCTCACTCATATGTACAGGGGATCCGTCGTATACTCTCGCCCCGGGCGCTGATTGTCCACGGCATTGCACTGGGAACTATACAGATAAATAAACACAAAAATATTTTCAGAGCTTTAGATGGCAAGAAATAACTTATTAAATGTGCCCCCGAAATTCTTGTTCTTTTCGTAGTTCTCAGATACTTTTTAGGTTAAAGAAGTCAAGATTATCGCCGGAGAAACAAAACCTTGTAATTGGATCACATCCTACTGGGTTGTTATTAGGTCTCGAAGTTCCTGCTTTATATGATCCTGAGACGATGTTGAAAGAAATATCATCGGTAAATAATTTCTTGTATACACGAATTAGTACATTTTGCATGCTTTCTTCCCCGTAGTTAGCAGCGATAAAATTCTCTTATGTTTGTGACTTCCCTAAGGAGCCTTCACTGATATGCTACTCTTAAAACGTGGACGATAGAAGCGTATTTATTCTACACGTATTAACAAAGCCATATTTTACACAGTTGCTGCCCGGACAATTAAACAATGCGTCCCTCTTAATATCAATTCAATATCAATGTAAGAAACTACTAACATAAATTATCAATGTTTAGGCCGAAGTAGAATAAAGTTAAATACTATGTACATAATAAAAAATAGCATATAATTTTTTAAGTTTTAATGGCTGATTTGATTATTCATCAATACAAAATGAAGTCACTGTTAAAGAGGTTTCCATGGCCGTTTGTCTTAGGCGAAGGTGTCGATCACATCATAATAGCCTGTTTCTCAAACCACCACTCTCAGAAGATTCGATACAAAGAAAATAAAGACCGATCAAATGTTTCTTAGATACGGAAGAACAAGAAATAACTTTGATTCTTCATAATGCTCTATTAACTTTTGGATGCGGTAAATGAAATGTTAACGTCCCACGCATATGCTCCGTAGGCTAAAGGAGACGGATGATTAGATGAAAGTGAATGACATTTTATTTGTGTAAAACTATTTCTTGTACTATCTCACCAGGAGTTGAACTCTAGACCACAAGCACCAAAGGCACGCGTGTTAGGCCCTAGACTAGCAGGAAGTGCTCTCGGATATAGGGGTACATAGAAACAATGCAAGCTTATGCATCTGGATATATTAATTCTTGTTAGTGGACTATTTACAAATCTAAAAATAATGTGTAATTTTTGTATACTGTCAAAATTTATTTTGAAATTTCCATAACTGGAGTATAGACTGGTACAAGAAATTTGCTTTCCGGGCATTCTGGTTGACTTTCTTGAGCCTGGACAAACCATAAATTCTGCCCGCTGCATCCAGACACTTTTGAAGCTACGTTGTGCCTTGCGTGATAAACGTCCTGCAAAGATCATTCTTCAACAGGATAATGCGCGTTCGCATACTGCACTGCCACACTATGGAGTAGATCAGGGGATTTTGGTGGGAAACACTTCCAAGTTCTCCCTACAGCCCCGACATGGCAGCCTCCGACTACCATCTTTTCGGATTTATGAAGGAACAGATTCACCGCTGCAATACACTGGAGAATATTCGACAAACAGCGCGTCAGTGTCTACGGGCAGCTGGAACGGAATTATATCGCAAGGGTATTTTCAAACTTGCAGAACGATGGGAAAAATGTATGCAAGAAAGAAAAAAAAGGAGACTATGTGGAAAAGTGAAAGAAAGGTCTGTAGAATGAGGTTATACTTGGTTTCACTTACAAATAAAGATTACGATTGTGAAAAAAATGTTGCTCACGACTTTCAGTATGCTCCTCGTATGTTCCTATTTTTTCCATTTCTTGAAAATCTCTCAGGTTCAATACTTCACTGCGGGTAAGCAAACAACTTCCACACGCATACAATAATGCTTTTACAGGTGTTTATCTTCTAATGTTTCTATACAGTATTAGTCATGATCTGCAATTCCCGTCATTAACGTCCTTGTTTTTGTCATTGTCATTTGTTATCGATAATTACTTATCATAATTGATTACAATTTTCCGTGAATATGTTCTTCGTTTGCCCTATTTACTTTTGGCCTATATAATATTCCCCATCTCCTCTGTATGTGCTAGATATTTTAGGAAAAAGAAAATAGTTACGCAAATTCTACAAATACTATTATTTGCGTACGACCAGAAATAACATGTCCAAACATAAGACACATACGTACACTCATGTCCAAAATGATTGTCGCATATCTATAACTGTCTTCTTGTAAGAATATAATTTGATAATGATTTTGCAGGGTACTTTGAATACTGATACTATGTGTATAATCTGGAAATGTATACCTGTGGTAAATTTCAGAGGAAGAGAATTATAAATACGAAAATTAGAATGAGTAAAACAAAATGTTGCTAAATGGACAAGAAAGTTTTATTTTCGTTTTATCGTTCTTATTTACTAGTCTTTTGACATGAAATTTTCCACATATTCGTTATCAAATTATATTCCTACAATAACATATTTATAGACATGCGACAATAATTTTGGACATGAGTGTACATGAAATAATTATAAAACACACACATTGAGGTCTATCACAGCCATCCCCAAGGGTACCCATGTTGTGGTTTCCAAGGGGGGCGGCAAATATAAGCGAGGTTTCAAATATAGTTTCAAATTTTGCTATAACTAATGTAAAAATTCTATTGGGCTTTCGATATTCCCAAGTACGATTTTCTCTTAGGGGGAACAAGCGCCCCACCTTGCCCCACCTGATGGGCGCCCTTGGTCATCCCTGCTAAAAATAAATCAATGATAATTTGAGAATTGGCAAATGGCAACTCTGTATCCATTCTTTACATTTAGTTATGTTTACGATGGGAAGGAAATGTAGCATTAATAAGGATATAAAAACTGATGAGGGTAGTGACGCCAATTTGGAATTCGAAATTGAAGATTACTAAATAAGTTTATTATATAGTAGTATTGCTATTATTATAGTAATTATTATTATTAGTATTGTAGTATTATATTTATTTCTACAAATTATTACGTGCATAACGAATATACGATATTTTTATCTAATATACGATAATTTTAAAGATGAAAATCGATAATTTTGTTTTCTGAGGTTGGCAACTCTGTTTCATTGTGACAGTGCAAAACGACAGTATATGATGGTTAATGAGACATTGGCCAAAATTTATGATTTAACTTTTAAACATCAACTTTTTAAATATTACCTAAAGCTAAGACACATGTCATCAATAAACGACTTTCAGCTGCACAAAATGAAATGTTTGTGGGTAAATTCGCATGTGTAGTTTTCGAAAAATTCGATAAAAAAAAAAACAAAATTTTATGGTGCAAAAATGTATGCATTTGTTGCCAACAATAATTGATAGGCTTTATTCTGTTCGATCCCAGATTGTTTACTTGATTGAAACATGCGTGACTATATATTGTACGAGGAGAGATCAGAAACTAAATTTACAAGGCCGATATTTCTGGAGTTTCGTCTGTTATACAGAAATGAGGAATGTGCAATAATTTTAATACATTGAGTTGGTAATTATGCAAAATTTCAGCCACCCGTCTCCTGCAGCGATAGCTGTATGCAGCAGCGCAAATCTGTCTTCAACATTGGAGAGACACGTAAGACATTCTTTTTTTTTTTTTTTTTTTTTTTTGTTAAGCGACGCTCAAAATATTAGTGAAGTTGAAAAACAATCCTGAGGAGGATCAGGGAGTAGAGTTGTCTTTAACATTGGGAGGCGGGCAGATTTGACGCTTTTCTGGGGGAACATCAATGTAATCTTACTTTCCTTTGTGGTAATCGGACACAAATCATCACATTTTCCCCAAAAAGCACATTTGAAATCGGATTATTAGATGGGACAGTCCCCCAGTTCCAAGATTGGAGGGGACATGTCCCCTCATCCCCCCGGGATTTGTGCCAGGAGTTATACGTAAACACAAATGGCGACTCGTTTGGAAACTGGTCTCGTGAATGAGTCCGCTCCGTTATTCGATTTCTGTGGGCGAAACAAATAACCGCTGCTGAAATTCACCGGCAGCTGGCAAATGTTTACTGAGCTATATCGTCATCATGTCGCAGAGTGGTGTTACCAGAAGACCACCACGCTGTTGATCAGTTTAGGTGGATATCATCGATCACCCTCTCTACAGCCCGGAATTTCCGGACTTTGTTCCAAGCGACTTTCACCTTTTCCCGCACTTGAAGGAGTCCGTCGCTTTGCTTCAGACGAGGAGGTGAAACACATCGTAACAATGGGATTGAAAACGCAAGGACAGGATTTTTATCAGGAGGGAATCTTCAAACTCATCCAATGATGCGATAAGTGCCTCGACCAATATGGAGGCTATGCTGAAAAATGAACTAATATATGTTCTCTTTATTGATTATATTGGTTGTATGACATAATATATACATGTTTCACTGCAGGCTTTGTAACCTTGCTTTCTGATCACACCTAGTACATATAAAAATCGGCCTCCGCCTTACGGTACTAATACTATCGTCTCTTGAGGAAAAAATGAAATGAAATCTTTAGTTTTACGTCCCACGGTTATGCCGGTTAGGCTAAAGGAGACGGTGATGATGAGAAATGAATGAAATGGTGGAATGAAGAAAGTGGGAGGAAACGGGAGAACCCCGAGAAAACCCACGAGCACGGTGTTTGTCCACCACAAAGTCCACACGGCGCGAGCTGGGATCGAACCAAGGACCCCAAGCCCCGGAGGTGAACACTCTACCACTGAGCCACCGCGCCCCCTACGTCTCTTGAGGAATTTTATGGTCTAACTTTAAAGAGTTTTATTAGATCATGATAAAATTTATATGGAACCTGCGAGAAGGCATATTCTTTAAAATTGAAAAAAGAATGATCAAAATCAATACATTTGTGTTCAAGTTAACGCATGAACATGCACATGATCAAGTCAGTTAATTACGATATACTGTCAGAAGTTGAAGAATTTCAAACTCCAAAGACTATCAGTAGATCCTAGTGAAATTTACACAGAACAACCATGAAAGCATACTCTATCAAATAAGAAAAGAATCATTAAAATCGATGCACCTATGTTGAAACTAAGCGCAAGGGCGCCGATTTCTTTGTAACTTGGGGGAGACCCTTCAGATGTGTGTTTGATTGCAGACAAGGCTCTAAGAAGGCATATATTAGGATTTTAAGACAAATTGAATTCAAATTATTCCAAATAACGCATATTCATAAAAAATACTTATTACAATAAAAAATACATATTCATAAAAATACAGGGGCCTACACGAGCATTGGAGGACCTGGGCCCCCCAGGATCGGCGCCCTTGGCTATACGTGATCATACACACAATTATGACATAAACACTGTCAGCCATTCGGGAATTTTGTGATCCAGTTCCGAAAACTATGCAGTAATTAGATCCTTATAAAGTCATATGGGGCCACCAGGAAATAATCATCTTTCTAGAAAACGAAGCCATCAAAATCGGTGCACCTATACAGATGTCATGCCTGATTATATCCGTATTAAAGTCGGTTAATTACGCTTTTCACACTACATTCAATGAGATTAATGAAATTTATAGGGGACCACCGGAAAAGGATGCTTTTTCATGCCCCCCCCCAAAAAAAAACGTTCAAAATAGGTAGAAGTATACTGAACTTATGCGTGAACATAGACACATCAACATGTATACAAATGGGTCCAATAGTGAACATCCACTTTTTTTTTTTTTTTTTTTTTTGAAGTATGTTATAAAGGGTTTGCCTTTGCTATTCCATATCCACGTAAAACACGGGAAACAAATAATAACATAACTCCCCCCCCCCCACACACACAAATAAAAGTTCTGTGAACCGAACCCCAGGGTATGGATTCGATGTATTTTGTTACGCAGAATCCAAATTTTGAAACCCCAAGACAATCGACCGTTCCATTATTTTTTTAATGGCGAAAAACTTTAGCGATTTTTTCATACGGAGAATACACGTAAGACAGACATACAAAAATAAGTTCTGTGCCGTGAACCCCAGGGTATGGATTCGATGTATTTTGTTACGCAGAATCCAAATTTTGAAACCCCAAGACAATCGACCGTTCCATTATTTTTTTAATGGCGAAAAACTTTAGCGATTTTTTCATACGGAGAATACACGTAAGACAGACATACAAAAATAAGTTTTGTGCCGTGAACCCCAGGGTATGGATTCGACGTATTTTGTTACGCAGAATCCAAATTTTGAAACCCCAAGACAATCGACCGTTCCATTCTTTTTTTAATGGCGAAAAACTTTAGCGATTTTTTCATACGGAGAATACACGTAAGACAGACATACAAAAATAAGTTCTGTGCCGTGAACCCCAGGGTATGGATTCGACGTATTTTGTTACGCAGAATCCAAATTTTGAAACCCCAAGACAATCGACCGTTCCATTCTTTTTTTAATGGCGAAAAACTTTAGCGATTTTTTTATACGGAGAATACACGTAAGACAGACATACAAAAATAAGTTCTGTGCCGTGAACCCCAGGGTATGGATTCGATGTATTTTGTTACGCAGAATCCAAATTTTGAAACCCCAAGACATCGACCGTTCCATTCTTTTTTTACAGGCGAAAAACTTTAGCGATTTTTTCATACGGAGAATACACGTAAGACAGACATACAAAAATAAGTCTGTGCCGTGGACCCAAGGGTATGGATTCGATGTATTTTGTTACGCAGAATCCAAATTTTGAAACCCCAACCCACAGAGCACATCACAGCCAGTGGACGTACATATTAAATCCAGAACGTCCAGTTTTAGTACATTGACTTATGCGTAACATCCAGTGGTTGTCCATATTACGTTCGGCAATGGATATCCATATTCTGAACTTGAGTGGACGGTCCATTGGATGTCCATATTACGTTCAGAAGTGAATATCCATTTTCTGGACTTCAGTGGATGGTCCATTGGATGTCAATATTTAATCCACAAATGAAACGTCCACGGACCTACATTATTTGGATAAAAAAGGGACGAACGGAAAACAACATTTAATTGTTAGTGACGGCGCATGCGCAGATCCTTCCACAGTGCACTCTCAGCCGCTTTGAATTAAATGGTTGATTAAGGTTGTTGAATTTAAGTAATTTATTTACGAAGACCTTTTTGTGTTGGAGTGAAACAGAAAGATAGAATAGGAACTGCGAAAAAGGTAAGATATGATGAGTGATTTGTTTATATAGATTTATTCCGGTGCACCATTTATTATACAACTGAAAGTTTTGTGTATGTGTACAAAAGTAAGTCATTATCAATTATAAAGCAATTTTTAATTAAGAAGGAACAATTCAGGACGTGGATAACTTCGCTATTACGTCGACATGCCATTTCAAATCTTATATTCGGGTGTATTATAATAGGCTGGGGTAACGTAGATGGGCACATGGGAATTGGTAATGTATATATATAAGTGAATTCGGATGGTGAAGGGTGTAATCACACCCTCATATAAGATACTAGTGAGGTTCGTTCCTTGTGTACCAAAGCTCAGGACTCAATTCGACATTACTCGAGAAGACGGTTCAACCAAATTTTGACAGATTTCTTACATTCCCAGGTTACATTAGAGTTTTGTATTTCTTTTAGCCCAGCATGCACAAAATGAGGAGCTCCATTACTACTTGCAGATTGACTTTAGGAGAGCTCAGTATGGGTTACTACTGTATCGCGGGACCAATTTTAGAAAATTTACCAGATAAATTGGAGGGTTTCTTTTGGTTCGTGAGTAAAAGTAAGTTGAGGGTGATAGTTACCAAAATACTTGTCGTTAGTTATTTTTGATATTGTAAGCTATACTATATATATGGGGGGCGGAAGGGAAAGGTTCTAGATTACTGGTCCCCCATGCAGATATGTTTCTTTCTGTACTAAAGAGTATACATTTAACTTATACAGTATTGCCGAGCGAGCGTTAGCGAGTGAAGGCGGGTCAGAGCCCCGCAGGGCACGTTTTCTGTCTTTATTACTGCTCAATGGGAAGAGGGGCCAGTAATCTAGAACCTTGCCTGGCGGAAGGGACTATTTGGCGGTATATTTGTTATGAATTTTGGGAAAGGCAGTGCGTAAATGACAAGGTTGTGTCATATCGTGATTGAGTTTTATGAAGTTATACAAAAATGAGTGTCAGTTGTCGAAATTGTGTGAAAGGCATGGTCTACTAAACAGGCAAAAAGTTTATTGTGACTAGTGTAAACAAATTGAAGCTACAGAAAAGAAGAGGAACATTTAACCAGACCTAATCGAGTATAATCTAATTTAGTACATTTTGGTACTTTTTTGGATTGCATGTAGTACCTCCCCCAAAGCTGTGCAACACATAAGGCGTGCATTTTATGAAATGAACTGTTAGATGAAATTGTTTTCCCACCATCCTCGTTTATGCGTATACTCATCGCCGCTGACGCGCCTGCTCCCTACGGACACTGTTTCTGCTCTCCTGTTTTGACTCGGTTAGATGGCATTCGTGCTTTTTACTGGCCACGTAGCACAAATTAGTCAGTGTTTTATGGACTAGCTTTTATGCCGTACGTTCACATCGTATTTCGAACATTAATCATTATCAAGTGAGCCAGGGCCAATATCTAGTATTTTGGGTGAGAAACTAAATAATATTCCTTTCTTATTTTCGTATTCTGGCAATACAGCAGTAATACCATAAGTATAAATACATTGCGGATGTGAGCTCCTCCGTGGCTAAGCAGTTGGCGTGCAAGACCCGAGTTCGATTACCGGCGAGAGCTCAGGTGGTTCGGATTCCACGTTAATCAGTAAGTTTACGTCTTATATAGCCTTACTAATGAACGGGACGTTAAACTCAACAGCAACGACATTGCGGATACCGGTTCTGAAAGACTGGCCTGAGCCTAATAAAAAAAATTACGTGTGTGTGGTATACACGTAAGCCTACAAGCCTACAATGCATGATGATGTACCAACTTGTGCTAGGTGACCAATAAAAAGCACGAATGCTATATTCCCTAGGTTAGGCCTAGTTTGTTTCAGAGTATAATGAGAGTTCTTGGACATTTTACACTTCTAGTTATCGCTTAAAAGCTCTTCTCGCATCATTTCTCGTCTGCTCAGAGGAATAGGGTGAACATGTATTCGCCAAGAGCTGCTTAGTCTCTACCGAAGTTGCATACAGCACAAGCCAGTAATGTGTATCGTTAGATTTAAATAAGGAGAAGAAAAGTAAAAAAGAAATAATTTAAAGATGAACCCTCCCTCTGGCCCCAATCGACAATAGCACAAGTTCCTTGAGTCCACCTCTTTTCCTTCTTTTACCTTTCTTCTCTTCACCTGCTTCCCCTTCCCCCTTCTAATCACTTATACTCCGTCGTTTCGCAAATGAATGAAAATAATATTTTTGAGTTTTACGTCCCACGGTTATACCTTTTACGCTAAATAAGACGGTGGTGATGATGAGAAATGAATTAAATGGTGGAATGAAGAAAGTGGGAAGAAATGGGAGAACCCCGAGGAAACCCACGCACATGGTGTTTGTCCACCACAAAGTTCACTTGGCGGGAACAGTGTTTGAACCCGGGGCCATATGCACCAGAGGTGAACGCTCTACCACTGAGCCATCGTTTCGTAAAGTGAGAATTCTTCAAGTCAACTGAAGGCATTATTTTATAGTGAAGATACGCTTTCACAATACGATATACTAAAAACTTTTAGATGCAGTGTTTATCTACTTAAACATATCTGCAGATATTGTAATATAAGTACTGAAAATACTGCACAATAAAAACTGAAGATGCTGGATCATAGACACTCAGATGAAAATAGTCGCCAAATTGTGTATTTCTATGTACTTGTTTTTTATTTTTATTTTTTTATTTTTATTTATTTATTTTTTCCCCGGAGTTATTCTCCGTTCTGCCTGAAACGCTCCCGCATTTCAATACTTCAGTGTGTAACTTATCGTTACAATGATTAGAGAGAGAGAGAAACTCTTTTCGTACCCTCTCCCTTTTCCGTATAGATTTTTTTATCGTGTATTTAAGTATCAGCGTTTTGCCAAGAAACAGAAATGTCAGTTAATAAATAAACGTAAAAGGTCTATAGCATCAATTTTTTTTGGGGGGATCATAATAGTAAAGTTTATTATTTACAGTATCATTTATATTTATTAATTTGAAATACTTACTAGCAAATGCTAGCAGTGATATTTTTTTTCTTCGTCACATCTGCCACAGGTGGATAGAAGAAATGTCATTGGTTAAAGATTTTAGCTCTCAGATTTCTAGAAGCTGGGAGTAGGAGATGTAGAAGCGTCTTTTCTTCGAATATCGGGGTTGGATTAACACGTACAATGTAACTATAGATTTTCAGTTTTAAAGATTCGGCGTAAAAAGTATATCAACCAGATGAGGTTGAGTGGAAATTAGTCGCAATTCGGCGTGTAAGTGAAGACGAATAGCGTAATGACATCTATGCGTATTGATATCTTGCGAAACTTCATAAATACGTCCATATATTATTTAGTAACGTTATTATATTATATATTTCCAATATTTCCAATAACGAGGAAGATTTAGTAAGGAAAAAGTAATACAGGTTAACACATCCTATGGTTTTCTTCATTATTTCGGTATTTTCCAGTTTTTTTGTTGTACTTTATTTTCATTTGAATTAAGTGCTTTCTTCCTACTTTGTTTTCGTGTGAGAGGAAATTTTCATCTCCTTGTATACTTAATGGCGTTTGTCATGGTTTCTTCGGGGCAGAGCGGTGTGATGTGGAGGGACATGTGTGTGAGCTCACAGTAAGAAAGTTTAACGTTATTTTCCATCACCGATGGACTTGTACCAGTGACGACGCCAGAGGGGGGCAAGGGGGGCGAGAGCCCCCCTAGTAGCTACTTCTGCCCCCCTGACTGCAACCTAGACTGCCCCCCCAGACCCCTACAATCTTCAAACGTTCTACATGTAGTATTTTATATCAGTATCATAACCAATCTCATTGACAAATTGTAGTCTACTTTCCATGCATTTACTATGTGGCAGATTGTCCTCACGCTTTCTTCTTAGAGCGCCTGGGTATGCACTCATATTTCTGTTTTCTAATTTAGCGCCTTTTGAGGTAATTTTAGTTATACTTCTTTCTTATGATTTTTAATTATTGTGCCTAGCGAACAATAGTAGATTTGGTCGACTTGCTTTCTTCTTATTGGATCCATTTCGATTGGAAACAAAAGAAAGGTAAAACCAGTTGCGTAACTTGTTTGTATTTATCCAGGTTTGAAGTTTTCAGTTTCATATTTTGTTTTATTTAAAGGTTCTATACTTCTTTTTTCTGAAACATTATTTTCGGCTTTCAATATTCAGAGGATGTGCTTATAACAGCTTAGTTTGCAACTACCAGGGCTTAATTTTTTGAAGGGGATAAAATGAGTTGTGTTTTCCCTTCCTGCAAATGATAATAATAAATTTATGGAATTAAATTGATTCCCAATAAAACGTATTGTCAGAGTGCTGATCTTTAGTTAGTAATTGGTTTATACTAGTGCTCCCTTACTTATTTTGTTTCAAAGTACTGACGTGACTTCTACCAATATTGACTAGGAACTGCTGAAAAATTCGTAGCCCAACCCAGAAGGAGTGCACGTGGAATGGTGAAGTTTTACTTCTTCTACACTTCCTCCGAGAGTCAATATACTACCTTGTGCAGTGCTCCAGTTTCTGCAGAAAAGTTTAAAAATCTGAAGATTTCTTCGCACCACTGTTCGTAGCACTACCCCTATCTGATCTTAAATGGCGTCCTTTCACGTGTTATTTAAGTTTGGGAAATAAGTACACGTAATAGTTAGACGGAGCTAAATCTGCGGAATAAGAATGATGATCTAGACATTAAAATCCTAGGTTATGCAATGTTAGTTGTGTTCGCAGGGGCTTGATGGACAGGTGCATTCTCCTGAAGGAACAGAATTCCTTTCTTTTCATTTTCAACGGCGTTGAACTTTGAATTTTTCTTTCAGTTTAGTAAGTAATTTAGAGATTCTGAATTAAATATCTGACCGTTGTTGAGGTAGTCTATGAGTACCACTCCATACTTATCCCAGAAGAACCATATTTCATCTATGGTTACTATTCGGAAGTGAAATTGATCAGCCTTACGGTCAAATTGGAAGAAGACTTCTCTTAATGCCGTCATTCTTTTATTCTCCTGACAGATATTTTGGGAACCCATTATGTCGAGAACTTTCGCATACCCAAGCCATTCTGAATTATGCTACCGACGAGTTCAAAAAAAAAAAAAAAAAAAAAAAAAATGCTCAGAATCTCTGACACAAGTTTTGCTGAGAAGGTAAAAACAGAAAGCGGGGTGTAGCCAGACCTCAGATTATAATAAGTGTATCGTGAGTTTACTATACACTTTAAAAACTATATAAATAATAGCTTAAATTATTTTTGTAACTCGAAAACTGGGGTGACCTAGGCCCTCCGGCCCCGGGCTATATCCACCACTGGCTAAAATGTTGCAATTTTCAAGAATAATGTCACAAATTGCATCCATGATTTCGGGAAAAGTCGTTGCTTTTAATCATCCTGGATGTAAAGCATAATTTTTTGAGAAACCGCCACGTTTATACTAAGCCATTTACTTCTTCACCACTGTATATAACGAAGGAGAGTCCCGTGGTGTTTCACTGATTTCCTAATTAATTTATTTCGATGACTTTCCTTGGTGGAACAAAAATGTTATAACAGTTGGGATCTGAATGTTCGTGAATGTATCTGTTTGGGCACACATAATCACTTCAGAGGCCTAAGAATTTCATTATTAATATGACAATTTGTATTTGTACAATACGAAGCAAAAAACCTGCAACATGAAAGTTTAAGTTCATTGTGAAACTACGCCAACAACATAGGCAACCAACCTAACGTCTTTGTGGCACTAATCACGCCAGGATAACCTTCGGCTTCGTCCCCCTGCACACTTCGTTTGGAGCAAGAAATGCATAGACCACGTGACTACAAACCACAAATTTCTCACAAGATGGAGTAATAGATTGAGGTTCTTCTCATTTCTCTTCTCATTTTACATCCTCAGTTTTAAAGAGAGAGAAAGAGAAAAAGGTCAACGTGATAAAAACTAAATAAAGAGGAATATGCGAAATATAAAGGAAAAGAAAACGTGCGCATATATTGACAAATGACACATGCACTTCAAAAGAGACCATCTCAAATTTTGTTATGAACCATATATAATAACTGTGAGAATCAGCAAACCACAAAGACATAATTACACACAGTAAGTGTTATACAACACATATTTATTTAAACAAATAAAAATGCTTGCAGAAAGCTGAAAATGTCTTTAAAATCTCAACCATAACTGAAACAAGAGATTACTTCTCTATTGTTTTTCTTCGTAGCATCCATCTACATGGAGAAATGAGAAAGAGATAACATCTTAAGAGATTCGCACGTATACAATATCGGAAACTGCTAAATGGAAAAAAGTACCGTCTTTGGCTGGGATTCGAACCCAGAACCATAGTGTTAGAAATCCAACACTCTACCGATGTAGCTAGTCTGACAGTAATACCCTGTTCCTCCATCATTACCTATGAAAGATGGAATGGAGTCTGCAGAAAACTACGTCTAACATGTCCACGACAGACCGCCTATAACCTATGTCTAATTGGTACTTAAAAAAGCTAGTTCTATACGTGCATAGAAAAGTAAAATCAAATGAGTAGTTAGTACACATCACTTTGTCTGTCTCACTCTATCTCTGACTATAGAAATAGAGGAAGAAGAAAAAAAATATAGAGGTGAGAACACAGGAAGAACAAGCAAAAATATAAGTTGCAGGAAAATGAATATCAAGGAGAGAGAGAGAGACATAGAGACAGAGAGAAAAATAGAGGGAACGGAGCAAATGATTTAATATACATCGGAAAAGAAGATTCACAACTGTGCTATACATTTAATGTATTGAATACTCTGCAGGCCCGTATCCACGGGGGGCTAGGGGGGCCGCCCCCCCTAAACTTTGGCTGGCCCCAATAAAGGTTTCACGATAGGCTTGCAAATAAACTATAATATGGTGATGAAGTATAATATGATATGGTCGGGCTCCCCCTAACTTCGGCCGCCCCCCCTAAATTTGTGGGCTGGCTACGGGCCTGATACTCTGTTTCTTCTAAATTGCTTGCTAGATGACAAATATTAATGTGTAAAAACGTAGCAAATGCCCGCGTTGTCTTGTTTTCTTACTATTTCAGTAATAGTGGAAAACGTGGTTTATGCAACATAATAAATTACTAATTCTCCCACAACAACCATGTAGATGTTGTTGATGATTTTGAGTTTAACGTCCGTTCAGCAGCGAGATTATATGAGACGTTGACCTACTTATTAACGTGGAATCCGAACCATATGAGCTGCTGCCGGGAATCGAAGCAACCATGTACTGTTGGTAAGAAATTTCTAAGCAAAAGAAAAAACTGATCAGCAAAATACATAAAACGATAGTCCTGCAAACTATTACTTAAAGAGAATTTATTGTAAAATCAATACATCCATGTGGCGGTATATAGTCGTAAAGTGATTAGAAAACTTAATATTAAACTGTCGATCACATTGTTTTACTTATTTGAATTCAATGTCGTATAGATTCGGTTTTAGCTCTAGATTTCAGCGTTCTCACTTCGATTCTTAACTTGTTGGAAATATGCATTAATTGAAATTATAAAAACATACGAAATTTAACTAGCTAAAAGAAGAGAATAACATAAAAATCCGGATTAGAGTACGTCGTCGCCAACATGTGCTTTTATTTCAGGGAGCATAAAGTCGAGAAGATCAACATTTTTTTTAGCATTAAATCGGCCTATAATTCGATGGATACCACCTAACCTGCAGTCTCACATATCCATCCCCAACAGTGAATCGTCACATGACCCATTCGCGCTGAACGGGCCATATATTGTGGATCAAACCGTCTTCCAGATGGGCGATACACACGTGTTGGCCCAAAATTTCCAGTGGAAAATATTTTTTCATCTGTAAAGACAACAGTGTCCCAGTGACAAGTAATATTTAGCTCTGCAAACGCCAGTCTATCGACTTTGTGATCTTCTGTCAATCTCTCCTTAACAGCAGCCCGGAAGGACCTTAAGCCTGCGGCCCGAATTCGCCGTCAGACTGTAGTTACATAACCTGGAAAGGCGGTAGACTGTTGCAGTTTTCGGGCACACATGAAAGGCTGTCGACAGCATTGATCAACTAATCGTTGGTCTTGTGTCGGTGAGGACACTCGTGGCCGACCACTTCCAGATTTTCGAGTTAGGCTTCCAGTTTCCTCATATTTTTTCCACCACCTGAACGCTGTTGCACGATGCACGCCTAATCGAGCGCCTGCTTCAGGAACACTCAATCCCGCATGTTCAATTAGAGCGATAACACTCTCGCGTACAGAATGATCATATTGCGCCATCCTTACACACCAAAGTAAAAGTGCTAGAACGTCTTTGAATATAGGATAATGCAACATATTGCTATACATGACGTCGTATTATGAAAGGCATGCGTAGAAGAAGTAGATGTGCCTGTAATCAACTGTTGTTGCACGCAAAAATACTCACTCACTGTTAGTAACAAAATATTTTCCATTTTTTTAAATCCAATACATTAGAATATAGTAGCAGTTACTATTTTTTTAAGAACATAACATCCATCGAGTGGTGGGCATAAACAAAAACTCGTAACTATGCAACAGTTAACTTCCATCAAAACCCACGAAGCACTTTACAGATTTAATCTGATTTATTTGTGCAATTTAGATACATATAAGATTACAACTTGTCCGGGAAATTTGTTTATACTCGTCTAAAACAGTTCTATTCTATTATTCGCCACTCGTATACATTATATGACAAACAACAAAACAGAAACAAGTAAAGTGCAAATACTGTAGACAATATTTATCAAAACGTATGTAGCATTCCAGCTACATGGAAATAGAGATTTGTATTGACTGAAATTTAAAAAAAAAATGTAAATCCTGATTAAATGCAAAAATTGTATTAATAATATCTAGTCAAATATTATTGATATTTAAGATAATTATATCTAATTATGATGTATTTGCATTATATGTGGGTCTACAGTAACGTCTATTTAACGTTTATGTGGTATCAGACGTTTTGAAAGAAAATGTTTCTTTTTAAAAAAAAAATGAGAGAGAAAAAAAATGTAACGAGCGATAATAACGTGAGAGAGAATTTCCAATCCTGTATGGCGAGTCTTGCTTTCGAAGCAGCTGCCTCCTGAGGCTGATTTGCTGTTTTGACCTCCGCTGGTGGAGTTGGGCTCGCGTATGCTTGTTCACCGTGTGTTGTTTCATAGCTTGCATGGCGCGTGTTGTAGTTGAATGCAGAGTTAAAAGTGAAAAGAATAAAAGTGGTCAAAGGTGAAGTGAGTGTATTGAAATGGTTTCAGTGATCATAGCTGAGTGTTTTGTTAGTAATTGTGATCTTGGAGAATTTTGTTCCCTTGTGGAAAGTATTTTTCTTGAAATTTAATGGAGTTAAACCTGGCATCGAGGAGACGGTGCTTGAGTAAGCCTTGGTGGTCAGACAAAGTGCCCATTAAAGTAACTCCATTCTGCTCCAATTTTTGATTATATTGTTTGGATTTCAATGTGTTGTAAATTTCTTAAAGCTATTTTTCCGCCTTTTTCTCAAAAAGAAAAATCAATTATACTCACTTCGTCTCGGGCCCAAGTTAACAGAAAGTCAGTACTAGACCATAGGACATAAGCTGTTCCAACCAGAGGGAAGTAAAATTATCTACAAAGGTAAAATATTGCTGGAGCTAAATTGCGTTTCGTTTAATCCTGGTAAGTTCGCAGTTAACTAGTAGTTTACATATGGGTTTAGTTGGTTACGTAGTATCATTAATGAGCTGGAAATGGGTTAATATAACTTGCATTCAATCGCTGACATGTATTCGGGTATTTTCCAGAGAATAAGAGTGATATTTTCAGATTTTTTGCGAAAAATTGAAAATTCCCCCCCCCCCCAAATTTTTAGACTCACCTCACTAGTAATGCTTAAATGCTGTTTTGAGTGGAAATTCTTGGTATGATTGTCCAGTATTCATTGAATTACCTTTTCTAATGTTAATTTGTTTGATCTGAGCTTAGCGTTTAATGCAAACTCTCTCTCACGTCATTATTCTCACGTCATTATTAGACTCGGAGTCACAGTTGTTTTGGGTATAATGAAACTGGTTTTCAGAAATGCTGTTTGCAAAGTTTGAATAGACAGAATTGAAGAGGCTATTAAGAGGGTTGAAATTGTAAATTCGTATATTTGAATTCAAGAAATTGAATGGGACAGATTGATTGAATTGGATTGAAATTTTGGGTCCTAAATCGTACTAAGCTGGAATTGATTTCTTTAATTTGTGGTTATATTAGTATAATCTGTGATAAGGACCTCGTTTTGCATAATAAGAAATTGTATTTTAAAAAAAATTGCCTCGCGGACAAAATTAAGAGGTAGAGTTCCGAATACTCCGGAAAAAAAAATTCAGTAAAGAACAAATTTTTTTTTGAATATATTTTCTTGCATTTTCATGCATTTGAAAACATTTGAATGGTTTGAATTTCTTTAATCAGTAATATTGATCAATTAAGATATTTTGCTCAAGAAAATATTTTCTCTGAACAGGTGCGAAATATTGAATATTCCTTTTTCTGGAGTCTTTGCTAGTAATACGAATTGCTCTTAGCTAATAAAATATTGAGAGAAATCTATAAATTCAGGGTTCAATCTGAAGGTTCTAGATTTTAGTATAAAGAAAAATTGGTTAATTGCTCCGGAATTTAATTACATTGTTTAAATTTTTTTGGATATTTTTAATCATGTTGGTGAATATCTGTTCTTCAAACGCTTGAGCAAATATTCACCTATACTTATTGAAATAAAATTTGTTATTTGAAAACTGAATTTTGGTTGGTTATTTTTTTTGTTATTATTGTTGTTTAACCTTATACTAGAGTGAATACTGGATAATCACAGTCTAGCCACAAGTTAATCAGGTGAGCTTGAGCAGCGCGAATCCACCTGCCGTAGTCCCTTCTTCGGTGGAGTCCGGGGTTGGTTTAGGATTTTTTTTTTAAGTTTTCAACCTCTGACTCCTGGGGAATGGGGCGTTTCAATGACAAAACAGCAAATCCCAAATAATTTTTAATTTGTTATTTTCCTGATTACGTTAAAATTTAGAAAATTTTCACTTGTTAATTATATATATACTGTGTTTTTATAAATATTTGTGACCTCCACCTCCGGTTAAATAATTGATGGTTGTGTTTTGTAGTAATATTATTTGAAATTTGAACAGTATTAATCATTATTTATATTAAAAAAATGTTTCTTGAATTAAAATTTGAAATTTCGATTGGATTAGTAGTTCTTGTATGGGTTGTTTCCATTTGGTCACTGGTAGCTTGTAGATTTTAGTGGTAACTTGGTTGTATGTTAATTATAAGTGAAATCATTTTGTTTATTTTGGTATTGATATTATCTTATCAGCATTGTATCTCAAGGATGGATAATCGAAATTATGAAAGAGAATACGTTAGTATTGATATGCCTATTGATATCTCAGGATTTGTAACCATGGATAGGACTGGCCAGGTAGATTTAGATCAGCATTCGAGTCTTGGTTATGCTAATATGTCTTTTACACCTCCGACTCAAGGAAGCTTTTATATTCGTCATAGGCCTTCACTAGCTCAGAATAATGAGGGAATGCCTAGTACAAATGATTCGACTTTTGGATTTAGTAGGCAAGTGAATCCCAGTTTAAGTAATGATGGACGGGATTGTCGGCAGGTAACCTTTTCGGAAAGTTTGAATGGACCACCTTTAGGAAATCATATAGGGTGTCCAGAAAGTAATATCGAGGCTCAGAATCCTGAACCTAGTAATAGGTATTTGAATTTGGGTCAATACTATCAAAGAGTTTCAAGGATCAGGAATTCAACTCCTAGGGTAGTTAATACTAGGAATGAGCAACAACCTTATGACAACTATGCTAATTTGAATTACCCCGAATGTTATAATCGTGATTCAGGAAATGCATCAGCAAATTTTGTTTCTCAGGTAGAGAATAAGCTCATGATTAAACATACTTTTAGTAAAACCTCTGAATATTTAGAGAATAAATTTAGAAATTTTAAGAAATTAGATGGAAATGATAGTATTCAGATGTTTGAGGTTATGGTTAGCATCGAAGAAATCTTATTAGATACTAGTTATTCTTTGGGAATGATACTGACAGCTTTGATTTCGCGATGTGAAGGTACAGTCTTGAAAATAATTTTGTCTGCCTTACATGATAACATTGGTTGGGAAGAGTTACGATATTCTTTGTTGACAAAGTTTGTGACACCAGTATGTATTCATACGCTAATATCTGAACGTGTTTATAGGAGGCAGAAATTGAATGAATTAATTAATAATTATGTTCGATCAGTCATGGTTGCTATGAATGTGTTAGGAATGAGGGCACCTGAGATTGAATTAGTTAATATAATCCTGAGCGGAATGAATCCGAATCAGAGACATAGAATGTTAAATGCGTATATTCCTGTTGATAGAAGAGAACTTTTGGAAATAGCTGACCAGTTCGTCCTGATTAATAAAAATCAAATTGATTATAATAAACAATCGGGTTATATCAAAAATAAATCAAATGTTGTTCTTTCTAGTAGTAATGCTAGAACTAATCGATTGTATGGTAATGGGAAAGATAATTTTAAGGAACATCCTAATAAAAATAATTCGAAATCGAATCAAAAGGGGTTCGGGTCTCGAAATTCGATATCTTCAGAGACTCATTCGAATAAGCCGAATTATTTCACAGGAGAGAAACCCAGTCCCAGGGGAAATATTCCATCAGAACTAAATGGCACTATAGCATCCTTTGTTGTTGGGAAAGTTAATAGTCAATTGACTGATATTTGCGTAGACGGCGGATCAAGTTTCAATTTGGTGACTGAAGATCTTGTGCGTCGTTGTGGGGCTGAACATTTTGTGAAGGAAGCGGATGAAAGAACGGTGAATGCTCCGTCTGGGTTGACTTTTTCAACTAATAGGGAAGTGTTACTTAATATCAACCTGTCCGGTCATTTCGAGCGAGTTAATTTTCGTGTGGTGAAACAACTCCCATGTGACTGTTTGTTGGGCACTCCTTTCCTGCGTGAAACCAAATCAGTTATCGATTATGTGAACAATCGAATAATGTTGAATAATGGAAAGAAGGTAATTCGCTTGAACTATCGGCGTATGTTAAACGATAAAAGAAAGTGGTTGCGATCAGTTGATCAAGGTGACCAGTTCGAAACTCGGAACGATAGTGCTTCGAACTTAGTCTGGTTTTTTGGGCAAGATTCCGGTATGGCTTCGATATTTGTTAAGGAGGATGTAAATTATTTGGGAATTGCTAGCAAGGGAATACAGTGTGAATTGGAATGTGAACAACTAGAAACTGAGTTATTAAAAATTGAACATCCTTCAGCCTCTCAGTTGTTGAATTTGAGAACAGTAGTTGAATGTGAACTTGGAAGAAGAGGTGTTCAGGGTCCTGATTTGTTACCTCGGTCAGTGGATACTGGGTTTAAGGATATTGGTTTCGGTGATATTTCGTCGCATCAAGAACTACCTTGGACTTTGATAGAAAATTTAAACAGAAATAGGGAACAAAGTGGTTCTGGAAAGATTCCTGTTGATTTGGCATTTATCACAGGCAAAATTGATACTAAAAATTTTGTTTTGAATTCGGATGAAATGGCAGTTCCTGAAAGTCATGTGGAATGTCCTGTTGGTGGAAATAGTAGTTCTTTGGTGGCAACGACTAATTTGCAGAATGAAATATCGGTGGAAGAGTGTCGAGCGGATTCTGGTTTTCCTGGTGTTCCCAAAGGACAACGTAGAAGAAAGCGAAAGAAGAAACAGAGTGATTCCAGAGTTGAATCTATGACACATGAAGATAATAGCAAACCAGATGTTGAAATTTCTGTTAAAGATGGATCTATGAAGACTGTTGGAAACTCTTCAGATGCTGAAATGCATGTATTGTCATCAAAAGGGGAAATGGATAGAAAACTTCAGATTACCGATTCAGAAGCATCAGATGTGGATATGGAACAGTCAGAGAACTTTAAAAAATTAATAAGCCAGAATAGGAAATATTTGCCTCCGGATAACTCATGTTTTAATAAAAAATTGAAATCGGCAATACAGGTGAAAAACCTTGATAACACACAGGTGGAAAAACCTGTGATTCCTAATGAGTCCTGGAGATGTCGGGATTCGGGGACCTTAGCTTTTATTGATTCGTTAAAGGAGAAATACTCCGATGTAATATCGGATCGAATTGGCTGTATTAAGGATTTTGTAGGTAGGCTATATTTAAGTGAAAATAAGCCATTTAAGCGAACACCATTTCCCATCCCACGAAATAAAGAAAAATAATTTGATCAGCAAATTCAAACTTTGATCCAACAAGGCATATTGGTGGAAGTTGACCACAGCAATTATGCTAGTAGTTGTTTTTTAGTAAAAAACAAGAATAATACATTTAGAATTGTGGGGAATTATGTAAGGGCCAACGAGTTAATTGTGAATGATGGTTATCCGTCTCCACATTTAGAATCTTGTTTAGCAGGCCTTGCCGATAAAGCAATTCACAGCAAACTGGACCTCCGTAAAGCTTATAACCAAATATATTTGGATGAAAAATCACGTGAAATAACAACCATCGTTACCCCCAAAGGGTGTTACCAGTATACTCGAGTTCCAGTCGGAATAAAGACTGGTAGTAACATTCTGGCTAGGGCAATGAATAAAGTATTGGGAGATCTAGAGTCAGAAGGAGTAAGAGTTTTTTTTGATGACGTCCTAATTTCTTCAAGGTCACTTGAAGAACATAGGAGGGTCTTGGAAAAGGTCTTTGAAAGATTTAGAAAATATAATATAACGATATCTCCTGATAAATGCTTATTGTTTTATAACAAAATTAATTACCTTGGATATGTTATAAGTGGTGATCAAATGGAGATAGATCCTGCAAGGGTTTCTGCTATTCGTAATATTCCACCTCCGAGAAATAGAAGAGGGCTGATGAAAATCCTAGGACTTTTTAGTTATTATTCGAAGTTCGCTCCTGAGATGCAAGAGATTATGGGACCTTTGAGTTCTCTTAAATCTGTAAATAACAAATTTGTTTGGACAACCGAACATCAGTGTATTTTGGAGAAATTGAAAAATACACTTATTGAAAACGTAGTTTTAAAAATACCAGACTTGAATAAGCGTTTTATTGTTAACATCGATGGGTCTGGGAAGAGCATCGCGGGATGCATTTCACAAGAAAACAGCAACGGGGAAATCCAACCGATCGCGTTTTATAGTAAGAAACTCTCAGAAGCCGATAAACACAGATCTATTTACGAGATCGAGTTTATAAGCTTGGTAAAAACCATATCCAGGTTCAGGCATTATTTAGTCAAGGAATTTGATATTCTTACTGACAATAAAGCCTTGACATGGATCTTAAATAATTCAAAGCGTCTCATGAAATATGGACCGTTTGTTGAAACATTATGTCAATTTGATTTTAAGATCAAGCACATAAGATCAGGGGAAAATTTGGTTGCAGACATACTTACACGGGTCTATGATCCTTACGAATTTAACATCATGGATAGTCCAGTTGGTTTGGCTACATTTTCCAACAATATGAAGCTTGCCAACTTGTGGCGGTTACCTTTGGTGAAAGAACCTATAGAAGCTCTTCAGAGGGAAGATCCAGAGTTAAATGAAATAATTGACAAGTTGGAGAAAGGTGAAGCTTGCCCAGGATATGTTTTGAATAAGAAGATCTTAATGAAGCGGACAAATTCAGCCATAAATCCTTTTAAGATTGTTATTCCTAGAGATTTGAGAAGACTCCTGATTGAATATCATCATGACGATCAGTTGGTTGGTGGACATTCGGGATCTTACAAAACGTTGAAGAAGCTGATGAAAAGATATACTTGGAATAATATGGTGCGAGATGTGAATGAATACGTGAGATCGTGTCAGGATTGTCAATTATCAAAGGAGGATAACAGGAAGAAAATGGGTCATCTAATGTCAGAATTCAGCAAGCGTGTTAATTCACATTGGATGTTCGATATCATTGGGGCCTTGCCAACTTCAAGAGGATATAAATTTATATTAATTGGAGTCGATAACGCTAGTCGTTTCGTCATTCTTGAGAAATTGAGAACAATTAGTTCCAGGATCATAGCCAATAAGTTGCAAGATGTTTTCACCAGATTTGGTTTCCCAGAAGCAATTTCTACCGATAACGGATCAGTATTCGTATCGGAGTACTTTAGTAAGTTTTTGTTTGGGCTCGGGATTAAGCACATCCGATTAAGTCCATATCACCCAGAAGGGAATCCGGCTGAGAGATTCATAAAAACCCGAAAATCGTCGCTTCGTTGTTATTTTTCGAGTAAACAACATCTTTGGTCATCCTTGGTCCCGGATCTGCAATATACTCTTAACATCAGTGAACATGCTGGTTTGAAGATGTGTCCCATCGAGCTTTTTTATGGACGTCCTAATTATACACCTCTTGAAATACGATGGAACATCGCAGAAACAGATTATGGTGGTAAATCTTCGGTTGACTTGTGGACTGCAGCCATAAGCAACATGGAGAAAAGCTGGGAGAGAAGACGGAAGCTAATGATGCAACGAAGACGAGAAGTTACTTTGAAGGTTGGTGACAAGGTATTGATAAAGACCCATATTAAGTCATCTCTGAGAGATAAAATCACCAAATCCCTGAGTCTGAAGTGGAATGGTCCTTTCGTAATTAGAAGATTTTTAACCCCAAATACGTTGCTGGTTTCTAACGAAGAGGATACTCAAGATTCATATCGTAAGTCTCACGTTTCTGAGGTTAAGTTGTTCCGGGAGCGTAGAAATTAAAATTTCTCTCTGTAAAAATTGATAATCCAATCGAAACATCAAAATTAAAAATAAGTACTATATTAGAGAATTTATAAATTAATATTTCTAATTAAATTTGTGTTGGTTCTAAAAATTGAATTAGATTATTGAAAATTCTATATTTATTAAGATTCATTCATTTTAACGATTGCTATGGCCATGGTAATCCAAATTCTCTTTTAATTCTTAAACTTGGGTAATTAAATGGAAATATTATTGTAAAAATATTTATAAAGTTAAAATTGAATACTTTAGATTACAGATCTTATTTACTATGTTTAGGTTTATCTATATTATTGTTCTAAAATTGTATTGTTTAACTAATTGTGATTCTTTGTGTTTTTAGGCAAAAAAAATCCTTGCTCTGGATTTTTTTGTTGGACGGTGGAGGATGTAGCATTCCAGCTACATGGAAATAGAGATTTGTATTGACTGAAATTTAAAAAAAAATGTAAATCCTGATTAAATGCAAAAATTGTATTAATAATATCTAGTCAAATATTATTGATATTTAAGATAATTATATCTAATTATGATGTATTTGCATTATATGTGGGTCTACAGTAACGTCTATTTAACGTTTATGTGGTATCAGACGTTTTGAAAGAAAATGTTTCTTTTTAAAAAAAATGAGAGAGAAAAAAAATGTAACGAGCGATAATAACGTGAGAGAGAATTTCCAATCCTGTATGGCGAGTCTTGCTTTCGAAGCAGCTGCCTCCTGAGGCTGATTTGCTGTTTTGACCTCCGCTGGTGGAGTTGGGCTCGCGTATGCTTGTTCACCGTGTGTTGTTTCATAGCTTGCATGGCGCGTGTTGTAGTTGAATGCAGAGTTAAAAGTGAAAAGAATAAAAGTGGTCAAAGGTGAAGTGAGTGTATTGAAATGGTTTCAGTGATCATAGCTGAGTGTTTTGTTAGTAATTGTGATCTTGGAGAATTTTGTTCCCTTGTGGAAAGTATTTTTCTTGAAATTTAATGGAGTTAAACCTGGCATCGAGGAGACGGTGCTTGAGTAAGCCTTGGTGGTCAGACAAAGTGCCCATTAAAGTAACTCCATTCTGCTCCAATTTTTGATTATATTGTTTGGATTTCAATGTGTTGTAAATTTCTTAAAGCTATTTTTCCGCCTTTTTCTCAAAAAGAAAAAATCAATTATACTCACTTCGTCTCGGGCCCAAGTTAACAGAAAGTCAGTACTAGACCATAGGACATAAGCTGTTCCAACCAGAGGGAAGTAAAATTATCTACAAAGGTAAAATATTGCTGGAGCTAAATTGCGTTTCGTTTAATCCTGGTAAGTTCGCAGTTAACTAGTAGTTTACATATGGGTTTAGTTGGTTACGTAGTATCATTAATGAGCTGGAAATGGGTTAATATAACTTGCATTCAATCGCTGACATGTATTCGGGTATTTTCCAGAGAATAAGAGTGATATTTTCAGATTTTTTGCGAAAAATTGAAAATTCCCCCCCCCCCAAATTTTTAGACTCACCTCACTAGTAATGCTTAAATGCTGTTTTGAGTGGAAATTCTTGGTATGATTGTCCAGTATTCATTGAATTACCTTTTCTAATGTTAATTTGTTTGATCTGAGCTTAGCGTTTAATGCAAACTCTCTCTCACGTCATTATTCTCACGTCATTATTAGACTCGGAGTCACAGTTGTTTTGGGTATAATGAAACTGGTTTTCAGAAATGCTGTTTGCAAAGTTTGAATAGACAGAATTGAAGAGGCTATTAAGAGGGTTGAAATTGTAAATTCGTATATTTGAATTCAAGAAATTGAATGGGACAGATTGATTGAATTGGATTGAAATTTTGGGTCCTAAATCGTACTAAGCTGGAATTGATTTCTTTAATTTGTGGTTATATTAGTATAATCTGTGATAAGGACCTCGTTTTGCATAATAAGAAATTGTATTTTAAAAAAAATTGCCTCGCGGACAAAATTAAGAGGTAGAGTTCCGAATACTCCGGAAAAAAAAATTCAGTAAAGAACAAATTTTTTTTTTGAATATATTTTCTTGCATTTTCATGCATTTGAAAACATTTGAATGGTTTGAATTTCTTTAATCAGTAATATTGATCAATTAAGATATTTTGCTCAAGAAAATATTTTCTCTGAACAGGTGCGAAATATTGAATATTCCTTTTTCTGGAGTCTTTGCTAGTAATACGAATTGCTCTTAGCTAATAAAATATTGAGAGAAATCTATAAATTCAGGGTTCAATCTGAAGGTTCTAGATTTTAGTATAAAGAAAAATTGGTTAATTGCTCCGGAATTTAATTACATTGTTTAAATTTTTTTGGATATTTTTAATCATGTTGGTGAATATCTGTTCTTCAAACGCTTGAGCAAATATTCACCTATACTTATTGAAATAAAATTTGTTATTTGAAAACTGAATTTTGGTTGGTTATTTTTTTTGTTATTATTGTTGTTTAACCTTATACTAGAGTGAATACTGGATAATCACAGTCTAGCCACAAGTTAATCAGGTGAGCTTGAGCAGCGCGAATCCACCTGCCGTAGTCCCTTCTTCGGTGGAGTCCGGGGTTGGTTTAGGATTTTTTTTTAAGTTTTCAACCTCTGACTCCTGGGGAATGGGGCGTTTCACGTACTAGAGGATTAAGATATAGCCGAGCGGTTGGATTCGAGTGCTAGCCGTCTTACTGCGCGGACGTGTGGAAAGTGCTCTGCGAGTATATTACTATAGTGTTTTGTTTGTTTAGCTAGCTATTTGCTAAACGTTTAGTTTCTGTTGGTGTTTTGGTTTATTAGTGCAACATGAATACAATACGTAAAAATACCGTCAAATTTGAGTTTGATAAGAGTTTACGCCATTTACGACCGACGCCACTTGAGGTTCATACTTGGCTTGCCGAGAAAGTAAAGCTCACCTTGGACCAAGTTGAAGCCATTCAATTGCACAACGAACATTATTGTCTTTATGTTAAGTTCAGTGCCCCTAGTACTTATGATAATTTTTTGCGTACAACACCTGAGAAGTTGATTTTTACTCACTCCACTGGAGCAGAAAGTTTCGTCCATATTTCCAGTGCAAGTGAAGATGTCACACGAGTGCGGGTTTTAGAGTTGCCCATTGAACTTAGTCTCGAAGTGATTCAAGCAACATTAAGTCCTTATGGAACTATTTCTAAAGTAATAAATGAACAATGGTCTGATAAATTACAATTTCCAGTGTCTAATGGAGTGCGTGTTGTGTATATGACTCTAAAAAAGCATATTCCGTCTAAAGTGACATTTCAAGGTCGTGCTACAGTCATGTATCCTGGTCAGCCCCCTACTTGCTTCTACTGTGGCAACAGTTCCCACGTATATAGTAATTGTAATAAACGCCAACCTCGTAATTTACCTGCCCGACATTCGTCTGGTACTTTACAGATGACTGAGTTGTTCGTAGGACCTCTACCCCAAACTCCTCAGTATTCAAGCTCTACTGCGTCCCGTCCCTCCCCTGGCGCATCAGAAGCTGTGGAGATGACCGACCTTGAACCAGGTGTTCCTAACATACAAGATGTGCAACTTTTCCCCTCTTTACGAACATCGGATTCACAAGCATTATCCCCAGTTATTACTAGTGGTATAACCTCATGTTCCGATATTCATACAAGTGCCTCTCCTCCAGAAGTTCCGGAGAGTTCCCAGCATAATTCTGTGCCTCCCCTCTCTGTTACTTCATCAAGTCTACCCCTCAATAGTGGTGATGTGTCTGCTAACTCAAGTGCTTTACAACCCGAAAACTCTACAAGTGAAAAGTGTGCCGATAAGCTATTGTTGCCTAACGTTGAAGACACTGGTGGTCGGAACAAAAAACGCAAAGTGTCAACACCCAAACAACCGTCACGTGATCCACGTGTACTTACTCCAGACAGTGTTAAGCATACTTCAGAAGCACCAAGTGAAGGTCAGTTACCTCCCAAGGTTACTTCTGCAGTTTCCACTCAACCATAGTGTCTACGTTTTTGGTGCTTTGTTTTCGTATTGATACGAGCGACTTACCTGTCTCTCGTTCCCCAAGATGTTGTTTACATATTGGAGTTTGTGCATTCTTATAGTTTTTTTTACTCAGTATCTTATGTTTCCCTTCCATTTTGCGACCACTAATTTTAACAAATCTACCAGCGTTCTTAAATTTACTGCGTTACAGGATTTTTTACGTTGTCATTCCATTGATGTTTGCTTCTTACAGGAAGTTGGTACTGCATCCTTTGTGAATATTCAAGGTTACAATGTTTATAATAATTTCACTTACAACGCTACCGGAACAGCTATTCTTGTTCGTGAGGGTATAAAGTTTGACAATATTTTTTACCATCCATCTGGTCGCTTAATTAGTGGTATGATAGGAGATGTCAAAATTTTGAACTTGTATTCACCTTCGGGGAATAATCAAAGGGCTGCCCGCAACGAATTTTTCGACACAGTGGTTGCTCCGGAATGTGCCGGAAATTATGCTGGTCTTATCATTGGGGGTGATTTTAACTGTGTCATACATCAATCACAGCAACTTCCGGGCTACAATTATTGTGCTACTCTACATAGGTTGGTAACAGGCCTTGGGTTAAAAGACTGTTGGCTTACGTTACATCCGGATTCTCCAGGTTTTACTTTTTTTACGCACACAAGCTCGTCCAGAATAGATTGTTTTTTTGTTTCTCAACCTTTGCTTCGCGGGCTACTTGATATGCAAATTTCGCCCACATGTGCTTCTGATCATTTTGTCCCACATTTAAGTATTATGTTAAATGTTAATAAAATACCGAGAGGCAGAGGTCTCTGGTATCTCAATACATCTATCCTAGTGGATCAACTATATGTGCAAGAGTTTACCGATACCTGGCATCGCCTCGTTCAGCGGCGTTCTCCTCGTAAAACTATTGTTGACTATTGGGAATACAATGTTAAACGCACGATTCGTTATATGTCTATTGCTTATTGCAAAGACAAGGTGCAGGGTTTTAATCAAATGTACAATTTTTATTATGGTGTCCTCCACAATTTATATACTCTGGCTCTTCAAGGGGACAAACGAATAGCATCCATTAAAGAGGTGAAGGCAAAACTATTACAAATCCATCGTCGTCAACGAGCGGGAATTCATATTCGGAGTAAAACTCTATCCATGGATTCCGATGAGTGTGTGTCTGTATATCAAGTATTGCGCGAGCGTCAGCGCTCTAGGTCTCAACTTATTGAAAATATCACTGATGTACATGGAGAATCAGTCACTAAGTTTTCTGATATACAAGCTATCATCCTTCGACACTACCAACAATTATTTAATATGCAGGATGTCGTCACAGCACCTCCCATTGACTACTTTGCCCATCTGCCGCATAGATTAACAGTGGAACAACGACAAGCGCTCACTCAACCATTTTCTCAGGAGGAAGTGAAGCAAGCCGTCCTCACAGCCCAGAATTCTACAACGCCTGGCATAGATGGACTAGGTATAGAGTTATACAAGACATTTTTTCATTTAATGGGACCCATGCTTACTGAATGGGTGAATTATGTACTGCAAGTAGGCATTTTGGGAGAATCCTCTCGGACTGCTGTCATTGTGTTAATTCCGAAGAAGACTCATCCTCGTACAGTGGCGGACTATAGACCTATATCTTTACTCACCTGCGATTATAAAATAATTAGTCGATGTATTAGTGCCCGATTACAAACTGTTCTTGCCCAACTTGTTGGGCCTCTTCAACATGGTGGTCTACCACATAAACGTGCTCAAGATATTCTTGCTGCTATACGTGACGTCATCACCTACCATCAAGATATTGACCAATGTGCTGCGGCCTTAGTTGCCTTGGACTATTCCAATGCTTTTGATCGAGTGAACCATACATACTTATTTTCTTGTCTTCAAGCCTATGGATTTGGCGATGATTTCTGTAATTGGATTAAGCTGTTATATTGTAATTGGACAATCAAACTCAAAATTAATGGATATCTCAGTTCTGCCTTCCGCATTAGTAATGGTATCCAACAGGGCGGTCCCTTGAGCAGTCAACTTTTTATTCTTAGTTTAGGGCCATTTCTATATAATGTCCAACATGCCCTTCATGGTGTCACTATATGTAATACTTCTGTGCGAGTTTACTCATTTATGGACGATGTAACATGTTTCACGACTGGTCACTCTGACTTCGCCGTTTTACTACAGCACATACGGCTATACGAATCAGTATCCGGAGCCACGCTTAACCCTAATAAAACGTACGTTATGCCTCTGGGTAAGTCAACCACTATTACTACTACTTCCATTGGTCAGTTACAACAGTCAGTTAAAATCTTGGGAGTGACTTTCAGTTCCAGTGTGGTGGACATTATTACTAATAATGTTGGCCTTGCAGTGAATCGGCTAACTTATGTTCTTGACCAACATCGATTTCGGAACCTTAGCCTTTTATCTCGCTTAGAATTTGTGCGTTTGTATGGATTATCTCAATTATATTACATTGCCCAAGTCCTGCCTTTTTCTAACTGTCATCTTGCAAAAATTAAGAAAATTGTGGGTAATTTTTTGTGGAAACCTATGATTTTTCGTGTTTCCTACCAAATCTTGTGCAACGATTTCCCACAAGGTGGATTAAATTTGAAAGATGTCGAATTGCAGACCCAAGCCCTATTTCTCCAACGATGTTTACGTTTACTCCACGAGCATCCTGATCATCCTACCACTCAGCTTCTCATGTACTTATTACACCGTGTTCCATTAGAAGCACCTTTCTATCTTGGACACCTCCCGCCTCGATATACATATCTGAAACCGGTTTTGTATGAGATTTGTTATCGATTGTTAAATCATGATTTAGACGAAGTGCCCACTGTTAAAAGACTGTATTCGGTACTTCGACAACCTTGTACTCTTGTTCCTACCATTGTTACTAAGCATCCCCATCATAATTGGCAACGTATCTGGCGTGTTCTACATGCTCCTTATTTAACTTATCGTGCAAGATCCGTCTGGTTTCTTGTGGTGCATCAAATTGTTGATACTGTATCCCGACGACATTCACTTGGATTTAGTGACTCTGACCTTTGTGCTTCTTGCAATGTAAAGGACACTATTGCACATCGTCTTACCGAATGTGGTGAAGCAACAGTGGTGTGGCCTCAGTTCTGTCGCTATATGGCCCACATGTGCCGCACTACTCCCACGGCTATTTCAATAGACTTTATACTTTTTCCCGACTTTACTTTTTTTCCGAGAACAAAATATCAAGCTGTTAATTGGTTGATTGGCAACACTGTTTTATACTTGTTCGTAGAATCTCAGAAACTTGTTCATACTACCTATATTATGTTTTTATATGCTCAGCTAAACCAAATTCCTTTTGCTATGCGCAATAGGTTGTTTGCAAATTTTTTTAGTGTTCTATCTGCATAATGTACCTATTCTTGTATCTGCCCATTTGTATCACCTTCCTTAGTTTGTTTATTGACTTGTACTGACATTAAGTTGCAATAAAAAAAAAAAAAAAGCGGTTTAGTAGAGTAGTCTACTACCTCCGCCTTCTCGTGTTCAAACCCACCTGAGGTTTGTGTCTATTCTCTGTTTTTTTTTTCTTGTGCTTTCACAACGAACGTTTTTTCTATAATTCCTATAAGCTATGACTTGCAAGCCCTAAAGAAAATACACATGTTTATTGTAATACTCTAATCCGGATTTTTATGTTATTCTCTTCTTTTAGCTAGTTAAATTTCGTATGTTTTTATAATTTCAATTAATGCATATTTCCAACAAGTTAAGAATCGAAGTGAGAACGCTGAAATCTAGAGCTAAAACCGAATCTATACGACATTGAATTCAAATAAGTAAAACAATGTGATCGACAGTTTAATATTAAGTTTTCTAATCACTTTACGACTATATACCGCCACATGGATGTATTGATTTTACAATAAATTCTCTTTAAGTAATAGTTTGCAGGACTATCGTTTTATGTATTTTGCTGATCAGTTTTTTCTTTTGCTTAGAAATTTCTTACCAACAGTACATGGTTGCTTCGATTCCCGGCAGCAGCTCATATGGTTCGGATTCCACGTTAATAAGTAGGTCAACGTCTCATATAATCTCGCTGCTGAACGGACGTTAAACTCAAAATCATCAACAACATCTACATGGTTGTTGTGGGAGAATTAGTAATTTATTATGTTGCATAAACCACGTTTTCCACTATTACTGAAATAGTAAGAAAACAAGACAACGCGGGCATTTGCTACGTTTTTACACATTAATATTTGTCATCTAGCAAGCAATTTAGAAGAAACAGAGTATCAGGCCCGTAGCCAGCCCACAAATTTAGGGGGGGCGGCCGAAGTTAGGGGGAGCCCGACCATATCATATTATACTTCATCACCATATTATAGTTTATTTGCAAGCCTATCGTGAAACCTTTATTGGGGCCAGCCAAAGTTTAGGGGGGGCGGCCCCCCTAGCCCCCCGTGGATACGGGCCTGCAGAGTATTCAATACATTAAATGTATAGCACAGTTGTGAATCTTCTTTTCCGATGTATATTAAATCATTTGCTCCGTTCCCTCTATTTTTCTCTCTGTCTCTATGTCTCTCTCTCTCTCCTTGATATTCATTTTCCTGCAACTTATATTTTTGCTTGTTCTTCCTGTGTTCTCACCTCTATATTTTTTTCTTCTTCCTCTATTTCTATAGTCAGAGATAGAGTGAGACAGACAAAGTGATGTGTACTAACTATTCATTTGATTTTACTTTTCTATGCACGTGTAGAACTAGCTTTTTTAAGTACCAATTAGACATAGGTTATAGGCGGTCTGTCGTGGACATGTTAGACGTAGTTTTCTGCAGACTCCATTCCATCTTTCATAGGTAATGATGGAGGAACAGGGTATTACTGTCAGACTAGCTACATCGGTAGAGTGTTGGATTTCTAACACTATGGTTCTGGGTTCGAATCCCAGCCAAAGACGGTACTTTTTTCCATTTAGCCGTTTCCGATATTGTATACGTGCGAATCTCTTAAGATGTTATCTCTTTCTCATTTCTCCATGTAGATGGATGCTACGAAGAAAAACAATAGAGAAGTAATCTCTTGTTTCAGTTATGGTTGAGATTTTAAAGACATTTTCAGCTTTCTGCAAGCATTTTTATTTGTTTAAATAAATATGTGTTGTATAACACTTACTGTGTGTAATTATGTCTTTGTGGTTTGCTGATTCTCACAGTTATTATATATGGTTCATAACAAAATTTGAGATGGTCTCTTTTGAAGTGCATGTGTCATTTGTCAATATATGCGCACGTTTTCTTTTCCTTTATATTTCGCATATTCCTCTTTATTTAGTTTTTATCACGTTGACCTTTTTCTCTTTCTCTCTCTTTAAAACTGAGGATGTAAAATGAGAAGAGAAATGAGAAGAACCTCAATCTATTACTCCATCTTGTGAGAAATTTGTGGTTTGTAGTCACGTGGTCTATGCATTTCTTGCTCCAAACGAAGTGTGCAGGGGGACGAAGCCGAAGGTTATCCTGGCGTGATTAGTGCCACAAAGACGTTAGGTTGGTTGCCTATGTTGTTGGCGTAGTTTCACAATGAACTTAAACTTTCATGTTGCAGGTTTTTTGCTTCGTATTGTACATACAGAGATATGTTTTTCTAAACTACGGTTTCATTTTTCTACCTAGTACCTACACTCCTTCTTCTGGATTGGACTACGACATTTTCAGCAGCTCCTCGTAAATTCTTTCTCTCTTATATATATATATATAGGGGCTATATATATAACAACGTGACAACTTGAAAAATATTTCATGTGCAGACGTTACTTATTTGTTAGTTACAAATTTTACTTGAAATCAGTTTAATTTATAATCATATAGTAGGTCTAATATGAAAACAGCAACGAAATACACAATGTAATGTAAAATAAGTCAAACGTAATAAATATGTCATTTTTGGTATGGCAAATAGCTGCCCCCCCGAAAATGTATCTGCCCCTCCTTTGCCCCCCTAAGAATTTAAAGCTGACGTCGTCACTGACTTGTACTAATAACTATCCGATTTAATTTTAAGCTTTCCTCCGGACATGTAATTTATTCCTATTTACTTAGTTCACCTTTTGATTAGAGTAATTTCTATTATTTAAATTTTCTTAAACTGGATTTTTTAAAATTTTCCTTTTTATTATCTTTGCTTTTTAACCAACTTTTGGTGGTAACGAAGTTTGTTTGTTACATAGAATTTAACGGTGGTCCTCCTTCGTATCTCTGCTTGGTCACAGACTTATAGCTGGTTTGAGGTAGTATAATCGGTCTGTATTGAGAGGATCATACGTTTTTGGGGTCTATGGCTAATTGTTTCGGTTTAAGTCAACAAATGGTTGTAAGTTTTGTAAGTCCATAGCACCCATCTCCAGAATTAAATGGCATTTACAGTACTGTCCTAGTAGAAATGCAGTGTTAGGTTAATACGTGTAGCATGTTTCCAGAGACACGAGTCTGAAATATAAAAAAATGTCAAAAATATTGCATCTATAATGGACGTAGATAAAATTGTAATTGATTTCATAATTTCTTCTAAGACAGTTAATGAATTTTTTATCCAGGATAACACGGAAATAAAATTTACTTGAAAGAAAAGGGTCGGGTTGAAAATGGGCTGTAGTGTAATAATTTGACGTGCAATGACTCAAATATGTTTATCTCCTTTTTTTTAAAAAAAAATAGTACAATTTTTATGTTGCACATTTAATGTGCGATAAATATATTTTCGTAGTAAATGGGCTCAATGTTAGATAGATAATATTTTTGAAGTCGATTACAAATATCTACCTTGTAACATTTTTCCTTTCAATTACACATAATATATCATGTCTTGCTCTAAATTAAAGTTAGAGGCAGCGCAGTAACTTAGATTTTTTTGGGAGGGGGGAAGGCATTAATATTTGAGCCCCCTCCAAAAGATTGTTTTGGATTCCCCACAAAATTCGAAAATAGATCTCGTCTTTCCATCTTTCTCTTACTCTTTGTGGGCCCTCCAGCTCTCTGCAGGGCCCATTCCGTACATGACAAATTAACTAAAGGGACAATATTTACAAATGTCAAAGCCATAAGAATAAAGATTTCTGGGGCACTTAATAATATAGACATTTTTTACTGAAGTGGGTCCATGACACATTTTTGTTTTATCTACCTGTTGTGTGCTGTTTTGTGTATCTAATGTAGTGAACCTGTTTGATGCTTCATTTATAATTACATGTATTACAGTATATGGAATAAAAAATTGTCTTAAAGTAGGCCCCCTCGAACGGCGGGAAGCTTCCCTGGAGGGGCAGTTGCCCTCCCTGCCCCCACAAGTTACCTCCCTGGTTAGAGGCAAACAGGCATGATTACGTTAATTGCTAAAAAATTCTTTAGTTGCTGTTTTTACATTTTCTGGTTATAACTAGTTTAGATCTCATAGATTAGCAGATGTTAGAATGTCAAAATAATACACACAGACTCAAGTATAACACATTCTTCTTTCCACAGAATCCGTAGAAAAAGCTTGCGGGACAGTTACAGAGAAATCATTCGCTTTATACACTAGAAACGAAAAAAAAACTGGGAGATTTTTTGGAAAAAAGAAATCGAAATTTTTGCGCCCTTCTGGCCCGGGCCTGGGTACAGTCATGGTTCAAAGGTCATTTTCTTCAGTATAACGAGCTCTTTCTAACAGTACCACTACATGTCCGTATCGTACACATCAACCGGAACAATCGAGACAATCGGAAATTTTTCAGAAAAACTCACCGCTTCGGACCCCTCCGAAAAACACTTGAGCCCCTCGTACCCAACCCTGGTTTCACATAGGGATCTCAAAAAGAATGAGAAATACCGGTACCTAATGGTGCACGCAATCAGTATGCAAAGTTTCAATCTGATATCTTGAAAATTAAAGGCGTGAAAAATTTCTGAAATTTGTTTTATGAAAAATTTCACGCCCCTCCGCCCCCACTTGGCGTCGCCAAGTTCACCATCCGGTTTCAAAACGCATCTGGAGTGTTCTTTGGTCCATCCTAGACTTGACCAATAAAAAAAACCGGCTTAAATATTTGTTATAGAACCTAAATAAGCGATCAAATACGATACTACGCCGTGGTAACATAAGTTACTATAAAGCCTAAAAGTGTTAAGCTTTGGAAACAGAACGCCACTGTTGAGCTTCGCACTGCCGCTACCTGTATATATATTATTTCGGAAAGGTGGGGATATATTCGTACTTACAGTATATATATTTTTCCGATATTTTAGAAAATCGGAAAACCTTTAACATTCTTCGATCTTACAATGGAATAAGAAAGCCTGTTTCTTAGATGGAACGACTTTTGGGAGTTAAACTTGAAATTTGAGATTCATTGTATTGTGCTTGAACAGAATAAAGTATGAAAAGGAAATACATTTTGTGGCCCAAGGCTGCAAGAAAAAAAGTAGATTTTCAGAAACTTAAAACTGCCGCTAATAATACGTTTTGTAATTTGTATTGATTAATTTATTTATTAGTTTAAGGTCCGTTTCAGCAGCGAGGCTATATGAGACGTGGACCTACTGATTAACGTGGAATCCGAACCACGTGGGCTTCCGCCAGGAATCGAACCCGGGTTTCCCACGCCAAAGGCGCGTATGCTAACCGCTTAGCCACGGAGGAGCTCATTTTTGTAATTTGTAGTTCAATTTGGAATTTGTAATTGTAACTTTGTATACCTTTGAGTCCCGTTTGTATAGTTTAAAGCCAAAAGGTCCCAAGTTGAATCCGTCATGTAATTTTTACTCTTTAAAGTTAAACATAAAGAACCTTACTTAACATCAACCTCATAATCTGATTTTAATTTTGATCGTTGTGATGTTGATTATACCTAGAATTAATTTTCCCATTTTCTTAATTTCAGAAAATAGAAAAATGGAGCGCACGAAGAAAGAATCTCATGATATATCAGTGAGAAGGTTAAAATTCCCTTGCTTAACAATATTATGCGCTTATAATACATTTCATAATCAAGAATAAAACATGTATACGAAACTTTTAATATCATTGAGATGCGAAAGAAAATCTTATTACAATCTTATTCAATATATTAAAAAGACAAATATTGTGGAGCAGTATATGTAATTAGAGGTAATCCAATAAAGTATATTGTTATGTTATTCGTTTCTTTCTATGTTACGCCTTTCTTATTCTTTAATGTATATAAGTTCAATAATTTGTAACGTTCTCGGCCATTAATGGATGGCATGTTTTGATTGAAGTTAATGTTTCTCCTATGAGTATGATAATATGAAAAAAAAGGGGGGGATAGTGTTAAAAAGTTTTGGTCATCATTTGTTTCAATATGAGAAGTGAAGCGTAGCTGTCTTGTCTGTTCTCAATACTAAGGAAAAGGGAGAACTGATATTTCCAAATGAATTTGAAACTTTAGAGTGAATCGAGGGAGGTTTCGGTTTGTGATATCTTTCTATGCATCTACAAAGAGTGGAAGAGGATGCAGGTTTGAAGCTTTTTTAATCAACAAATTGTATTAACTAAAGCGTATGGGCAGAATACTTTACATTGTTAGTTATATTTTGAGTTCTCATTTTCGGGAGATAAGGATGCATTATTGCAAGGAAGGATTAATTCATGTAAAATTGGAACTAGATTTGCTATTGATACCGAATCTTCAAATAGTTTGACCTTTCAGTAGATACAAATCGAAAAAAAAATTATTTTCGTGGAACACAGAACAAGAATTTTGACTGGAAAGGTACGAAATATTAAACGTATTAAAAATATTTCTCATTGTTTTTTTGTTTGCTCATAAAACTTTATAGTATAAATGTTGACGTGTGTATTTGTTGACTGATAGTAAAAATTGATGGAAGATGGCTTATTTAAATGTCACTTTGATATGGTAAAATTTAACCTATGTTAAAAATAAATTGATTCCAGATAGTATGGCTTCTGTATCGGGCTTTAAGTGAATAATCCTTCTGTGGCAGTCCTTTAGAACATTCAGTGAAAGGCCATAATTGGTAGGTGTAGGAACCAAAAATAGTCACAATTTGTACGTTCAGGTTCCCATGATATCCACATATGGACATCCTCTACATCAGTTTGAAGTCCATAATAGGTCCATTTTAGTTCCCAATGGACGTCCAAGAGATGCATGGCAACTGTCCCAAAGTAACATCTTGTGTATATCGAGTAGACGTCGTATGGACTAAAAGAACACGTCCTCTGAACGTCCATTGGGCGTCTGTACGTCCATAATTAGTACGTTTTGGTACCAGAAATGGACATAATATGTACATTCTGGACGTCCAGTAGATGCACGGCAACTGTGCCACCTGTACTCTCCCGTGTACATCCACTAGACGTTATATGGACCAAAACCACACGTCCACTGGACATCCCGTAAATCCATTTTAGCTCCGAATGGACGTCCACGAGATGCATGCCAACTGTCCCAAAGTAACATCTTGTGTATATCCAGTGGACGTCGTATGGACCAAAAGAACACGTCCTCTGAACGTCCATTGGGCGTCTGTACGTCCATAATTAGTTCGTTTTGGTACCAGAAATGGACATAATATGTACGTTCTGGACGTCCAGTAGATGCACGGCAACTGTGCCACCTGTACTCTCCCGTGTACATCCACTAGACGTTGTATGGACCAAGACCACACGTCCACTGGACATCCCGTAAATCCATGCCCGGACGTTAAATGGATGTACATTGGACGTCGGTGTGCTGTGTGGGAAGACAATCGACCGTTCCATTCTTTTTTTAATGGCGAAAAACTTTAGCGATTTTTTCATACGGAGAATACACGTAAGACAGACATACAAAAATAAGTCTGTGCCGTGGACCCAAGGGTATGGATTCGATGTATTTTGTTACGCAGAATTCAAATTTTGAAACCCCAAGACAATCGACCGTTCCATTCTTTTTTTAATGGCGAAAAACTTTAGCGATTTTTTCATACGGAGAATACACGTAAGACAGACATACAAAAATAAGTCTGTGCCGTGGACCCAAGGGTATGGATTCAATGTATTTTGTTACGCAGAATTCAAATTTTGAAACCCCAAGACAATCGACCGTTCCATTCTTTTTTTAATGGCGAAAAACTTTAGCGATTTTTTCATACGGAGAATACACGTAAGACAGACATACAAAAATAAGTCTGTGCCGTGGACCCAAGGGTATGGATTCGATGTATTTTGTTACGCAGAATCCAAATTTTGAAACCCCAAGACAATCGACCGTTCCATTCTTTTTTAATGGCGAAAAACTAGCGATTTTTTCATACGGAGAATACACGTAAGACAGACATACAAAAATAAGTTCTGTGCCGTGAACCCCAGGGTATGGATTCGACGTATTTTGTTACGCAGAATCCAAATTTCGAAACCTTAAGACGATCGACCTGTCATTTTTTTTATTATTGGCGAAAAACCTTCAGTGAATTTTGGTACGTAAGACAACACATATGTTTTTCGCCCATAAAACAAAATCGATACGGTCAATCGTCTTGAGATTTCGAAATTTGAATTCTGTGTACCAAAATACATCGAATCCATACCTTGGGGTACGCCGTACAAAAATTTTGTTTTTTTGTATGGCTGTCTTAGTGTATCTTTCCTATCTAAAATCGCTAAAGCTTTTCGCTCATAAAAAAACGAACGGTCGATTGTCTTGGGGTTTCGAAATTTGGATTCTATATAACAAAATACATCGAATACATACCGGTGCACGGAACTTTTATTTTTTGCGTGTGGCTGTGATAATTATTATTTACTCGTTTGATTCAGTGATGCCGACGTGAAACATTTTAAAATCCCATCTCGAGAGGTAGAAATTCCCATTTTGCTATTGAATTCCCCACGTTATACTAATTACAAAATTAAAACTAAAAAAAAAATAAATAAATAAATAAAATAAATAAAACATTAAAAATGAAACTATTATATGCCATACATTTTCTTCAATACCTGAGGAGCTACCCGTAAATTTCGATCTTCTATGTTTAAAAAGTACTTGATGGATAACTATTTTTCTTAATTGAAAGATGCAGTTGAGAAATGTTGGCATTGAATAAGTACATTTTATAGTCAGGATTTATCATTTACACAATTCCTTTGTGTCATTTTACTATTAATGAACGTCCGGTTTCTGCACGAACTCTTCATCTTTCTTGGTTCCCCATAAATCAACGAGGAGCAGAGGCCAGAAAACGTCAATCATGAACTCTTTCAAGTTGTCCTTGGTTATATTTGCACTTATACCAGCATATGAATCAATATTGGGCAGATCGGGACGTTTGTTGGCTGGAAAGTGGCCTCATTCCCGTTTGTGGTTTTTCCTCATTCACGTCACCTTTACACCAATATTGCTACATTGCCATAGCGTGGAACGCCTCCTGTTCAGAGGTCTCAATCTGTATTGGCCACTATTGATTTCAATAGAGGATGTGCGTCAAGAGCCATATTCAACATGACCCCTTTCCCGTATATTCTTCTTGCCCTAATTCCAACGTGTCAGCTTTTTAGATGTCCCCCATGATTCACATTACGCCTATTCAGTGGAGCTCTACATGCATTCCTCATATTCAACATTTGACCTCAATCCCCCTACTCGTTTCAAAATTAACATGACATTTCTAAACATTTTCTATGTTCTATCTTCGCACTTTACCCTCATTTATCTCCTACCCTCATTTATCTCCTGTATACGGTCTGCCACTAAACATCTTTTCCTCTGGTGCTTGGGGTCCCGGGTTCGATCCCAGCCCCCGCCAAGTGAACTTTGTGGTGGACAAACCGTGTGCGTGGGTTTCCTCGGGGTTCTCCCGTTTCCTCCCACTTTCTTCATTCCACCATTTCATTCATTACTCATCATCACCGTTTCCTTTAGCCTAAACGGCATAACCGTGGGACGTAAAACTCAGATTTCATTTCATTTTCTTTTCCTCTGTTTCTTTCAGTGGCGGATCCAGGAGGCGATCGGGGCAATCGCCTCCGCCCAAGAAGAGGAAACTTTCTTATTTTATATATATATATATATAAATAAAACTCATCCCAGAGTTTGGAGCTCTTAAAAGTAGCTCTAAGTAGCAATATTACAACCCCTCCCCAGAAGTCCGTCCTGGATCCGCCCCTGGTTTCTTTTGGTGCTGAATCCAGCGATAGCAATCATTTTCAACAACTGAATTCACCAAATCGGAATGTTCCCTTGTAAGATAAGAGTATATATTTCTCTTATTTCACTTCAATTTTATATGAAGAAACCACTTTCAGATTGTTCACATTTTTGACGAACAATGATGTCACAATCTTAAAAGTATATGTACTTCAGGAGAGTGTCCGATATTTCCGTATTCAAAAGTTGGCAACCCTACTTATAGTGTAGGTCCATATGAAAATTCCTATAATTATTTTGTTAAAAGCAGAAACTCACCTGATTCAAAATAAGGTATAAAGAACTTTTTTTAAAAAAAATAGTGTGGCATTTTTTCTAAATTAGAATTGGTTAAAATCCAAATGGCGTCAGAACTACCTACTGTTATGTAGTATTTCTTTCCTTCATTGATAATTATGATAAAATTACACAAGTATCTATAGTTTTTTTTTCTGGCTCAAAACAACCAAGAAAATCCGCTATAAAAGTCATCATAAACCAGTGTTGGGTAAGTTACTTGTAAAAATGTAACGCGTTACAAGTTACTTTACTTTCTCTTAAAATGTAACGCGTTAGTAACGCGTTACTTGCCCCCCAAAAGTAACTGTTACTTTACTACGAAAGTAACGCGTTACTAACGCGTTACTTTTAGGTCCGAAACTTTAAAAATGTGAAAAAATTATGACTTCAATTTTCCTTACTACTATTACTACCGCTATTATTATTACTATTATTATTATTATTATTATTATTATTATTATTATTATTATTATTATTATTATTATTATTATTATTATTATTATTATTATTATTATTATTATTATTGCACGTTCTGAATCGCTTTATGTAAATGCAAATTTTTACTTGATATATGAACATTTTCATGTAATGTAACATTGATAAAATGCCATACTGCGCTACTCGTAGGGATGGACACGAGCGAGTTCGAGCGAGTTTTCTTTGACACTCGATTCGACTAGAAACAGACATCTTTGAGTTCGACCCGAGCATTCGACTCGAAAAATTTCCTCCAACTCGACTCGAATTGGGGTCGAGTTCCGAGTCGACTCGAGCCAAATCTGGTGTAGTTTTGAGTATATTTTTCAAGTATATTACATAGACAGTATAATTATTATCAATGGCACTACTACTACTACTTTTATTATTATTATTATTATTATTATTATTATTATTATTATTATTATTATTATTATTATTATTATTATTATTATTATTATTATTATTATTATTATTATTATTAATTATAACAACACTGTATATAAAAAGAAAGATAGGCGGTTTGTATTTGAATACTAAAAAACTAGTTGATTGCCAATCTCGGTAGTCGTGAAGTCTAGGAGTCAAGGACATTGTTCACGAGCTTCTGAATTTGGGTTGAAGGTCCAGGTTGAGTATTCGGGCTCGAGCCAAACACTGTTAAAAGTTATAGGGCACTGGCCAAATATCTTCAAAACTGCTCGGCCCGGGTTTAGAATTGTCAACGACTCGAGCAGCTCGACTCACAGCTCATTCACTATCGACCCGAACCGAGAAGTGCGCCGAGCCAACAGCTCACCCAACCGACTCGGCTAGAGCCCTCGGCTCAGTTGAGCCGAACCGAGCAAATGGCTCATCCCTACCAAACCAGCTCGAGCCGATGGTTCACCCCAAGTGAGCCAGTTCGAGCCATCTTCTCAGTTGAGCCAAGCCGAGCTGAGCTTGTTATAAAAAAAAAATCTCTTGTGGTCTCGTTATCGAGACGAGACGAGATGCGAGCAGTGTCCCCTCTCGTGAGCAACACTAAAAGTATTCCATGGCTTTCGTTTTCCAGTGTAATCAGGCCATGAAAACGAACGAGCAATTTATCAAACTCGACGCGAAAAACTAAATCGGCTCGGAACTCGACTCAAGGATATTACCCTTGACTTGGCTCGAAACTCGACTTGAATTCGAGTCGAGTCGAGTTTTAGCTTGACTCGTTTTCATCCCTATGCGTTAGAAAAAATGGTTGCTTATTATTATTCTGCTAAACTAATTATATAATAATAACAATGTTGTTATCTAAAATTAAAAATAAAGAATATAGAGAAACATTACACTACTCTATAATCAACGGAACTCTAGGATAAGCAAACTGATCTGAAAGAACTCCAATATTACATACCATCAGCAAACTCATCAAAACATAGTTTATTCATATTAACCCCTTACTGTAAATCGTTAATTATGGCACCCTAGTTGTTGATAAATATTTTCCGCCGGGGCACTTCAGACACTTTACTTTTAAATTCTGTCCACCATCTTCAAATGTTCGAACGGTAAAATATTTTCGTTCTCCATCTTTATAAAAACAACACCAATCAAAGTAAAATAGACTACCGGTATCATTGCACTCCTAGTTCACTCACTGAATGTATTGATTTGGAGCTGCCAAATTTTCGACAAACTCTTCCAGGTGCTTGCAATCAGTACACGTGATTTCCCTAAGGCTGTCCTCATATTAAAAAAAAAAAAAAAAAAAAACAGCAAGTGGCACTATGATCTTATCTGTTCTTTGTGTGTCGGTGATTGACTGTCGATTACTGACATACGTAGTTCATTCTCCATTCTGAGAAATTCATTTACATAAAAGAAACATTTGTTTCCGAAAAAATATACATATATTGTAGTTACTCATCCGAAATGTAACGCGAAAAAAGTAACGCAAACTAGGTACGTTACTTAAAAATTTGTAACGCGTTACCGTTACAGTTACTTTGGAAAAAATGTAACGCGTTACTAGGAAACGTTACTTAAAAAGTAACGAGTTACAAGTAACGCGTTACTTGCGTTACGTTACTTCCCAACACTGTCATAAACTTATTACTAAAGGTATTGTTTGGTAATTTATTATATTTAACATACATTCTATCTATGCAAAACATATTTATCTTTGTTTTTTAAGATACGTACTACATATGCAAAACATATTTATCTTTGATTTTATTGACAAATCAATTTACAATACAATGAAATACAAAACGTTTATGAAATATATTTAAAATATTTTTAATATAGGTTATTTTATAAGCATTCGAACAATCTAATAACATTAATAGTTTAGTCTTCAAAATTCTCAGATAATAATCCTTCTTCGTTACGGTTATTGTTGTTGTGGAAGATCCAGCAATCATATATGGAATATTGTTTTTTCGCCAGCTACACTTTCTTTCACATCTACTTTTCCATAAAATTACACAAGTGTCTGAATATATGTTTTCTGTTTCAAAACAACAAAGGAAATACAAAGTCACCGTAATCTTACTATTAACGATGATGTTTGGTAATTTATTGTTCTTAAGATAAATATTATCTATGCAAAACATTTATTTATTTATTTAGTGTTTTATTGTATATACAAATCAACAATAAATGAACTAAATACCACATTTTGTGTTATTCAGGATACCTTTCCTTCTGTGATTTCATGGTGCTGTGTTAGGGTTGCCATTCGTCCCGGAAAATCCGGGACCGTGACGGAATCGAGATCTGCGTCTCGAAAATATTTCTCGGGACATTAAAATGTCCCGAATTTCAGCGAAGAAGAAAAGAAGGGAATATTATAGTTTGCTTTTTCACAGGATTATGTATATAATTATTCTTTTAACAGAAATAAAATAAAACTTCAACGAAAGAAGTTCTTTGAAGATATCAAACGCCGCTACAACATATTGTCAATGAATTAACAGTATAAAAAAAGAAAGAAACGAACAGACAAAACATGTTAAACGAAACATCATATCTTGAATGGCTAAAACAGACTTTGAAAGCCACGAAACATAACAGACGCTTCCGTTTGCTTAACTAGGGAGAAGAGGGTCTACTAAAATTACTAAAAATGTGATTACGTAATACAGAAATCACTCTATCTCAGCGTTTCCCAACCGGTGTGCCGCGGCACACTGGTGTGCCGTGAATGGGCCGCTGGTGTGCCGCGAGGAAATCGAATCAAAATTGTTAATTCTATAGCTACCAAATTGCAAGACATGGGGGAAAATGTATAATTGTATTTCACATTACAATAAACCTCTATTATGAATCTACAATTTTAAGTTTCACACCTTGTTACTTTTCTGTACATTTTTAATGTTGAAAAAAGTATTTGTTATCATTGTTATGACCATTATTGCTTCTTTATTGTTGCAGATGTTTCGTAACTTGAAATTTTAAAATATCATTTAATCCTTTCGACATAGCAAACACGCCAAACATGCATACAAATTACCTACATTGTTTTAAAAGTACAAGAGATTTGTTTCTTCGTTCGTCATTTAGTAATCTTCCTTCTTAGTGAAAGGTTGGATACAGTTTTCGAAAAAGAAATCGTATTTTTAAAAACCTGAGTACAATATTTCATTGCAATTGTTTTCTATTTTAAAATTAGAAAGAAAAATAAGATAATGATTTACCACGGGAAAAACCAGTAATCGAGCTTTCTTCTCTGTGAGAAAGAGATCAATAATCATAGAAAAAAATACCACGGTATTTTACATTTACAGATAATAATAGCTATGAGTGTGCCGCGAGAATTCAAGTTACACCCGTAGTGTGCCGCAAGTTGAAAAAGGTCGGGAAACGCTGCTCTATCTAATGGAAGAAAGGAAATGAGTATATAGCATGTGTTTTTATTTTAAGCATTCAAAGATTCTCGTAATTTAGTAGCGTCCCGGGATTTTCATTTTTGAAATATGGCAACCATATGCTGTGTTTGCTTCTCATTGCCCGCAATACGATATATTTGTTCAAATCATGAAATAAGTTTTTCAATTCAGGTACGATTAAGAAGTATACTTATCTCTAGCGAACTTTCGTTCTGGATTATTCCTACTATTCCTCCAATCACCTTGAATTCATGGTTTTCTTGCTCGATTCCATGATCTGGACCAGTCACTGTGGATCTAACAAAGGCTTTGGTACACACAGAAGTTTCCTTTTTGAATTCGGCCGAAGCTACACTTTGCATATGTAGCGATATGTCTTGTTGTCTAGTGGCTCGAACAAATTTAAGTGGTCTGATATTGTTTCATGTAGTTCCTATGGAAGATTGAAACTTATTTGTTGTGTCTTTACATTGCTTGATCTTTTGTAGAAATGTCTCGAGATCCGAACGTTTCAACCTTTTTTTTTTTTTTTTTTTGCAACATCATAATTAAGGTTATGCCTTCACTCTGAATTATTGTTAATGTCTTGCTGATATATTTCTCCCAAAAGAGCCGAAGTTCGTTTCAAGGAAGATTCTTTTTTCTGGTTGATTTTTCAGAAATTTGTGGAAGTACAAATTGTGCAAAGTGAGTTGAATTGAGTTGATTTTAGTTTATCGTCCCTTTCAGCAGCGAGGCTATATGAGACGTGGATCTACTGATTAACGTGGAATCCGAACCACATGAGCTCCCGCCGGGAATCGAACCCGGGTCTCCCACGCCAAAGGTGCGTACGCTAACCGCTTAGTCACGAGGGTTGTATATACAAAGCGAATTGTTCACTACAAGACACTGAGTTGGGATAAATAACCCATGTCTTGGAATACGAAAGATATATTAATTAATCAAATGAAGATTACTGCTGATTATGAAATACAAAAATGTAGCAAAGAATATCATTTGGCTTATTGCCTGTCACGAGCACTATAATTGTTTGTCTTATGAAGCCTCGTGAACGCATTTTTAAGAAAGTTTCACGTTATTGCATACTCATACATTCGTATACTTGTTCATATTTTTTTCAACGTGTCACTTCTTCGTACCTTCTAAACGAGGTTTGGATTTCTGATCAGATTAAAATTCACCTGATCTTATTTCCTTATTGATGTGGTACTTGGGGTAACGGCGAATCGGTGGTTATCGGTTAGAATAACCAAGTAGTGTCGAGCGTTCAGTTTCAAATCGTACGGCGCAATGCATCGGGAGTCTGTATCCTTCTAGAGAGTATGGTCAGATTTTTAATTATCTTTAATATATGTGTGTTTGTGTCCCTATCGTGTCGGATTACGTAGATTTGTGGAAAAGATGACCGTGAAGACAAATGCCCCGGTTCGAGTAAATTTAAAAGAAAATAAAAAATGGTAGGACGCTTAGCTTTGGCGCATGAGGGTCCCTGATTCGACCCTAAGCTTGTGAAGGACAAATTATGTGTGTGGGTTTTCTTTCACTTTTCCTCTCCACTACTTTGTTTATTATCATCATCATTACTGTGTCCGTTAGTTCTGGAGCATAATTGTGGAACATTAAACTTTTTTCTGTATAGGTGACTCTTTCTGGTGTATTTTTGTTCTTAGTTTCTATTCTTTCCTTTTTCAACAACGGAGTTGAATGTTCTTATGTGCTGATTGGCTTTACTGTATACTAACTACAGCTATTGTAAAGCCTTAGTTCTCTCTCTCTCTCTATTAACTCAATAAAATTTGTTAGGTATTTTAAAACTGATATTGTGTTTCTTTTATATGAACTTGTTAAAATTTTGTAAAATTTGTTAATTTCCTGTGACAACTATATGATCAGTGTTATGAATATCATGTTTTAGATATAAGTTCAAAGATTCATTTAGAGTTTCTCGATGTATTTCGTGTAATTTACAGCGAAAGACGATGTACTTAATGTAGCTATGTTTTCCCCACACCAACAGGTTGAAGAGTTCCTGACGTTTATTGTGTAATCCCCCCCCCCCCCTCTGTGCTGTTGCTATATTTAACCTTGGTCCAGTTATTATTGAATCAAAAATATATTTTGTACTTCTGTAGATACTGCTCAATTAGGTACGTACGTTGATGGGAAATCCAAGAATGTGATTTTTGAGTCAACTTACATAAAAGATTAGAACACAATCTTTATTAAGCTTATGACGTATTTAAATTAATAGAATAGAACGTAATATTATAATTGTCTAATTTAATTTGTTCTTCTGATAGGTAAAGGAGAAAATATCTGGGACCATATGTTACACATGTACCCGAACAAGACAACTGATGGATTGAATGGAGATGTTGCAGCTGATTCTTACCATCTTTACAAAGACGATGTCAAGGTTCTAAAAGAAGTGGGGGTAAGTACATTATTTGACATATTATATAGACTCAAAACCACAGATTATTAATCTTAGGACTATTACAGTAATGTTTGCTTCTCTCATGACTATTTGCTTTTACACAGATTTGTGCAGACATGAAATTACATAAACGTATTTTTTCCCCTCATATTTAACAGATTTTATGTTTAACTAGGCAATGTTTAAATACTCGGTATACAATAACTGCAAATTTGAAGCGAAGCTATCGACTTTTATTGATTATTTCAGTTTTTCGGTGAATATTCCTTAATTGTATGTCCAATCGGGACATGCAACCCTTTACGACACTCAGCGCGCACTCTCAAATCACCATGTCAAAGAGTTCGACCAACAAAGCATTAACCTGGAGCCCCAATTTCATCTCCCCACGAATTTGGCCGAACTTGATTGCAAGCGATAGCTTTCGATGCGCAGAACACGCCTGGGAAGGAACCAGAGTGGTCAAATGCACCGTTCCTGCGATATCGCATTCCAAAAGTGTGGAATGCCACGAGATGGCACCAGTATCGAGGCGCAACTACGAGATTGTCTTTTCACGCCCCGATGGTATTTGTATAAAGTGTGAAGCTCACACGTTATAGTGGTCACTGACATAACTTCGTATGGTATTACACTCGTTGATCAAGCTCGTTCTTCTTTCAACTGATTATATTCAACGTTGCTGAGCCCATTCTGGTTAAGGCAAAAATGAATTCGAGATATCGCAATCGAACCGAGCACTACAGATTTGTGCTGACGGACAAGGCGAAGGCAGCTAGAGCTGCAATCATTGCCTACTACTGCAGTACGAGTCTGGAGCTCGTACAGTAGGATGTTGGTCACACGTGGCCACCATTATTTGGTACTTCTCTTACTGCCACAACCATGAATTTGTTGTACCCGGTCATCGATTATCCAATGTTTCTCTTCGCATTGCAAATGCTTCCGATGATGAGGATGTTTCTGATTGAGTTTCATAAACTTAAGTGCCACGTCGATTTTAACCTCGATGTTGGCGCCATCTCGTGGCATACCACACCTTTGGAACGCGATATCTCAGGAATGGTGCATCTGACCACTCTGGTTCCTTCACAGGCGCGTTCTACGTATCGGAACCTATCGATTGCAATTATGTTTGGGCAAATTCATGGGGAGATGAAATTGGGGCTAAAATTAGCCGCACTCTTTGGTGAAGAACGACTCAGGCATCAGAGATATCCAGCTTTTCGGTGATTATTCCTCAATTGTATGTACCATCGGGACATGCGATCCCTTATGACACTCAGCGCTCTCTCTCGAATCACCATGTCAAATTTGATTTAAAACGGTTCAGGCATTTCAGAGAAGCATCCGGATAACTGAAAGCCTAAGTCAAATAAAAAAGAAGCTTTGCTCCAATTAAGAACTGGATATTTTTAAGCATCAATCAGACTTAAAGAATTCGTGAAATTATTTAAAATATAAAAAGTTTATTTTCCAAACTCATGTATGTATATTGTATGTTGATTAATTTGATATTGCATTTTTTTAAATTACAGGTTGATTTCTACCGCTTTTCTTTGTCGTGGTCGAGAATCTTACCCACTGGAGATATTGATATTATCAACCAAGCTGGAGTCGACTACTACAATAACTTAATTAATGAATTATTGGACAATGGAATTCAACCACTGGTAAGGTTTTTGAACTAAACACCTCTTTCGGTAGTCCTTTGTGTCCTGAAGTACTTTCAACTTAGTTTTCTGAACATCATCATATTTCTTTATAAATATAAGATGTCCAAGAGTAGTGCACTCATTTTCTTTTGTTTATTACTGAAATATCTTTTATACTGTAATAAATAATTTTGAGCATGTAAAGCATAAGACAAGAAATCGTCTATGAAAAATAAAATTAACCATATTATTTTTAAAATATAGTAAAATAAATTAAATAAAAGTGATTGAACTTGAGAATTTCGATAGAAATAAATCGTTATTTCCCCCCCCCTATTTGAGAACCAGGACACTATATTTACTAAATGTTCAATAATTACATGGTAACAAACTCCTTTACATGTATTTTAAGAAACAGAAACTCAAAACTAAATCAAAGGTTTTATTTGTGAGGTGATTGGTACCTTTAGCTAAGTACCATCCGTGATTTCAACAAGTTTATATTTTATATTTTATATTATTTCGTATAGGCTTTTATGAAATACATACGATCCCTAGACTAGCTGGATTTCAAACTCAATCTTTCGTTGATCGGAGATCCGAGGGAGTGCTGATAAAGATTGAGCCTTGTCTTGAAGAAATTGAGCTAGGAATCTGAGTTTGTTGTGATATACTTGTCAATGCTTCTACATGTATGCTTATGATATATAAATCAACTTATTATGATTTTAGCTTCTTATTCGTTTTCAGGCACCAGTGTAGCATCTCGAGAAAACTTCAATGAAGAAGTGCTTAAGACCATAATGAAGTTTCTATTTCTCCAAAAGAAGGATGCAAAGCAAATCCATGAAGAAATGCCAAAAACTTTGAGGCACAATGGATCTTTATGTGCAACAATTAAAAGGTGGGTTGCCAAATTTAAAACTGACCACTTCAGTGTTGAAAGTGGAAAAGCAAAGCAGTGAACAGCCTGGTTCCTTCTCTGTGCCTAAAGATGGGAAAATCATTCATTACATGATCATGAAGGATTAGTGAATACCAATCAAAAGTATTGCTAAATGTTTGGGGATATTAAGTGATAGAGTTGGTGTCAATATCAACAGCTACTTGGGCATGAGAAAGATTGCAGCACAGTGCATCCCAAAACTTAAGACAAATGAACAAAAATAGAAACGAATGGAAACTTGGGTGGATCTTTTGGAAATTTTGCAGAAAATGAGTGCGAGTTTCTGGACAAACTGGTAGCTGGTGATGGGACATAGATCTACTTTTATGATTCCGTAACCAAGGAACAGTATAAAGAATGGCAGAATAGTGGAACGTCCAAGGCAAAGAAGTTCTTTTGCAGAGATCATCGCAGAAAAAAAATGGCAGTAATCTTTTGAGATATGAAGGTATTCTATTAGTGGACTACCATCAACAAGATTCAACCAGAAATGCAACGTATTCCTGTACTATATTCCCGAAGTTGAGGTAAAATACAAATATCAAGGAAAATATCGGGTAAAGCTCTTCAAAGGAGTCATCCATATTGTATGCCAATGTCTCGTCACACTCTGCAAGTGAACACAGGGGCGAATCCAGGGGAAGCGATCGGGGCGATCGCCCCCCCCCCCCCAGAAGAGAAAATTTTCTTATTTTATATATATAAAAATAAAACCCATCCCAGGGTTTGAAACTCTTAAAAGTAGCTCTAAGTAGCGGTATTACAACCCAACGTTCCCCCAGAAGTCCGTCCTGAATCCGCCCCTGAGTGAACAACAGCAAAATGGAGCTCGTTGGGGTTTAGAATGTTACTTCAACCACACTATTCACCTGACCAGACACTTCTGCCTGTCATCTGTTCCCTAATCTCAAGAAACACGTTTCAGGGGTGTTCCGGAGGCAACTAATGATGCACCAGCAGTGAATGACTACATCAGCAAAGGGACGTCAGAAGCTGCAAGTTCGTTGATTTACAGGATGAATATGTAATAGTGTGACAGTTTCAGCTTCCTAGCTCAATTCACTCAAGATAAGGCTCAGTCTTTACCAGCATGCCCACTCTTGTAGTGTTCGAATTTCGCTAGGCCAGCGATCAAATTTCTTCTTTTTTCCTGTAAACTTTTACAGTTAATCATGTATTGATAATGTGATGATAGTCGAAGTACCATGATTATGTAATGACGATATCTTATTTCAATACTTACTTAATTATGGTAATGAATATACTAATTAGAGATTAGATCATATATCCAGAAAGGGATGGGGCTTATTATCTGGAGAAACAAGACATTTCAAGAGAAATTTTGGAATTTCTTTCAAGAGAGAATTGGAGACTTGGAATTTTATGCAGTGCAGTTCAAACTTAGATAAGTGGGATCTGGATAACCAATAAAAACTCTCTTTATGGGAATCTTGTCCTTCAAAATAACCTCCTTAAGTGAAACATTGGCTATTGCAGTCTACTAAGTAAGAAACTTAGTAAGTGAGATACACTTATAAATGGGATTATATTGACGGTCTATTGCGATCCCACTTATCCAGGTTTGACTGTATATATTTTATCGTGAATGTTTCTTATCCCTAACATTTCACTCTGAGTAAGTCAAGGATGTTATAAAATAGAGGATCTGCCTATACAACAAAATTGTAAGGCCATACATTACAATGTCGCCGTCCTTACTCTGCCGTTCCGCCCAATAAAATCTCAATGTTTCGAGCCAAAATTGATGGCGGAAACGAGAGTATCCAATCAGACGTCCCAATCGGTTATTTTTTGGCTTCCCCTGGAGTAAGCTTGTTTTTCTTCTTTTTTGAGTTTTACTATAATTTCAATTGAGGTTTTATGTCTTCAGATGCACACTTAGATCCTATTCATCTAAATCACTAAGAATTGTTCTTGATAATGGTTTTACAATATATAATAATATCAGTATAAAATTTTGTGAAAATGGTTTGATTATTATTGTAGATGACGGATGAATGACGTTCTGCCCAAAGCCTTTTTAGAAATATAACCATATAGTTTATATATATGTATATACAGGTGGTGTGAGCGGGAGGAAGGAAGATTGCATAATATGAATAAAATTAACAAAATAATTAATATGTTAGAATGCAAATGTGGGGTGAGACTTTATATGTACTCTGAAAATTACTTTAAATTAATGCAACCTCCAGTCGCAAAGTTAATTTACTAAATTTAGTTCAGTCGGTAGAGTCTTAAGTTAAATGAAATTAAAATTTGGAAAAGTAAAACAAGATTCTCTTTAGCATGAAACTCTAGTTTTCAGGTAAACTGTGGTTTTAACACCCATCCTGCATGTGAAAGATACCCAAAATACGCACATCGCTTTCATGATTCATTCACGAACCCAGCTTCTAGCCTGAAAAAGAAACAAATAGACAAAAGGGTAACACATACCTTACGGCCATACTGCAGACAAGAAAGAAGTTCAAATTTCCATTGGTAATCCTTTTTAATGCACTACTTCAATATATTAGATGCACACACTAATATGATATACAGGAGCACACGCGCGCGCACGGTCTCGCAATGAGACCTAAGAAAAGAAAAAAAATTAATTTTACTAAAAATATTTCTCTTTGAAAATTTTACCAACTTTCTGAGCTCTCATTTTTAATTGTTCGTGCACGGTTTTGTACTTGCGCCGATATCTTCTCACTTGCAGTGTCTCTGCATCTCACTACGCTATACACTTCCCTGTAGTATTTCTTCCGTTTTCGGCGACCATTCTCCGTCTTCTCCTGTCGTGCTGCTAGGCTCTTCCACCCGTCGTACTCCCTCTAACTTTGGAGTTCTGCTGCATTAGCGGCGGTTCTATGGGTAGACCTCTGTGTGATGGGACTAGTGAATATCTGAATATATGCTGAAAGTTCACACTAGCGTTCTATTATACGACGTACTGGAGTTATATGACACCAACTGCGCCTAATTTATACAAGTGCAAAGGCTCAGTCTCTTGTATTAAACGGCATTTAAATACACTGCACGGTATTTTAGTATTGGTGATTGCCTAAAGAGTTAGGCATAGAGTTTGTCTTTACCAATACTGTGCCTAACTGCAAACAAACTTAACAGGTGATACGGCGTATGACGTAATACTGCCAACGTTACTACTTGTGCGAAGCACTTCACAAAATATACGTGGAAGCATTGTCTCTTCACACTAGTAACACTTAGTAAATGTTTTAATTAATATAAAATCACTTTGCAGACCTTTCTGCAAACCGCACTTTAGTAAATGTTAGTAGTACCTCCTACGCTCTCATTCTACCACAAGAATATGAGTTCAGCGTTAACGAAGATAAACAGGCGGTAAATTATCTTATAGTGCACATTTAATACGACACTTGCACAATGTATATGGTTTGAAACTAAATCACTGACATTTTCACCACATATCTGAACACGACGAATGTCGATTATAAAGTTTCAAGTAACTGGCGGTAAAAATAATAACTCCGAATTTCGTGTCCGATGTACACGATTCACGATCCAAGAAGCAACTGTCTTCCTGGTTGTGTCCCGTAATGTTTTATCCATCTTGTGGTTCATTGTTCCTTCCAAGTTTGTATCGGGCCAAACCACTATAGCCCGCTTCACCCGAAATAGGTGTGGGAGGTATGTCACTCACCTGTAGGCTCCCAATGACCTAGATATTTCGATAGTCAACACTTTTTCAAATTCTTTTGCAATTTGTAACTCACTTCAATAACATCATTAACAGTCACTATGCGTGTTAGATAGCTTATCTATCAAGCTTTCATTTAGTGTATGACACTCACTAACACTGTGCTGTATTTAATATAAAAATTAAAATAAACACCAAAATTATTCACACTTGATCACTTGACAGGTTTACGTACACAACTTGACAAGTGGTACCACCTAGTGGCGACACCGGTAACTGTTTGTCCAAGTGACATTGAATATTGCAAATTTCTGAAACTGATGCATTGAAGGATTTGGCTTATTATTTGATTACTCAGGTTAATTATACAATTTAAATAAGCTACACAAAATGCTAACATATAAATTGAACCCTAAACAAGGCTGTCGTAGCCTGACACATAAAAATAAGCATATTAAAACTATTTGAGAGTTCTCTTCTCTCTTGCAACAGTAGTGCATTTCGTCAAGGTTAAAAAAAAACTAAACTGAGGTGTGTGTTCGTCTTTTGAATACTTCCCACAACCATCAACTAGGTCCATAACTGCCATTAGTACAAGCCATTTGTAGTAATCAAAAATATATATCGAGCTAAATATATCTAAAACTACGGGAACACCCAGAAAGTTTATTTACATAACATTACACATACTATTATAACAAATCATGTATCAGCGGAGCAGACGATAACTATCTTTTAACAGAGACATCTAGCGGATGTCACTGTACTATTACGAACATAGTTCTAGACGACTACCACTATGACTCAAGTGGACTCGTCCACAATTTTGAATTTGTCAACTTCCCTTTCTCTGACGGTAGTTCGTTGACCAAGGGACGCTTCTAGAGACAAACATGCTAAAAGTAGGTGTGTCTTGAAAAACTAGCACCTCTTTGTATACTGGATTCTCTCATAGATACGCTAAAAATTTTATGATTTTGAAAGCATTGTATTTGTGGACTCAGTGTCTCTATAGTGGCAGTGTATGCTCCTACCTACAACTACCCTAGGAATTGAGACTAGCTATCCATATATGCGAAAACTGGAGCTCATAGGTATTCTACCCATATAAAGATGGTTACCTTGATTCCTATATCTTCCCACGACGTGGGAGACCAAGGCTCCGTTAGGAACACAAGCTTTCTTTATTTTTTTTTTTCTGTAAGGCCTTCGCTGCTTCTCTGCCAGCAAAATAGCGTATCTAAACTATCGAATGTTCTGTCTTCTTCGAAGTCAATATTAAATAATATTAAAATATCATTGCTCCAATCTGATGTCCCGTCCTGTTGTTAGTCAATGTTCAAATTACATATTCAAATAAACAATATATATACATTAAAAATACTAATAAAAGCTACATGCTCCCGCTGATACGTATGCAAATTCCATTAAACTTCATATGCAAATCCCTAATTAAATGGTAAAAATATTCATACATTGACGCAAAATTTAAATATGTAAATCAAATCAAAACACAGTTCATGTGTCGTTTACATTATTCCCCTCCTAAGGAAATGCAACCGTTAATTGCTTAATCGTTGCATTTTCTCAGAAGAGGTTCCAATACACTTTACGTATATACCATACATATGCCGTATATGCAATACTTTACACAAAATTTCCCTAATTATATATGAATATATCCTAACACTAATATAATATAACATAATCACTAACATGTCATAATCACATCATAAATTGTCGCACTATACTAAAATTATCTCTCTGCATTATCTAACAGTATTTCTCTGCAATATTATCACTCAGCGCAACAACTCTCTTGAATGCCAGAAGTAAGGAGGTGCGTCTGTGAGTGTAAACATCTTCAGCTTTCCTTCCTGCATGACGTGCTGTGTTTACATCCTTCTTCTCTTACGTCATCAGGTCAGCTGGGTCCTGAGGAGGCGTGGCTTCACGCTGTACGTATTTCTTCAGGTGAAACACGTTTCTCTTCATTAACACTTCTCTCGTCTCAGGATCACCGAGAGTGCACACATTATTCTGCGCTGTGGAGAGTGTGATGTAAGGTCCCGTGTATAGGAGAAGCATCTTTTTTGTTATGCCAGAGAAAGCGTCAGACTTGGGAAAAGCTCTCACCAGTACCAAATCTCCAACCTCGAAACGCGCTGGCTCGCGACGTTTATCGAAGGCCTTCTTTCTTCGCTGTGCTGACTTCTTCAGATTTCTAGCTGCTAGCTCGACATAATACTGTAACGATTTGTGTCTCTCAACTTCTGGGATCTCGAATAATCTCGCTAATTCTCTCGATGGTGATTCTCCCAGGTGAACTTGGTATGGACTTAAACCAGTCGACAGATGTACGCTTGAGTTGAGACACTTTTCGATTTTCTCCAGATGTTTGGGCCATTCCTTCTGCTTGTCATGGCACGATTTTCGTAACATTCTCACTGTCGATTTCACACCCACCTCAGCCATATTTCCTTGGGGATAGTACGGAGTACTATAGATGGGCTTAAGGTTTAAGTCCGAGAGTTCCTTCTTCCACTTGGCACTTGAAAACTGTGTCCCATTGTCTGTCAATATGATCTCGGCAGACGGGCACAGTTTCAGGAACTCCTTCAGCTTCTTCAACGCTGTGTCTGTGGTGGCCCTTCTGCACGCATACAGTCCTATCAACTTCGAGAAAGCATCCACGCATACAAGGATGTACGACACGTTGCCTACCCCCACAGGGAGAGGCCCCAACCAGTCCAAGCATACCATGTACCCAGGACGACGCACTAAAACAGGGTTCAGTGGTCCCGAACGATACATGTGAGGGGGGGATGCTTTCTGGCACAAACCACAGGAAGCTGAGAACTTCTTTATGGCACTCCTCATCTTCGGCCATACAAAATATTCGGTCAACATCGGTACGAGTTTGCTAGCAGACAGATGTCCTCGCTCATTGTGGTAATATTCCAACAATGGCTGCACAAGCACTTCCGGTATGCAAATCCGTAGACCAGAACGGTCACGTTTACATAGCCGTCCATTTGAGAGCAAGTACTGGTGGTTCTCGCTGGCTGTTTTCCCTGAGTTTTCCTGGTTCTGCAGCTTTCTCTTGACGTCGCCAAATACAGGGTCAGAAGTTTGCAGCTCTGGCAACACTAGTAAAAAAAACTCTCATCCTACACTTATCTACTCTATGATTAAAAAGTCGTTGTTATATAATACGCTTTTATTAATTTATTATACGATTAATATTTTTAATAACTAACTAATAATTGTCTTTGTTACTTGAAGTATTAAACTTGAGAGGAAGAAGAAGAACTATTGTTTTCAAAATTCAATTATACAGTACTTTAATAAAACCTGATCGTTTATTTGATTGGAAGTATCAAGTTGCTTCTGTGAACGTTCTTGTAAATCATTTCCTTATTATTGGCAGCATAAAATATAAGGGAAGTATAAGAACAGGGTCAAATTCTAATTAAACTTTAAGTCATAATGGCTGATGAGGAGTCTGTTAAGTTGGAATTGATGTGCAAAGAAGAAATTGATTATGACTTACCACAGGATGATCCACTCGAGGGGAAAGGGTGGACATACGAACTGATGACTGACAACAAAGAATTAATATTATCTACAACGGAAGGAGAGCAAACAATGGAGAAGAATACAGCTAAGTTTTCTTTGGATACAAAACTAAATGTTGGTATGCTGAAATCAGAATCTGCAGTACAAGATCATCCTGCAATTGAAAGTAATATAGAAACGCTAAGAAAAATAGTGGTTCAAGAGACTTGCGCGTCCTACTCTGAGGACTCCCAACAATTAACAGCAAAAAGTTCAAGCTCAGTTCGGCCAGAAAGGCGCTATAACGAATTTGCTCTTCACAGAGAAGCGAACACTTTTATTACATTAGTAGAAACTTTTTCTCATTCGGATGAGAAATGTCATACTTCGAAGCAGTTTGGAAATAGAGATAATCGATCACCTTTGTCAATACAGATGCTAACACATAACTTTGTCAAGCGGTAAGTCAATACATACAGCTGAGGAATCGCACTTCCGCGGAGAGTTTGGAAAGTTCTTTAGTGTACGTTCAAGTTTGGATCCACATATGTTAACCCAAACAAAAGCAATACTGCTCACATGTGAAGAGTGTGGTAAGGCATTTCATAAACGTTCAAATTTGGCTAAACACATGGTAATCCATAATGGAGATAAATCTCTCACATGCCAGGAGTGTGGTAGGGCATTTATTCAACGTTCTCACTTTGCAAGACACACGTTAATACATACAGGTGAAAAACCCTATATTTGCACAGAGTGTGGAAGAGGGTTTGTGTTACGTTCAAATTTAACTAGACACAAGCTAGTCCATACAGGAGAAAAACCTCATACATGCCTAGAGTGTGGACAGAGATTTGGTCGACGTTCAAATTTGGCTACACACATGTTAATCCACACAGGGGAAAAAACTAAAAAATGCCAAGAGTGTGGGAAGGGATTTACTCAACGTTCACATTTGGCTGCACACATGTTAATACATACAAGAGAAAAACCCCACGCTGGGCGCCAAGTTCTTTGTGAGCGGGAAGAAGGAAGATTGCAAAATATGAATAAAATTAACAAAATAATTAATATGTTAGAATGCAAATGTGGGGTGAGACTTTATATGTACTCTGAAAATTACTTTAAATTAATGCAACCTCCAGTCGCAAAGTTAATTTACTAAATTTAGTTCAGTCGGTAGAGTCTTAAGTTAAATGAAATTAAAATTTGGAAAAGTAAAACAAGATTCTCTTTAGCATGAAACTCTAGTTTTCAGGTAAACTGTGGTTTTAACACCCATCCTGCATGTGAAAGATACCCAAAATACGCACATCGCTTTCATGATTCATTCACGAACCCAGCTTCTGGCCTGAAAAAGAAACAAATAGACAAAAGGGTAACACATACCTTACGGCCATACTGCAGACAAGAAAGAAGTTCAAATTTCCATTGGTAATCCTTTTTAATGCACTACTTCAATATATTAGATGCACACACTAATATGATATACAGGAGCACACGCGCGCGCACGGTCTCGCAATGAGACCTAAGAAAAGAAAAAAAAAATAATTTTACTGAAAATATTTCTCTTTGAAAATTTTACCAACTTTCTGAGCTCTCATTTTTAATTGTTCGTGCACGGTTTTGTACTTGCGCCGATATCTTCTCACTTGCAGTGTCTCTGCATCTCACTACGCTATACACTTCCCTGTAGTATTTCTTCCGTTTTCGGCGACCATTCTCCGTCTTCTCCTGTCGTGCTGCTAGGCTCTTCCACCCGTCGTACTCCCTCTAACTTTGGAGTTCTGCTGCATTAGCGGCGGTTCTATGGGTAGACCTCTGTGTGATGGGACTAGTGAATATCTGAATATATGCTGAAAGTTCACACTAGCGTTCTATTATACGACGTACTGGAGTTATATGACACCAACCGCGCCTAATTTATACAAGTGCAAAGGCTCAGTCTCTTGTATTAAACGGCATTTAAATACACTGCACGGTATTTTAGTATTGGTGATTGCCTAAAGAGTTAGGCATAGAGTTTGTCTTTACCAATACTGTGCCTAACTGCAAACAAACTTAACAGGTGATACGGCGTATGACGTAATACTGCCAACGTTACTACTTGTGCGAAGCACTTCACAAAATATACGTGGAAGCATTGTCTCTTCACACTAGTAACACTTAGTAAATGTTTTAATTAATATAAAATCACTTTGCAGACCTTTCTGCAAACCGCACTTTAGTAAATGTTAGTAGTACCTCCTACGCTCTCATTCTACCACAAGAATATGAGTTCAGCGTTAACGAAGATAAACAGGCGGTAAATTATCTTATAGTGCACATTTAATACGACACTTGCACAATGTATATGGTTTGAAACTAAATCACTGACATTTTCACCACATATCTGAACACGACGAATGTCGATTATAAAGTTTCAAGTAACTGGCGGTAAAAATAATAACTCCGAATTTCGTGTCCGATGTACACGATTCACGATCCAAGAAGCAACTGTCTTCCTGGTTGTGTCCCGTAATGTTTTATCCATCTTGTGGTTCATTGTTCCTTCCAAGTTTGTATCGGGCCAAACCACTATAGCCCGCTTCACCCGAAATAGGTGTGGGAGGTATGTCACTCACCTGTAGGCTCCCAATGACCTAGATATTTCGATAGTCAACACTTTTTCAAATTCTTTTGCAATTTGTAACTCACTTCAATAACATCATTAACAGTCACTATGCGTGTTAGATAGCTTATTTATCAAGCTTTCATTTAGTGTATGACACTCACTAACACTGTGCTGTATTTAATATAAAAATTAAAATAAACACCAAAATTATTCACACTTGATCACTTGACAGGTTTACGTACACAACTTGACAAGTGGTACCACCTAGTGGCGACACCGGTAACTGTTTGTCCAAGTGACATTGAATATTGCAAATTTCTGAAACTGATGCATTGAAGGATTTGGCTTATTATTTGATTACTCAGGTTAATTATACAATTTAAATAAGCTACACAAAATGCTAACATATAAATTGAACCCTAAACAAGGCTGTCGTAGCCTGACACATAAAAATAAGCATATTAAAACTATTTGAGAGTTCTCTTCTCTCTTGCAACAGTAGTGCATTTCGTCAAGGTTAAAAAAAAAACTAAACTGAGGTGTGTGTTCGTCTTTTGAATACTTCCCACAACCATCAACTAGGTCCATAACTGCCATTAGTACAAGCCATTTGTAGTAATCAAAAATATATATCGAGCTAAATATATCTAAAACTACGGGAACACCCAGAAAGTTTATTTACATAACATTACACATACTATTATAACAAATCATGTATCAGCGGAGCAGACGATAACTATCTTTTAACAGAGACATCTAGCGGATGTCACTGTACTATTACGAACATAGTTCTAGACGACTACCACTATGATTCAAGTGGACTCGTCCACAATTTTGAATTTGTCAACTTCCCTTTCTCTGACGGTAGTTCGTTGACCAAGGGACGCTTCTAGAGACAAACATGCTAAAAGTAGGTGTGTCTTGAAAAACTAGCACCTCTTTGTATACTGGATTCTCTCATAGATACGCTAAAAATTTTATGATTTTGAAAGCATTGTATTTGTGGACTCAGTGTCTCTATAGTGGCAGTGTATGCTCCTACCTACAACTACCCTAGGAATTGAGACTAGCTATCCATATATGCGAAAACTGGAGCTCATAGGTATTCTACCCATATAAAGATGGTTACCTTGATTCCTATATCTTCCCACGACGTGGGAGACCAAGGCTCCGTTAGGAACACAAGCTTTCTTTAATTTTTTTTTTCTGTAAGGCCTTCGCTGCTTCTCTGCCAGCAAAATAGCGTATCTAAACTATCGAATGTTCTGTCTTCTTCGAAGTCAATATTAAATAATATTAAAATATCATTGCTCCAATCTGATGTCCCGTCCTGTTGTTAGTCAATGTTCAAATTACATATTCAAATAAACAATATATATACATTAAAAATACTAATAAAAGCTACATGCTCCCGCTGATACGTATGCAAATTCCATTAAACTTCATATGCAAATCCCTAATTAAATGGTAAAAATATTCATACATTGACGCAAAATTTAAATATGTAAATCAAATCAAAACACAGTTCATGTGTCGTTTACAGTGATAGACAAAAATTCTAAAAACACTTCATACAGGACACGTAAGTTTGGCCCTCCACTGTATAACACGTGTTGCGGTTGCCGACCGTTTTTGTTTTCAATGTGTCATGTGGACCTTCCTCTTTCGTCAGCAGTAACCAGTTCACCTGTGAGTGTCGTGGTCGAAAGTGGTGCCGTAAAATGGGCGACCTGACAGACTTTCAAAGAGGCATGATCGTTAGTGCCCGTCTGGTTGGAGCTTCAGTAGCAACAGTGGCGAACATTGTGGGGTATCGAAAGACACGGTGTCCAGTGTCACGAGGGCATACACAATTCATGAGCAAACGACGTCTGCAAAGCACAACAGTGGTCGAAAGACAATCCTGTCAGATAGGGACCGGAGCGCATTAAAACGGATTGTAGCAGCTAAAAAGAAGACCACTGCAATGAAAATTACGTCTGAACTCAATTCTGGCTTACAGGACCCGGTTTCATCGAAAACAGTGCGACGGGAACTTCATAAAATGAAAATTCATGGCAGGACCGCTATTGCCAAACTCCTGGTCACAGCAGTAAATGCGAAGAAGCGTATCCAGTGGTGCAAGGACCAGAAGGCGTGGACTCATGAGCAGTGGGAACACGTAATGTGGTGCGATGAATCGACCTTCACCTTGTTTCCAACAACCGGTCGTGTTTACGTATGGAGAACACCGTCGCAGGCCTATGATACAGACTGTCTGCTCCCAACTGTAAAGCATGGGGTGGTTCTGTTACAGTATGGGCAGTGATATCACGGTTTTCTGCAGGCCTCATCATATCCCTGTATGGAATGATGAATGCTAAGGCGTGTGAGGCCATTTTGGGGGACCAGGTTCTATTCATGGCCCAAATATTGTTCCCTGATGGTGATGACATCTACCAAGATGATTTGGCACCCTGTCACGCTGCAAAAACGGTGAAATCATTGTTTGAGAAGCATGACAAGGAGCTATCACACCTCCCCTGGGCCTCACAATCACCAGATCTGAACATCATTGAGCCATTGTGGTCTGAGTTAGAAAGGCGTGTTCGGTCTCATTATCCTCCACCATCTCTTAAGGAACTGGGGCATGTTTTGGAGGAACATTGGTACAAAATTCCACACACCACGATTCAGGAGCGGTATACGTCCACTCCACGTCGGATCCAAGCTGTTTTTGGACGCAAAAGGAGGCCCCACACCATACTAGGTATGATTTTCACACTTTTGCAAACGTTTTAGATTTTTTGTCCAAGCCCTGTATATATATATATATATATATATATATATATATATATATATATATATATATATATATATATATATATATATATATATATATATATATAAAGAGAAGCCGTTGTCTGTCTGCAATACTCCCAAAGTTTATGTGCATTCCGCCATCTTGGTTCGGTGAAATAAATTTGTGGTAAAACGCTGACAATACTTTCGGGGTAAACAGACCAATATGGATTCTCATGAGCTTAACTTTTATTACGTGATGACTACCGCACGAATGGTACTATAGGTCGAACCGTGCCAGATGTGCTAATCGTACGTATGTATCCTAGCAGTGCCATGTTTTTGTCTCTGTTTGAAGTTCGAGAATCGATTTGTTGCTGCTAGGACTGTTTAGGTAGATGCTTTTCATTCACTATACGGTAAAGCACACAGTAAAGTTGATTGTTAAATTAGAAATATAGGGTCTATCATGACACATCAATAACATGATAGTAGAGTGGAAACTTTAATTGGGGTTTGGGGGAGGAAAAATCACGATGTGGTGAACAATTGCGTTCGAAACCAAAAAATACTCAGCATTATTTCGGATAGGTTGCGGGCACAAAACATTGAGAGTACGCCAGCACAATGCCGGGGTAAGGTAAAGAAGTTGAGGCGGAAATGGAGAAGAATGAAGGATCTTATGAGGAATCTGGAAACAATAAACACTCCTCCAAAATTATTGTGAAGACTGATTGCATTTTGAAGATTTTCTCTGCTCCCTAGTGGATTTTTCTTGAGAGCTGGAAAGTGACTGAAATTTATTTTATTGTAGTCTTACTGAGTAGTACTGGCCGAAAGTTGACCGATCCGAGCCGTGCCATTCAGTGCAAAATAAAAACTTTTGAATGAAATTAACTGTAGTGAATATATTACGTTAGTATTACAAATACTTTTTTTTCTCTAGATTACTTTATATCATTGGGATCTTCCTCAACCGCTACAGGACATCGGAGGATGGCCAAATCCTGTCCTAGTTGAATATTTTGCCGAATTCGCGCGGATAGCATTTCGAGAGTTTGGAGATAGAGTAAGTTTTTATTTCGCTGATTATAACATGTATTGTAGTTAGTAAAAATACTGGAACATGTATAAGGGTTTGTGTTTTATTTAATTGTTTGTTTTGCCTACATCTTATATAGCGTTGCTGTTGAAAAGGAACATTAAACTTCAAACCAACCAATATTATTGTGACTTTAATTAGGATGTGTTCTTGTAGAAATTCATAATAGAAACACCTAGTTTATAAGCAAGCTGATAATCTTTATAAGTAACTAGCAGCGTTCACCCCGCTTCGCTGCGGTCACCCCGGAACGCAATAAACTTTGTTACTTAGATAATTTTTACTTTTTCGCTTTCAAATTGCAGTAAATGTTAAAATTATAGCGCCTGTCATTTATGTTAACCCGCCGAGTCACATGGTCATGCGGGTTGCATATAAATACGTTTATTTTTACCTATGATGAACTAATAACAAAGGATTTGTACGTATGGACACTTGAATGGTCAATTATCTCAAGACACTGGTAATTAAAAATTAAAGTGATATGATAAAAACCATCTAGGGTCCAAATCATAATAACCCCCCAAAAATGAAAGAAATTGGTTCAGCCGTATTAGCGTGATGAGTTCACAAAGGATTTGTGCGTTCTCTTTTATATATATAGATAATAAACATTATCTTACCTGTCTTCTCATCACGCAACAAGTGGCTAAGCGGTTAGCATACGCGCCTTTGGCGTGGGAGACCCGGGTTCGATTCCCGGCGGGAGCTCATGTGGTTCGGATTCCACGTTAATCAGTAGGTCCACGTCTCATATAGCCTCGCTGCTGAACGGGACGCTAAACTAAAATCAACTCAACTCATCACGCAACAAATATTGACCATTTTATTTTTACGTAAACTTAGACTTACGAATTATTTTATCTACTTCCGTGGTCCGTAAGACTATTAAATTGGCATATCACATGCTATGGTTTCTCTTAAAGACAATTGCGTAAAATTCAAGATGGCGGATTTCATTGTGATGTGCCCTCGAACATTTGCCTCATCCCTATTCCCCACCTAAATTGTTACTTCGGTTGTTTTGCAGCATTTACCACTTACTAGAGTATTTCCACTATAAAACCCCATTGTATAAAGTATATATAGCTATAATTTCTAGAGCAATATAGAAATCTTTTTTTATACTTCTTGGTCCCAGAGTGATAAAAGTTGTCAAACATTGTTCTCAACTCTAGATAATATATTCGAATTATATATCTTTTCGCACTAATTTTCAATTTGTTATTAGCTAATTTTTAGATGCAGTTTCCATAGGAAAAGATACTAAAATATGGGGAAAAATACGTTTTTATGGACCCTAAAGCACATCCACATAGATCAGTAAAGCAAACTACGTATTTATTTGGAATGGAAACTATGCAAATTTTGCAAATTCGACAGCACTCACATTCTTTCGAAGACTAACCTCAAAATTTCCTTTACAAAACTGTTAACTGTAGACTTGTCTAACTGAAGTACGTAGATGGCTCACTCTTCTGTATTTAAGTATTATTATTCCAAATTTTTAATAGCAACCGTAGCATATTTGTAACCGTATTTTCACAAGAGTTCTATCTGAAAATTATTAATCATCTCTAGCTGTAAGAGTTGGCGCGCTTTGGAAATTGCATCGCTGCTTTGTTTGGATCAAGAGAAAGCAAGAATTGTTTGATCTTGTCAAAATTCTTGCACAAGGAACCGCACATTCAATCCCCAATGATTGGGAAATTTGGAATAAAATGTTAAAACGTAACAATAAAAGAAGAGGAAATGGGAAGAATAGGGAATTAGCAATACACTAAGGAAGTAAAGGAACAAGAAGGGGTAAAAAGAGCTTAAAATTATCTATTACCAACTGAAAGCAACATTAGATATGTAGGGTAATTTCGGGGAGCTTATTGTTAAAAAAAAAAAAAAAAAAAAAGCGAAATCTAAAAATCTCAACCTTAGTTATCAACATGTACTCGTAGGCTCAAATTATATGAACGTAATGTAAAAAAAAAAAAAAAAAAAAAAAAAAAAAAAAAAAAAACATATTTTCTTCTATTTTTCTGTGCCAAGGAAGTTAAAAGAGTTAAATTAATATCGTTTGACCCTTCTTGTGACCATTCATGTACATGTGTCATTCCTATTTCGCACCTCTTTTTCCGCACTGTTTAATTTCCGTGTATCGTTAATAAATGTTTTTGTATTTGTGTTTTGAAGGTAAAATATTGGATAACATTTAACGAACCCTGGGTTCAATGTGTTGAAGGATATGGCTTAGGACTGAATGCACCGGGCATCAATGCCCATGGCATTGCAGAATATTTATGTGCTCATACAATACTCAAAGCTCATGCAAGGGCCTATCACATCTACGATGAAGAATTCAGATCTTCTCAACATGGTAAGCAAATTATTAGTAAAATTTAAGAAGATTAAAATTAGTTTTAATGTTTGAAGATAGACTTTTCAATACTGATTTCTTTAAAGCAGCTTTTTTCCAATTGTGGTTCGAGGCTCACAAATAGTCCTCGAGTAATAGGAAGTTAACTAACAGTTTATTGCATGAACTTCAAAAGTGTTTTATTCAGGAAAGACCAACCCTTCTATAAGAAATTCAGCCATCAAAAAATTATAAATTTAAAGGAAAAAATATTTCTGGTTCCTGTTAAATATTAATGGCCGTGTGCAACAACGAAGTTCTACTGTTGAACAAGGGTCAAAACCAAGCTCGGTGAAAATATCCATTCCACCAACAATGTTCAAGGTTAAGTTTCGGTCAAATCGTGAATAAATTTGGTTTTAGCTTGAAAGGCCGAATTTGAGGGTTTAAACTTCGTTGATCGAAGTCAGTCTGTTTACATTCAATAATGTCTTTGTATTTTTCCTCTCTTCCGTGCTCTGATTTCCGAAACTATTTCATCCAATAGATATGCTCTCACTGGCAAGCAGATTGGAACCAGTCTAACGAAGAGAAACTTCACTCAGTAAAATCTATTTTGAGTATTGGCAGAATTCGTCGCATATTGACTAGTTGTCGAAATGAAGTGATCCGTATACTCTTGCGTATCCGAACATTCTCATCTCGTTCATTGATATTTGGTCTGTGGTGCTGACCGTTCGTATTTTATCGTTCCACTTAGTATTCGGCACATTCTTGTAGAATGTCTCACAGAACTCAGAGAACTTTTAGGGGTACCTAAAAATTAATCAGATTTTAGGTTGCAATAATGCGGTCTCTACCCCGTGTGCAAAGTGCTGCCAAGTATAATCGGTCAGCTGTCGACTTTTGGCAGATAGCCGCCAAAGTGAAGGAAAAATGACTGCCGGCATCGTCCTGCCTTCGGTTCCAAGTGGAAAGCCACCGAAGCAGAAGCGAAATACCTGCCGTCATCGTAAAGTTAGATGGAAGTTGTCGTTTTCCCGCCATGCGGTGTTATGGATACTTTTCGACGCAATATTATGGATACTTTTCGACGAATGGCCGCTGAATAATTGTGAGAACTCGGTAACGTTATAAATACCAGAAATACCAAATGGAATACGTTGTTGGTAAAATTGAAAGTAGAGGGTTAAAGGAGGCAGCGAAGAGCCCATGTGGAGGTTTAATGGTGGTACTGGTGGTTACATAGAGACCACATGACTGTTTAAGGGCGGCACTAGTGGTTCAGACGAGAAACGGCGGATGCCGCCTTATTACCGCTATGGCGGTAAAATTGCAGCATTCGTGTAATTTTGTAACGTACCGCTGCGTTAGCCGTCATCGCCGCGCCAAATTTTCGACGACATTCCGCCACAGTTCGCGGTTGATCCGACTACGTCTTGCGCATGGGGTAGTGACCGTATTTTCACTTTTATTCGTGAGATTGGAATAGTTAACGCTCTCTGAGTTTTCTTTTAAGTTTCTCTTGTCATATTTTACTGTTATTATTATTTTTTACTTATTTTCTAGTTATATATTTTATATTTTGCTGTTTGTTCTTTTAGCATTTCTACATTCCATTTTAATATCTTATTGTTTTATTGTCTTATATTTGTCTTTTTTTTTTTTTAGTTGAATTTCACTTTCTTGGAGTTTTAGTTTGAATTTTTAATGCACAGAATGTGTTGCACTGGCTTTATCGTGACGGGGACAAATATCCCCTCTGCTGACGTCCCCATTTAATATTCAGTAATCAATCAATCAAGCCGAATTAAGGACTGAGTAGAATTAATTACCTCACCCTGTAGAAAACAGATGTGTAAGTTTATGGCTTCTTAGAAATAAATTGTTGATTCGATCTAACTTGTCAGTTTTGAAATAAGTTTTTTCTTTATGTCATATTTACCGTAGGAAAAGTTGGAATAACTCTTGATTCTGGTTGGTATGAACCAAAGACGGAAACACCAAAAGACATTGAAGCGGCTGACTACGCTGTCCAGTTTCAGGTAAGTGCCTTCTGTAGATGATAACCTCGATACAGTTTAAGAAATCAATTAATCATGATCACAGTGTAGAATAAATGACTGAAATGTAATATTGCCATCCTAGGATATATCTAAAGTGGGATACACTTGTCGAACATGCGCATATCGCCATTCTTCATAGCTAGATTTATACGTGGAGAGCAATTTGTTAAAAATAATAGAATAGAATACGTATATTCACAGATGAAAAGTTCGATGATAATTCAAACTAGAAATTCGAAGCAGAAAATTCGTGGCGCCAGTTTGTTTTCGGTTAGTTGATTAGAAGTTACGTACTATCAAACCGGTACAGACAGAGAATAACATCACTGCTAGTGATGTCATTGCTGCGAACACGGAACATTTTAGGGATATAACCTGTTGATAGTCATAGATACAAACCTTGGGTCTAAATTTACAAATGTCACACCCATATTTTGCTTTCAGGATAATTTGGCGACTCACCATTTAATGGGTCCCTCTTGGGCATCATTTAGGACGCTGAAAATTTTCTTAAACATCGGGATGTCCCGCGTATGTTCTGGGCAGGTAGCAACCTACTGAAGTAACAGTGAATTTCTTCTTAAGAACTAAGTTATACACTCCACACTACAAAATATTTGGAAAAGACTTTTAGACACAGTTAGGAGACTTAACCCATTACCAGAACCGGCGCTAGCAGTTTTGGCGCCTTGGGCGGTACTTTCATATGCCGCCCCTTTAATCCGCAAACCCTATTTTGACAGAAGATGTTCAAATGTCACGAAAAAGTAAGATGCCCCATTTAAAAACATGTATGAAATGGGAAAGTAAACAAAAAATTGAACTTGCTCTCTCGAATGCTTACGTAATATTTAAATGACTCCATACATGACATAATATTTATATGGAGGAGATCTGTGATATACAGCAGCGCATGCAGAAAATAAAATAATAAATATGGTTTAGTCATGACTAAGAATTTTAATTTTTTAAGCTTATTTTATATTAAAAGGTCTTTCCAATAGAGTATGGAGCATGAAGATAATATAATGAGGCAGATATTACGGCAAAACTAATATCCATGGGTGTTCTTCTATGAAAAAATCTTATTTTCGATTAATTTTTACACCACCTCAAACATATTTATACAGATTTTTAACCCCCCCCCCCCAAATATTTCAATGACTCAGTTTGTGTCATAGCCTCCCTTTGTGGGCACCCCTGCATTCAAATGATGCCCTTTTTCATGCTGTTAGAACTATACAAAGACAGCATATATTTATTTGCGGCGCATAGTGGCTCTAGAACACAAATTGCCTCCTAATGAATGTATTAAATTTGTGGGGAGTTTCTATTTTATTATAAGAAGAACAGATAAATTTAAGTTTGAAACTTTGTCAGACATAATCATTGAGCAGTTTCTTATGAGCTCGATAAATATAAAATCCATTAGGGAACTGACCATGGACAAGGGCTAAGTATTTCCACTGTTGCTAGATGGATAAAGTCTACGCCAGCTATAACTAAGGTTGCTGATAGCATAGAACAAAATTTGTGGAGTGTTACGTTCGACTTCAGAACAATACGTAGAACTCCGAGATTCATGAAGTAGGGACGCCTGTGATGTTAAGATGATCGAATGGTTACGTGTATACAATCCCTTCCAGAAAGATTTGCCTGATATAGTGTCTGCTAATGAACAGGCTGCTACAATTGGTATAAACTGTGATTTGGCTCATAAGTTGGCCTCCATGCAATTAAATCTATGATTGGCAAATCATTTAACAACATTTATCCCAAGGAAAAAGATGCGGTTAAAACTTTTGCAATTACGACAAAAGGTACCAAAATTAGAGAGGACGTCGTAAATGTTAATTCTATCCAACCTTTTTGACGCACGTTCTGATAAACAACTCGCAACATATCTTCGATTCGAGTTTGCATCTTGGCTTTCGGCACTTTTTGAAGAATATATTCTCAGAAAAGAATCGGGAAAATTTGCCCTCATTCCAGTTACTCAAAGCAGAGCATATCTTTCCTATATCCAATTTGAGAATTACTTACAGTATCGACAAAGAATACATATTGCATAAAGTAGTTTGGCAACAAACTGAAACATATGAATAAATAGTGAAGAAACATGTTACATATGGTACAAGCTATTATGCTATGGTTCTGACAGTTGTGTTTGATGGTTACAATAAGTGTAGTAAGGATATTGAACGCACCCGTCGTGGAACATCCTCCAAAATATTTGTATCTAGGTAGAGGAAACTGCATATGCTGTGTCCTCCCGTGATGTAAAAATGAAATGAAATATTTTTTTTACCTCCTACGTTTATGCCGGCTAGGCTAAAGAAGATAGCGATGATTTGAAACGAATGAAAGGGTGGAATGAAGAAAGTGGGAGGAAACGAGAAAATCCTTTTATCTGATTTTGATCCGACATTTCGTCCTATTTTCGCGTTTCTCTGAGAAATTTTTCTTCTAGTTCTGGCATAAAAAGGAGGTATTTCTGCATCTGGGTTGGTCTATACTTTTTGTCCTATTTTGGTGTCAAGAATCACCACACGAAAGTTTTTTTTTGTTTTGTTTTTCTGGAGCACCCTGTGTATAAGTGACTAATATTTTTACCTTAGAACATTGCTGAACACCGTAATACGTGTGTATATATAATCGCGTATTGCATTCATATTCGTCAAAATACTAAACTACTCCATTGATCTGTACCAACTTTGAAGGAAAAATCAGAGATAAATACAGTAGAAACCTTAGTATGATTAGAAGAAATTAGCTAAAGTGACCATTTTTTTTTTTTTTTTTGTAATATACGATTAATTATTGTCATACATTTAAACATATGTAATTACAAACAACATTTTGTTCATTTTCTGCAGCTTGGCTGGTTCGCTCACCCTATCTTCAGCAAGAGCGGAGATTATCCTCCAATCATGAGAAAACTAATTGACGAGTACAGTCGTGAAGAGGGAAGGAGTAGGTCAAGACTTCCATCTTTCACCTCAGAGGAAATTGAATATATCAAAGGTATGAAAAATAATGTCTGTTAGAAAGGTAATGGTAAAAAATTCCACCTATACAAAAAGTAGGTGTTCCCGCATTTTCAGACTGAAAAAGATAGGACACCATACGAAAATTTACAGTATAGTTATACTAGGGATGCAAATAAGCAACAAAATTTTACTCGCCCAAGAGAAAAGCTACTAGTCCACATCCCACAATAGAAATCATTTACTTACTTTCAGTATGATATTAAATATTCGCCAGGCTGGTAGCCAGCCCAAAAATGCAGGGAGGGGCGGTAGAAGTTGGGTGCCCCGATCCAACCATATTATAATTCATCACCATATCATAGTTCATTTACGAGCCTGCCGTGAAAATTTTAGGGGGCCGGTAAAAATTTAAGGGGGAGACAGGTCCTCCTAAAGCCCCCTTGGATACGGGCCTGGTAGTCGCCCGCACCGACGAACCACTCGCCCCGGGCGAGTGGGCGACTGGTTATTTGCATCCCTGACTTATACACTTGCTTTTTGCTGAAATATCAGAATACTCACTAAAAGTGAACCATAGAGGATAGATTATTCCTATTAGTCGAATATTGATTACTAAACTAAACGTTTTATATATATATATATATATATATATATATATATACAGGGTGTTACAAAAATTTGGCACAATATTTTGGGAATAGACTCCTCGTATCAAAATAAGAAAATAAGTTCATTTGGACTTGTGGTCGGAAGTGCATAGTTTCGTAGTTATAAGGTGCTGAAAACGTAAAAAAAAAAAAAAAAAAAAAGAATTTTAAAGGTAAATAGTTCCACTACTATAGGACCAATCGTATATATATATATTTGTAATCGTATATTTGTATTTGTAATCGTATATATATGTATATATGTATATATATATATATTCTCTATAATATATTTGTAATATTACTTGAAATTATATCATATGTAAGAAGCTGCAAAAGTCTGCTATAAAAAACATTTCCAAGGTGAACGCTATTGTTTACGTTTTGAAGGCAGACATTTTTCTTCTTCGTCGTCTTCTACCATGAGGGTAGGTGGGACACGGGGCAGCGTTTTTTTTTTTTTTTTTTTTTGAACAGGTGGATGCGGGAGAATTGAGAGTGTTTGTTACGTTTGTTTTATTTTCATTTGAACATCTTTTTCTATGAAGAGTATATAGTTTTAAACGCTTGAAGAAATGCCGAGTAAAAGAATATACACAGTGCAACTTTAAGTGCAATAATAGAAAAATTACAGGAAGGTGAAAAGAACACCACCACTATTCTCTATGGAGAGAGTATAGCATAGTTTACACCAGAAGAAAGGGAGAGGCTAGCGGACTTTTACGGTAAAGCTAGCTACAGCGGCAGGAGTCAACCGTTGGTGAAATGAAAGGATCGTCAACACAAAGGGGTTGTGAGTGAGTTGTGTGTTTGTGCCCAAAAATATAACAATGGTATAGTGAGTTCTATTTAGTGGCCGGAAACAAGACAAGGAAATTGGCGGAGTGCTCTGTTCAAGTGCGAGTAAACACCACATACTAGTTTTGATCGTTTTCAGTTTTCAAAGAGACTACACCGTCTTCAAATGTACTCTCAGTTAAAATTAATAAAGGTGTGTTACCTAGTTCAAATTACAATTAAAGCGGGAATTAATTCATGAACTTTAACATGTAAGAATCCAGGTATTATGCACTCCAGGTATTATTTAATTGTTTACTTACAGCGTTAGTGGTAGAATGTTTAGACCATAGAGTGGCTGAAGTTTACATGCTATCACAGAAAAAAATATTAAGTGCGTATCAAAAGGGCAGTGAAGGTTCACATCTATATCCGTCTCGTGCTGCATGATAGGTCTGTACGAGAACTGGGTTGTTAGTATACGCCCAGCAGTGTTGAGAAGTAACGTAACGCAAGTAACGCGTTACTTTTTAAGTAACGTTTCCTAGTAACGCGTTACATTTTCCCCAAAGTAACTGTAACGGTAACGCGTTACAAATTTTTAAATAACGTACCTAGTTTGCGTTACTTTTTTCGCGTTACATTTCGGATGAGTAACTACAATATATGTATATTTTTTTCGGAAACAAATGTTTCTTTCCTGTAAGTGAATTTCTCAGAATGAAACAATCGAGTATGAACTACGTACAGTATGTCAGTGACCGACAGTCACAGACACGCAGAGAACAAATAAGTTCGTAGTGCCACTTGCTGTTTTTATGAAGATGAGAACAGCCTTAGGGAAATCACGTGTACTGATTGCAAGCACCTGGAAGATTTTGTCGTAGATTTTGACAGCTCCAAATCAATACATTCAATGAGTGAACTAGGAGTGCAATGATACCGGTAGTCTATTTTACTTTGATTGGTGTTGTTTTTATAAAGATGGAGAACGAAAATATTTTACCGTTCGAACATTTGAAAGAATACTTTTTTCTTAAGATTTGAGGATGATGGTGGACAGAATTTAAAAGTAAAGTGTCTGAAGTGCCCCGGCGGAAAATATTTATCAACAACTAGGGTGCCATAATTAACGATTTACAGTTATAAGGTCTGTTCCTGTGAGGGAAGCCAGATATAAGGGGAATGGGGTTCGATACTCGTTTGTTCCAGTTCGAGAAGACTAACTAATAATAATATTGGGATTCGAACCTTGGATCTCTCAAAAATCTCCTTTACATCATCATTCAAATGCACAAATTAGTAAATTGACGTAAGAGACTAGCAATAAACAAGTATCTTCACTCCTCCGCGATTCTAGGATTCGGGCGTAGTACTAACTAGAGACATTTGCCGTTTACCCACCGTCGCTGATGCGTCAGCTTCAAGGTATACCAATTATTACCCGTAAAAGAATACAAGTGGGGCAGCAATGCATGATTTACGCCAGATGAGTAGTGGGAGACGAAAGTAAATGTTTGAACTTCTCTATTGATAGATACCTTACCTTTTGATAAACACTTTATACCGCATACACTTTAACTTATACACATTGAAGCGCTAGAAGAAAATATGACTTATTAAACACATTTGGTTAGCACTATCATCATTTCATGAATAATAACAGGAATTTTAAAGTAGCACTATATTATCACTCATTTTTACTGTATTGATTACATATAAATCAAAAATAATAACATTTGTAAATTGTGGATAATATTTTACTCAATGATGTATTGGCCCAAAGAATTCGGAACGACACGAACCGCGCACGACAATTTCGGCAGACGTAACAACGAACGTCCATACACGTTCATGAAAAGGATTTCGTTACATCACCACTTGACGATGATAACTCGATGGTTTCATTTCTGGAATACACGACGAATCAAAGGGGAGTTTCTTCATTGATATTGACTGTGATGGTGTTCCTTACATTCTTGATATCACACTATCACCACTATTAATATACAAACTTGGTGCAGCACTATTTGAAAAGTATTTAATTCAATTTATTAATTCTACATGAGAGCTAGTTTAATCCGTCCGTGTGGTTTTCCAGAAGTTGACGCTCTCTTTCGCCTCCTCGCGCGCCACACTGCTGCCAGGTCCCAGCGCAAGAATACACTGACAAAACTAAAATATAGTTCGTAAAGAACATTGAGTTTTTGCTTTGTTATATAGCTAATTATATATAATGAATGGTTCATAAGTTAATAAAAATCACATTACAACACTGATAGTTCCAATAAGTTGTGGAACTAATGATTATTGATAATTTTCACATTGTCACGTAAAATTCTGTCATCGTCATGAGAGTTCACTGCGTGGGCGTTTCTTTCGAGGGTAGCAAAATTTTTCTTCTTAATATGGGCTGACGGGAGGAAGCGAGACTGTCTGAAAAAGTGAGGTACCCTTTGGGTGAGAAATTCTTAAGCATTGTTCTTTTCCAACTGTTGATTAGTCGCAGTTCATTTCCAAGAATTGATGTGTGAATAATACGAGGGTTGGTTTAAAAATCCAAGCCAATCCATACTGTTACATATGGGGGACGACGGACTGTCCACTGAAGGTACCACAGAAGTGGGCAAGAACCCTGGAATCCAAATTTTCATAATCACACTGCAACACAACAGCAATCACAGCACTCCATTAGTCCATAGAGGGTTAATGTTATTTTAAGTTCGTTCACACTGAAGAATAACAGTTTGTAGCTTCACTCGAACGCACATGATCGCGAAATTCGAAAAATAACGAACGCGAGGGCCATTTACGATAACGCGAGGGCCATTTCGTAAATGTCTTTTGAGTCCTTTTTATTTTCATTATTTGTTTATATTATTTTTTTTTCTTGAAATGTAAACACAAAGATAATTTCAATATTTGAATATAAATCAATAGTTATTTGCAATTCGAAATATTATTCAACATCGTATTTCAAAATATCTTTCAAAATTTAAACCAAGTTACACAAACATATTAATATACTCAATGCGACAATATATTTAATAAAACATTACATTTGGTAAGGTATTGTATTCAATGCCATATTTAAGAATACACAATAAAATATAAGTAACACGAACTAAATATATACCAATAAATTTAAAATTGTAAAATTGATTTAATATTTTGCAATAGTGCCTCTTAATTCTAAAATAGAACACACAATATCGCTCAAAATAGCATATATCAGTAAATAATTCAACATATCATGATATTGTTTTTCATAAATATAAAATATTCCTTACGGCTAAATGCATAAAATTTATTATATTTGAAACACCAATATTATTCATAAAATTCAAAAATGTACTTTCATTGACATATTAACACAAAATATTTATCAAAATAATTCGAAATAATTCAACACAACTAAAACATATGATATAGTGCACACAATTGGGTTTATATTTTATTAAGATTACATATTGAAGACACATGTGTAAATATAACACTAAAAATATTTCATTTACTATGAAATGAAAGACTGGGCACATGTGAGCTCGTCACGCTCAAAGTATATCAAAATATACTGCCTGCATTACATTGACAAGACCCTAACCCATTTATTTATTAATATGTTTCCATCCCCGAAGCAAAGTGAAAAGATAGAACATTTGGTTAAAATTTAAAAATAATACAGAGGGGACTAATAAGAAAATTGCCTACTCCGGGCATTACATAATATGAGTAACCCATAATAGTGGAGGGACCTTTGCTTCAATGTCTTCAAGTACTACTTGAAATGTTTTCGTATTCAACGAAAAGATTTATACAACGTGAATGCAACACTAGTTGCTAACAATTATCATGTAAGTGTTCATCTTACTAGTTTCACATTTGCATTTGAACATTGATTTTATAATTTTTTTTTTTTTTTTTATTCTCCCGTTTGTGACTCAGTGGTTCACCACGTAGGCGTGTTTAGTTGGAAAACAAGGCTGCGGTAGCCCACCACATCAGTAGGAGTCAGTCATTCTAAGTTGATCACTGTGATCTTACCAGAATGCTAATTAAACAAAACGAGAGGATTAATGAAATTTATCAATGCAAACTCTAAGTTATGTACGTTACACCATGATGATTCAGTGAGATATTTTAAATATGAATCTAATTCTAAAATTTCATCAAGGATTTTACCAATTCTATTGGAGTTGATTTTGGAATCACATTGGTTTGAAAGATTTACCCTTACAGTATTGATGGAATCATAAGTCACTTCTTCAATACAACTATTCAACTCTGAGCTTTTACTCTGTTCTTTCAGGATTTCATCACTTTTAGTTCCACAGTGTTTAGTAGCTAAATTAAGCCAAATACTCTTTGTTTCTTTGGTAGGTTTCCAAACCTTTAATTTGTCAACTGAATGTAATCCTAAACATTTACCAGTGAGTGGATCCGTTAACTCAAAAACCTTTTCTGAGATCTTTTTAGAACACAACAGGGGACCTTTGTACAAATAAAGAAATTTTGAGATTCTTTTGTCTATGGCTGAACTCAAATTCGTTTGCTTCAAGAAAACTAAATTATTTTCCTTTACCTTATATTTACTTTCTTGTTTCATGTTATGCTTTACATTTCTTTTACGAATGATTTCAGTTCTTTTCAGATCTGCCATAACTAACTTGTTATCCCACAAAACATATTCATCTGCGTCCTTTTCAGTAACCACAATACCAAAATGCTTGAATACTGATTCAGAAGGTTTTACATTCAAATGCAAACTGGCGGGGCTTATACCTAAGCTACTTGAAATTGAATAATTTAACAAAATTACAATTTGAGGGATGAATTTTTCCCAAGCAGTGTGATCTTCACTACAAAACAATTTAAACAGTCGATTAGTCTCACGATGGATTCGTTCAACCGGGTTAGAAGAAGCGTGATATGGTGTTACGTAATGTATTTTGATTCCATATTCTGACATTTTTTCTTTGAATTTTCGAGAAACGAAACAGCTACCATTATCAACCAAAATAGCACTAGGGATGCCTAAATGCAAGAAATACAATGATTCTAAACAACGTAAAACACATTTGGTGGTAGCATTTCGCATAGGATACAGAGTGTAATACCTGGTGAAAACATCTAAAATTGATAATGCATATTTATAACCTGAGGAAGAAGAAACGTATGGTCCTAAAATATCAATTGAAACGAGTACACGAGGACCATTAACAGTAATACTTTCCATTGGTCTAGCCGGAGGTGATGTTTTTACTTTCGTTTCTTTACATACAATACAATCATTGATAAAATTACTGATATCTTTTCTCATGGATTTCCAGTAATAAATTTCATTTACAAAACCAAAAGTTTTTTCAACTCCAAAGTGACCTCGTTGACAATGCATGTGTTCTACAACAGTACGAACTAATGAAGGTGGAATGCAAATTCTCCAAGAATTTGGGAAATGGAAATTTCTGTTCAAAAGTACACCATTTTCAAGTTTATAAAAATTTTCAAGATTTCTGTTTTTCACCTTAGAGTATGGGTCATTAGGATTTTGAAGAAATTTCATTATTGAATCATACTCTGTATGTTCACGTTGTTTTTCGACTAGTTCCTGTATGGTCATGTTTCCGAAAAATGACGGTAACACTTCGAGGTTATTCACCGTATGAGTTTCAATTTTAGGAGCTAAAACTATACGTGACAAGGCGTCACTGGCTTTATTGTCAATTCCACGAATATGAACAATTTCCAAATCAAAGCTTTGTAATTCAAGACTCCAACGCGCTAAACGAGAATTCCAATTTCTAATCTTATGTAAATACACTAAAGAGTTATGGTCAGTATACACTTTAACATGTTTACCATACAGTAAATGTCCCCATTTACGAATAGAAATCACTATTGCTAACGCCTCTTGTTCAGTAGTAGTATACGCACGCTGCGCTTTGTTTAAAGTTTTACTACAGAATCCAATAATATTACGTTTACCATCAATTTCTTGAAAAAGTATGCCAGCCACGGCCACTTGTGAACTGTCGGTGATCAATGAAAAATCGGAATCAAGTTTTGGGTGAGTAAGTAGTACATCTTGAACCAAACTGTCTCTGAGAGACTGAAAACTATGTTCACATTCTGGAGTCCAAATCCATTTTTTCCCTTTCTGGATGAGTTCAAATAGAGGAACAGCTAATTCAGCGAACTTGTGTACAAATTTGGAACACCATTCGAAAAGACCTAAAACTCGTTGCAATTGTTTTATATTGGTTGGACGAGGTAGTTGGCGAATAACTTCTACGTAAGAAGGATCTTTACAAATACCCTCAGGTGTTACAACAAAACCCAAAAAATTAAAACTAGTTTTACAAAATGAAGATTTTGAAAGATTAACAGTCATGTTAGCTTCACTCAGCTTAGTAAATAACTGATCTAATAAATGTAATTGTTCTTCAAAAGAAAAAGTTGGAATACTTAAATCATCAATATATGAAACAAGTTTATTATACAATGCATAACCTAGCACCTTCTGTAATGCATCTATGAGAGCAACAGAACCATTGATGTATCCAAATGGGATAACAGTAAATCTGTACATATGACCATTCCAAGAGAAAGCAATAAAATCACGAGATTCCTCAGACACAGGAATTTGTGAATACGATGACACAAGGTCAATTGAACTTACAAACTTAGCACCTTGAAATTTCAGCAATAAATCATCAATTCGGTTTACTTTCAATTGTTTCAATTTAACATGCTTATTCAGCTCAGTCAGATCAACTACGACTCTAGGTTTAGTGGTGTTTTTCTTAGGTACACAAAAAATTGGGTGGCTATGTATTGACACTGCTGGTTCAATGACACCTACTTTTAACCATTCATTAATTTGCTTGTCAATGCTTTCTTTAAAATGGTAGGGTAACGTATATTGCCGCTTTACAATGGGGTCACTGGTGTCAACATCTATGGAATATTCATATAAATTACACCTGCCTGGATAATCTGTGAATATATCACGGTGTTTTATCAACAAATCAAATAATTGCTGTTTTTCCTCATTACTTAAATGATCACATTCATGTACCTTTTCCCTAATTTCATTTATAGTTGCTATAGCACACACATTTTCAAAAATAACATTATCACTTGATACCTTATCCCCACAACTTTCCTGTTTATCTTGGCTATTACCATGAGCATTTTGAATCTCATTATCAATTTCTGACATTTGTAAACCATAGTATTCAAGTAAAAAATTCTCTTCTACTGCTTGATTTATATTGAGATCTTTTATTCGAAAATCTTTCGACTCTTTTCTCAACTGTGAATACGTCTGATCTCGTTCATGCAAAACACGGATCCACTCCTGTTCTAATTTACCTTTTTGTGAAACCAAACTATTAATTACGGGACATGTTGAAGATGTATAATCATGCTTGGGTTCAAACTCTGAACTTTCATCTGACAAGTTATTATTTTCTACAGAAATACCAAACTCAGTATCAACAGGTTTATTTATTCGATCAGCATAAGTCAAAATCTTCTTAGGTTGACAACAGCTATTTTCTTTATTATTTGTTTTTTCAATGAGCATAGGAATAACGACACTTTCTTTTCCGTCAGAAAAACTAATTACGTTTTTCGAAAAATCTATCATCGCATGGGCGACTGTGAGGAAATTACGACCTAACAAGCATTCTGTGTTTAATTCATCTACTACCAGAACTCTTATGTCGAACATCAAGTGTTCTATTTCCACACAAATATTTACTTCACCCTTAACCTGCTTTTTTCTTTTACCAGAATAATCTACCAAGAGAATATGTGGTGCAGGTTTTAATTGCGGATGTGAAATTACGGAAGAAATACGTTTCCATGCCTCAAAACTGATAAGGGATGCCGAAGCGCCTGTATCGCACAATGCTTTCAACTGAGTATCTAATACTTTACAATAAATTTCTGCAGTGCGAGTGTTATTACCCTGACTTACATTTTCATCAATTTCTATTTCATCTTCAGAAATATCTAAGTCCCAATTAACAACATTATTAATGTTTTTACTCAACGTTACGTATTCCACAGGAAAAATTGGGGTGAGTGCATCTTCATTACTAAATTCATGACTATTACTAAGGTTTTCATAAGCTCTACCAGAAGCACTCTCTCGGCAGAGCGTTTCTAGTTTAACGGTGTATGCCTACTCTGATTACCTGATGCTGTAGAAGGGAAGGTACGGGGTTGATTAAAATTTGGAATAAAAGGTGGTTGGTTACCAGGATGGAAAGTTGGAAATGGTTGAGGCATATGCCCACCATCATCAGCGCGCCTAGTCTCAGTGTAATGTATACCTTCTTGGCTATCGTACTGATTATCGTTTTCAGGATTACGCTGAGAATGAACGTTCCTCGATTTACCTTTATTCTTAAAATGCTGATTTTTACCTTTGCTTTGGGGTTGCTTTTTACCTTTGTTTTTGCTTTGATGTTGTGATTCTCTAAAATTATGTTCATTACTTTCATTTTCTTGGACATTAACCTGATTTACACGAATCTGTTTCTTAAGAAACCCACTATTTGTTCTAAAATTGTCATTGTTTTTTGACAATGTTTCAAGGTTTTGAACAACATTCAACATAGTTTGCAAATCCAAGGATGGTAACAAAACCAATTGTTTCTGAAAATAATTAGGCAATAACAATTTAATTGTATTCAAAATAAAAGCTTCACTAACGTTTTCATTCAATTCTCGAATTCTATGGTAGCGATCTGCTACGAATTGGTAAACTGTACCGTCGACTTTAGGGTCATACCTTTTGGATTGCAATACTGACATCTTACCAGCTACGACTTGTGGAGATTCGAACTGTTGCTTGAAAGCAAGAACAAAATCACTATATGATTTAAAGTCGGGTTTACGAGTAAGGAACCAAGATTTAGAAGATCCTTGCATCAAAAAATCTAAAATATCTAAATACTGCTCTTCAGGAATTTGCATTAATTTAACATTTTTCTCAAACAGTTCCAAGAAATTTGAAGCTGTAATTTCGCTTTCGTGTTCTAAGAACTTTTCAAACGATTCAATATCACTACGCTTAATGGGCCTAGCATTCGTAATCTGAACTGGTTTTCTGTGATGAATGCGACTACGGTTTTTGCTTTTAGGTTTTGGTTTACTATTAGATTCATAACTTGTGTTAGTGCCGCTACTGCTACTACGACTAGTGGAACTTCGAGTTGATGAAGTGTTAGCTACACTACTGTATAGTGAATTAGTTACACTACGAGTATTAGCTATGCTACTAGGTCTAGATTCCACATGCAAGTTCAAAATTTGTTTTTGCGTCAAGGTTAGTTGAGCTTGTAGCATTTGCAGTTCTTGTTTGAGGTTACCAATTTCATTTTTAACCTCCAAAACAGTACTCTGGATCTGAACATACTGTTTTGATTCTTTTTCCCCATCATTTGTTAATTCTACTACAATGTTGTTACAACGATCTACAGTATTTTTGAGAAAAAGTAACGATTGATTAATCCGATCAACTTCCATGCCGCAATTGTTTACACTACTTTCATTTACGGTTACCTTTTGCATGCACTGGACTACCTGTGCTTGGTGAGCTTGAATTTTACTTTCAATGTCTACCAACGAATTTCGATTGCTACATATTTTCTGCTCAAGATCTACGATTTTACATTCGTACGTGTTAGAAATCTGTTGAAAATCATGCTTCATTTGAGTTAGTGAACTACAACTTTGGGCTTCAACCTGCTGGATAACTAACGACAACTCATTCCGTGTCTCAATCAGCTGATTGTTCGTTTGAATTTTCATTTCATCGAAACGATCATTCACTTCCGCCTTGAAGTCCCTAACTTCACGTTTCAAAATTTCGATTTCAACTTTAATTTCTACTTTAAAGGCATTGCACTCAGCTTCTACTCTCTGTATACCATTCGTGAGTTCCTGAGTTGAAAATTCATGTTTTTCACGTAACTCTGTAATTTCTGCTTTTACACTATTACCTTGTTTGACTAACTCATTATGATTATCTTTTATCACTTGGTTGGTATTAGCTAAATCCGCGGACAACTTTTGTACTGCTTCAAGCAGTATTTGTATTTCGTTAGCAGTTGACATTGTAAGATATTATACTACAAAACACAACACACCAGGCATTGAATACAAAATTGTGAAGTTCAAATATTCGCTTTCTCCCCACTAAAACATCTGTCTTTGTTCGGTGCGCCAGATATAAGGTCTGTTCCTGTGAGGGAAGCCAGATATAAGGGGAATGGGGTTCGATACTCGTTTGTTCCAGTTCGAGAAGACTAACTAATAATAATATTGGGATTCGAACCTTGGATCTCTCAAAAATCTCCTTTACATCATCATTCAAATGCACAAATTAGTAAATTGACGTAAGAGACTAGCAATAAACAAGTATCTTCACTCCTCCGCGATTCTAGGATTCGGGCGTAGTACTAACTAGAGACATTTGCCGTTTACCCACCGTCGCTGATGCGTCAGCTTCAAGGTATACCAATTATTACCCGTAAAAGAATACAAGTGGGGCAGCAATGCATGATTTACGCCAGATGAGTAGTGGGAGACGAAAGTAAATGTTTGAACTTCTCTATTGATAGATACCTTACCTTTTGATAAACACTTTATACCGCATACACTTTAACTTATACACATTGAAGCGCTAGAAGAAAATATGACTTATTAAACACATTTGGTTAGCACTATCATCATTTCATGAATAATAACAGGAATTTTAAAGTAGCACTATATTATCACTCATTTTTACTGTATTGATTACATATAAATCAAAAATAATAACATTTGTAAATTGTGGATAATATTTTACTCAATGATGTATTGGCCCAAAGAATTCGGAACGACACGAACCGCGCACGACAATTTCGGCAGACGTAACAACGAACGTCCATACACGTTCATGAAAAGGATTTCGTTACATCACCACTTGACGATGATAACTCGATGGTTTCATTTCTGGAATACACGACGAATCAAAGGGGAGTTTCTTCATTGATATTGACTGTGATGGTGTTCCTTACATTCTTGATATCACACTATCACCACTATTAATATACAAACTTGGTGCAGCACTATTTGAAAAGTATTTAATTCAATTTTTTAATTCTACATGAGAGCTAGTTTAATCCGTCCGTGTGGTTTTCCAGAAGTTGACGCTCTCTTTCGCCTCCTCGCGCGCCACACTGCTGCCAGGTCCCAGCGCAAGAATACACTGACAAAACTAAAATATAGTTCGTAAAGAACATTGAGTTTTTGCTTTGTTATATAGCTAATTATATATAATGAATGGTTCATAAGTTAATAAAAATCACATTACAACACTGATAGTTCCAATAAGTTGTGGAACTAATGATTATTGATAATTTTCACATTGTCACGTAAAATTCTGTCATCGTCATGAGAGTTCACTGCGTGGGCGTTTCTTTCGAGGGTAGCAAAATTTTTCTTCTTAATATGGGCTGACGGGAGGAAGCGAGACTGTCTGAAAAAGTGAGGTACCCTTTGGGTGAGAAATTCTTAAGCATTGTTCTTTTCCAACTGTTGATTAGTCGCAGTTCATTTCCAAGAATTGATGTGTGAATAATACGAGGGTTGGTTTAAAAATCCAAGCCAATCCATACTGTTACACAGTAAGGTGTTAATATGAATAAACTGTGTTCTGATGAGCAGGCCTACTTTATTACTAGAAAATAGTTTGCTGATGGTATGTAATATTGGAGTTCTTTCAGATTAGTTTGCTTATTCTAGAGTCCCGTTGATTAGAGAGTAGTGTAATGTTTCTCTATATTCTTTATTTTTAATTTTACATAACAACATTATTATTATTATATAATAAGTTTAACAGAATAATAATAATCAACCATTTTTTCTAACGTATAGGGATGAGCACGAGTCAAGCTAAAACTCGACTCGAATTCAAGTCGAGTTTCGAGTCAAGTCAAGGGTAATATCCTTGAGTCGAGTTCCGAGCCGATTCAATTTTTCGTGTCGAGTTTATAAATAACTCGTTCGTTTTAAGTCGTCTTGAAATCATGGCCTGATTACACTGGAAAACGAAAGCCATGAGAAATGTAAGCTAAACAGTAATATGGAATACTTTTAGTGTTGCTCACGAGAAGGGACACGGCTTGCATCTCGTCTCGTCTCGATAGTGAGACCACAAGAGATTTTTTATAACAAGTTCAGCTCGGCTCGGCTCAACTGAGAAGATGGCTCGAGCCGGCTCACTTGGGGTGAACCATCGGCTCGAGCTGGCTTGGTAGGGATGAGCCATTTGCTCGGTTCGGCTCAACTGAGCCCAGGGCTCTAGCTGAGTCGGTTGGGTGAGCTGTTGGCTCGGCTTACTTCTCGGTTCGGGTCGATAGTGAATGAGCTGTGAGCCGAGCTGTTCGAGTCGTTGACAATTCTAAACCCAGGCCGAGCAGTTTTGAAGATATTTGGCCAGTGCCCTATAAATTTTAACAGTGTTTGGCTGAAGCTCGAATATTCAACCTAGACCCTCAACCCAAATTCAGAAGCTCGTGAACAATGTCCTTGACTCCTAGACTTCACGACTACCGAGGTTGCCATCAACTAGTTTTTTAGTATTCAAATACAAACCGCCTATCTTTCATGTTTATATACAGTGTTGTTATAATTAATAATAATAATAATAAGTTGTAGTAGTAGTAGTGCCATTGATAATAATTATACTGTCTATGTAATATACTTGAAGAATGTACTCGGAACTACACACCAGATTTGGCTCGAAATGAAATGAAATCTTTAAGTTGAATGTCCCACGGTTATGCCAGTTAGGCTAAAAGAGACGGTGATAATGAGAAATGAGTGAAATGGTGGAATGAACAAAGTGGGAGGAAACAGAAGAACCCCGAGAAAACCCACGAGCACGGTGTTTGTCCACCACAAAGTTCACACGGCGCGAATGGGATCGAACGAGGGACCCCAAGCACCGGGGGGTGAACGCTCTACCACTGAGCCACTGCATCCCCTGAATTTGGCTCGAGTCGACTCGAAACTCGATCCCAATTCGAGTCGATTTGGAGGAAATTTTTCGAGTCGAGTTCTCGGGTCGAGCTCAAAGATGCCTGTTTCTAGTCGAATCGAGTGTCAAAGAAAACTCGCTCGAACTCGCCCGTGTCCATCCCTACGAGTAACGCAGTATTCATGGCATTTTATCAATTTTACATTATATGAAAATGTTCATATATCAAGTAAAAAATTGTCCTTGCATTCGCATAAAGCGATTCAGAACGTGCAATAATAATAATAATAATAATAATAATAATAATAATAATAATAATAATAATAATAATAATAATAATAATAATAATAATAATAATAATAATAGCGGTAGTAAAATTGAAGTCATATTTTTTTCACATTTTTGAAGTTTCAGACCTAAAAGTAACGCGTTACTTTCGAAGTAAAGTAACAGTTACTTTTTGGGGGCAAGTAACGCGTTACTAACGCGTTACATTTTAAGAGAAAGTAAAGTAACTTGTAACGCGTTATATTTTTACAAGTAACTTACCCAACACTGACGCCCAGAAAATCAAGACAGCCAGGTTTCGTCGTAGAGGAGAAATATTAGACCAACTACTCCTCTCTACTGAATATCTTTGGTGCAGGAACATAAAGAGGCCAGAAATGGTGAACAGAAGAAAAGAGACTGAATATAATCATCGTCAGTAGGAACTGCCCATTTTTTTTCTCGGAATAATCTGAGTAACTCAGGCAACATTTGTGTAATCATGTTTTAAGTAAATCAAGTAGAGGTTTACTGAGTATATAGGCGATGAAGTGTGTAAGTATATATTTTTGATTTGTGACAATAAAGTTTAGTGTGTGGGGGAAAGAATTGAAAATAATTATTTAATAGTTACGAGATCTTTTGGTGGTGCACCACATAAATAATAGCAAGTTCTAGTGTGTTGTTTCATGTGTATTTTGTGCTACTACGGTGGAAATAAATTATTCTACCTACCAAAGGGGATGATCACTCTTTCCTGATCATCATGTGTGGTAAGTATAACTGTTCTTTAAGAAAGCCTATATGTTCTTTCTAGGTGGATGCTACAAGGGCTTATGTTTGTTTTTAGAGAAGCTTGACTCAACTTCTTCCATTGGGATGAGAAGAAGTAAGCAAAATGAATCTGACGGTACTATCCAGTTGGTAAGATAAGAAGTAGCATGAATAACACCAAATAGTTATTGCATCGTTTTTTTCTTTCTTTCAGATCTGGGATTGTGGACCTTTTTTACCACTATATTTGTAACACCCCACATCCTTCTTACTAGACATATTAGCGTCACCAACTCGAGTGGAGATTAAAAGGTGTTATTTGTACCGTGCCCCTGAGACCAGTCAAAAGTTGGGTAGACTGGATTCTCTTAATGAGAAACTAGTAGTGACGGCTCTAGAGGGAAGTCAGGTGCAAGACTTCTTTAGATTTTATTTCAGAGCAATTACTAGTCTTATACTCAGATTAGTATGTTTGTTATATACACGCCTATAGCTTATATTGCTTAATATTTTATGCCCCACTACACTTACTGAGGGTGATGGCTGTTGGTGACTCTGCGGTTGTTTGTTTTATACACAACCTTTGTCATTTAAGTTGGCCGTTCCTCAGTTGACCGTCGCCACCCCTTTACATGTGTGAGATTTTGGTGTTATATGGCTATGACACCATAATGCATGTTCTTTGTAAGTTCTATTAGGAGGGGAAACGTTGACATGCGGCTTTTGTGAAGCAGTGGATTTTTGTCAGTGAAAATATTTTTTGGCGCAATATTGTGCACACTTTTCCCAAACAAAAAATACTGCATTTAAGATAAGTACTTTGAAATGTATTTCCAACAATACGATTTCAATTTGTATGTTCGTATTGGAAGAATGTGGGAAGAAAACGTTTGTGCCATTTATATCACACTATGCATTTACAGGTACTTTTATGTCCTTGAAGTGCGAAAGTGACAACTACGATAGTCGTCCTGGAAGTCTGTTACAGCAATAGATGCAGGGCTTTTTTCAATGATGGACATTCATCAGCAGCTGTTAGAGAACTTCCAAATGGTGAAGACAGTGAATTATCAAATTTTCGGGTTTATCCGAAGATGAATCAGCACTAGATAAAAGAAATACCAATATTTTTTTATCGGACTCGGATAAAGGCTCTGTTGCTCCTGCTCCTGAGAGGATCGTCATACCCAATTCTGATGACGCAATGACTTTAGATGCTGATGATGTCTGTCTCTGCCTCATAAATAATTCTCAGGATAGGAGGTCTACGTCATCGAGCGATTTTAAAACATCAAGCGGAGACCTAGAAACATGGAAAAGTCCCAAGAAGATGTAAAATTTCGAGGAACTCCAGACTTAACTGAAGAAATAAAAGAGCAGAGTTATAAACGCCTATTGAATATTTCAAGTACTTTTTCATTGATGAGATTCTTCACTACTCAGTTGAACAGTCAAAGCTATATTCAACACGATTTCGGCCAACAAATGACTTACAAACAAGCTTGAACAGCTTATTGTATGGTTTTCTGCATGTCAATTATTCAACTCGCAGCTACTAGACATTACTGGAACGGAAGGCTTGGTCATGATGCGGTAAATCAGGAGATGAGTTGTGATCGGTTTGAAGAAATCAAACGATTTATTCACTTCAATGCCAATTCAACTTTTATTCTTGCAGAACTTAGCCATGGCAAACTTCATATGATTAAGCCTTTTCTTGAACAGATACGAGAACGTCTGAGAGATGTCTCCAAAAAAGAATTCTTGGCAGTGGATGAGCAAATCACTCCCGTGAAGTGTAGATCATCGATACAAAACAATATAACGCAAAGAAACCTCATAAATGGCATTTGTTCTGAGTGGAATTTCAGGTTTCAGTTATGATTTCGAAATATTTACTGGGGCTCAGAGTAATGTTGTTAGTACTCTGGCCCCAGACTTAGGCGATAGTAGTAACGTTGATGTTTGGTTGACTCAGTCTGTACCTCGAAATATAAACCACAAAATATTCTTCGAAATTGGTTTACAAGTGTACCCTTAGAATTGTATCTCCAGAAGAAAGGCATTCTATCCCTAGGCACAGTACGTACGAATCGTATCCCAAGTTGCGATGTTCTTCCTGAATCTGAAATCAAGAGAGAAAAACGGGGTTCAATGAGAGAAAAAGTGGCTGTAGCGGAAGATGTTGAAAGTCCACTCGTCACATTGTAGGATGACGAAACTGTAAATACATTGTCGACATGCGCAGAGAGTAAGCCTACAAGTGGGAAAAATATATTTCAGAAAAGAGAAAACCTATAAGATGATTCCATGCCCATACTCAATTTCCGTTTAAACTAGTCATATGGGTGGTGATGCTCTCTTAGAAACAATGCTATTGTACTATAGGATCAATATTAGATCAAAGAAGAAGTACCATAAAATAATGTTCCACTTATTTGATTTAGTGTGTGTCCAGGGGCGTAAATAAGGGCCTCGCAGACCCTGCATTGCGGCGGGCTTCAAGCCATCAGGGGGCCCCAAATCGTGAAGTGAAACGTAGAGAAGAACTATCTTTCTTACAAAATAAAGGAAATTTTTGAGTTTAACGTTACACGATTATGCCCGTTAGGCTAAAGGAGACAAATTTCTTTTACATGTTAATGGAAAATAAATGGAGTGCACGTGCAATACAGTACGTGAAAACCAGGCCTGCACCCACTCCACGGGGGAGGGATGTTCACCGGGTCCGGACCCACCTTCCCCCCCCAAAAAAAAACTTCCTAACCCCATACATTTGTGTTAAAACTTTTCCCTAAATGTTACACTAATCTATGCCGACATTAAGTTTTGAGCGGAACGTATAAACTGTAACTGTGTCCCAATTATTCTTAATTTATCGTATATTCACAACTGAGTACCACAACATTTATAAGAGTACGCTCCTTCGCTCAGAGTTACGCTTAAGCATCTGTACAAAACCAAACATAAACGCACTATTTACTCAAGAGACATACTTCCATATTTCATACTAGAGCTTCTATTACTAATAAATTGTGATCCAACTAATCCTCATATAATTATATTAACACACTGAGAAAGAGATTCCACTACATGAGAGAACATAAGAGATTTCTCGAGCTCTAATCCATCTTGATCCGATTACAATCCTACATGATTTGTTTGCACATAATCTAACCTAGCAACACATATTCAATACATAGGCATGTGGCATTATTCCGTAACATTACATGTCAGTAGCCATGTAGCCTCATTCCTAACAATTTGTATATTTTCCCAATAAAACTACACTTGTTTAACAGGGAAATGATTCATATAGTATGAAAATTTGATCTTACACTTCATCTGTACTCTTTCTCTTATAAAAACAAGCTAATTCTATTTTTTTCCTGAAAATATAGGCGGAAGCACTTTACAATTGCTTGTTTTTTTCGGGTGCAGAATAATACCTGTTCAATACTACATATAGATGTTGTGGCTTGTAGCAAGCCTGTAGCCAGCTCAAAAATGTAGGGGGCCCGGCTGAAGTTAGGGGGGCCTGATGCAACCATATTATAGTTCATCACTATATTATAGTTCATTTGCCAGTCTACCGTGAAAATTTTAGGGGGCCAGCTAAAATTTAGGGGTGATCGGTCGCCCCCTAGACTTCCCCTGGATACGGGCCTGGCTTGTAGTATTGGACCTCTCCAAAGCTTGGTCATCTCCCAACAAAAATTTCCTGGATGCGTGTGCCAACATTCCTAAATAATTGTGCAGTTAGAAAAAGTATTTTTAAATTACAAGAATTCACTGCACTAATTATGAGAATCAATTTTCGAATTTCGCTCTATGTGCCAATTCCTCTCTGCTC